>NW_027532158.1:1336858-1361443 GCF_008692635.1 Crocuta crocuta
CTCGCTCCCGAAAAAGAGGGGCTGTCTTGGTGAGTTAACGTTGAGGAAACGTGGAAACATTCTCAAAACAAAGGCTCCCGAAATACTTCAGCGAGAAGAGGCTGACGCCTCCTTCCCGCCTGGGAGCCGGTGGTTCGGCGTCTCAACCCGGCCTGACGTACTGAAGCCAAAAAAACGGAAAACGCCGAAGCCACCTGAGAAAGCCTCCACCGATAAACCCTACCCTAATTCGGGACGCTTCATGAACTTACTTTTTGTCAGGGCAAATCCAGTCGCCGTCACTGACTCGGAAATTCTTGGTCGACATCTTGGACGCCGCCACCACAGCCACCCGCAGCTACGTCTTCGCAGGAGGAAGCGGGCCGGGGACTTTCGGCACTCCGGGGCTGTCCCCACGACGCCTGACTCTGACGCACCACTGCACCAGGTTTAATAACGAGGACACTCGGCCGGGATTGAGTTTGAACGTTACTGTATTGAGTAAAATGCCTGTGCGATTGTTTCCTGGCCGAAAGAATTACGGTGCAAATGTATTCTCTGGAGCTAAACTAACAGGCGCCGCAGGGACAGCCCAAGCAGGAGGCCTTCGTGGCACTGGAAGCCTCGGAGAGCCCCCTACAGGCAGGAGGACCCGAGAGGAAAATACTTCCGCTCAGGTGGGCGGAGCTAGGGAGCGAGGCGGAAGTGGCTGTAATCAGGCTTGAGTTTGGAATGGCCGGTAGCTTTAGGCTATATTTAAGGGATGAGGTATGGTGGCCTAGTGAAGTATTTGTAGAAGTTATTTTAATAAGTGATTGAGAACTCTGTTCTTTACGCACATGGTATACGGGTGTAATTTAGAAACGTACTCGTTTTGGTACGTATGGAGGTGTAACAAATAGGCAATGTACACATGGGAACCGACCAGTAATTTCAGAACTAGGGTATTGCCAATATTTTAAAAATTACCTGTGTCTTTTACCCCTTGCTTTCCTCCAGCGGTAACATTCGCCTGTGTTTGAGGTTTATTCTTTTGTTTTTTAAACATTTAGTTTATGTATGTTTAACTTACAAACTTCACAAGAATAGTTGGTTGTTATGTGATTTGTATCTTCTCCCTCCACACCCCTCCCACACTCAACAGTATACTTACAAATTCGTTTTAGCTTGTTCATATATCTGCATGTAGCTGTAATTCCCTAATTTTACTCATATATACTGGTCATGTTTCTTTATGTGACAGTTTATCCCTTTTATTTACCAGGTTTGTCATTACAAATAACGCCGGTATAAACATTCTTATGCACAGATTCAGTTACCAGAATGCAAACATTTTTCCAGAGTACAATATATACCTAGAGAGAATGTTTTTCAACTGCTTTCTAGTTATGATAACTGGTTTAAAGTCTTTGATAATTGTAACATCTTAGTCATCTAGGGTTTGGCATCTGGTAATTTTATTTTTCCTTGAGAACTGGTTGTATTTTCCCACTTCTTTTTATATTGATTGTTATGTTGCATAGACTCTGGGTCCTATTAAAAGCCTTTGGGGAAAGTTGATCGTTTTTGTTTTGTTTTAGGAGACAGTCAGTCCAGTTTGATTCAGATCCACAAGTTCTGTCTCACCTTCTGTGGGCGCTGTTCCCTAGCAGTTCAGTTTTCAAAGACTTTGTTATTCTGCTTTGAGTCTTTCCTATACATACAACACTCAGGGATTATTTTAGAACTTGAGCAGTACAGTAGTCCCCCTTATCTGCAGTTTTGCCTGGTTTCAGTTACCTGTGATCAACTATGAGAAGCAGACGATCCCCCTTCTGAGTTATCCTCATAAGGTCAATAAATTTACACTGTGCTACAAATGCCTATCATTCACTTCATCTCGTCCTGTAAGCATTTTACCATCTCACATCATCACAGTACAAAAATATATTTTGAGAGTGAGGGAGAGACCACATTAACACCACTTATTACAGTATATTGTGGTCTATTTCATTATTAGGTCTTTTTGCCTAATTTCTAAATTAAGCTATAAATTATAGGAATGCGTGTATAGGAAAAAACAGTATATATTGGGTTTTATTTGTGGTCTCAGGCACCCACTGGGGGTCTTGGTCATATCTCCTATGGATAAGGGGAGACTATGTAGTTTAAATTGCAGTTAAGGTCACATACCTTTTGCTATACAGCTTGTATCTTTCCTAAAGATGCTTAGTTCAGGTGTGAGAAGAGAATTTATGTGTGTTTATGCATAGAGTTAGGGGGATTCTCCTTCTAGATCCTCCCTTTTTGATATTTCACTCATGCTGTCTGTTTTGCAGGGTCCCCTTTTCTTGGCCCTTTGGCCAGAAATAGGAGGTTTTTCTCGGGAATTGTAGCTGCCTTCCATAACTGCAGCAGTTGACTAGAGCCCACACTGGAACAAAAGTGTGAGAGGAAAAAAATGTGGATTCCCTCTGAACTCTTCAGATCACAGAGGTCTCTTTTCCCAGCTCCCTTGTTTAGAAAGGTAAGTATTCTCTTGGTCCAAGCCTAGGCCTCAACTCTCGGGTCAAAGCCCAGAGGGAGAAAAGGAGGGGGGAAAAAGCCAGGTATTCTCCCACAGGAGCTCCTTTTCTCCATTCATCTGTTTCAAAATATAAGATTTCTCTTAATTTTTAATGCCTGTGCTGCCATTAGATTTACTAGATGTCAGGCCTCAGGTCAAAGCTTTGAGAGAAAATAGGAAAAATAAACAGGACATTTCCCCAACTTTTGATTCTCACCAATCTGCCTTTTTACATTTACTTTTCAGAGTCCTCAAGTAATTGTTTATTGTATTTTGTCCTGAGCTTTTAGTTGTAATCAGTAGGAAAGAGTAGGGCAATCATCTTGATGGGCAGTGCAAGTCCAGGGAATGCAAATTACTACTACATATCCATCAGAGTGATTAGAATGAAAATTTCAGAGAATTCCGAGTATTGGACAGGGTGTAGTACAACAAATTCGTATACATAGTGGCAGTGTCAATTGATGTATCTCCTTTGGAGAACATTTGTCAGAGTCTATTAAATGTGAACATTATGCATACCTTATGACACTGAAAATCCACTCCTGAGTATACTCCCAACAGAAATGCACATATGTTCACCAAAGATGTGTATAATCTTGTTCATAGCTACACATTCATAATAGCTTCAAACTAGAAATTCCCAATTATTTATGATAGCCTGGATAAAAAGTCATTCATACACTGGAATACCATATATAGTAATGAAAAAAATTGCAACCACATTAAACAGTGTCGCTGTCACTCAAAAGTGTAATATTGAATTGAAAAAGTCAGACACAGGATGCCTGGGTGGGTCAGTTGGTTAAAGCATCTGACTCTTGATTTTGGCTCAGGTCATGATCCCACAGTTCATGAGGTCGAGCCTCACATTGGGCCCTGCATTGACAGCATAGAGCCTGCTTGGGATTCTCTTTCTCTCCCTCTCTTTCTCTGCTCCTCCTCAGCTTACATGCGTGCTCTCTCTCTCTCTCTCAAAATAAATAAATAAATAAACTTTAAAAAAAAAGCCAGACACAAACTAGTACATTACATTCACATGAAGTTCAAAAGCAGGCATAACTAATCTAGGATAATGATTATCTTAGGTCACACGGAGGAAAATAGCAACCGAAAGGGGACATACCGGCCTTTTGGGATCCTGGTAATAGTCTTTGTCATGATTTGAGTTCTGGTTACATAGGTTGTCTTCCTTTTATAAAATTTCATTAAGCTGCACACTTCTGATTTGGGCATTTCTTAAAAGAAAAAGTTTTTAAAATATCTATATTTATCCATCTCACCATATCCCACCTATCCCCTCACTCAGAAGATGCTTGCTAACTATTATACCAACTTCAGGGACAAAGGGAGTGATCACAGACCCGCTTGTGACACGGTAAGTATCACTAGTGAGTACCTTCTGGCCCTAATGGTGACTAAGTTTTCTTATAGTTGCGATACTGAGTCTGCCATAACTCCTATTAAGGCATATTACATGGCTATTAAGAAAAGATCTATTCTTGGTTCTAGAATTAACTGAGAGTTTAAGGTGGCAATGATCCAGTTTCTGAGGTTTACATTTGTAGATTCAAGGAGAGTTTTCTTAAAGTACAGATAAATCAAGCACATTTTGTTTTTGCATGTTCAGTCACATTCAAAGAAAGAAAGAAAGAAAGAAAAAAAGAAAGAAAGAAAGAAAGAAAGAAAGAACAAAAGAAAGAAAGACCCCCTACTTGAAAACAATGAAAAATAACTTTTTATAAAGTTCCAAATCATAAATTCACTGCAAGAGTCATCATTGAGATATACTAAAGTAACTCTTTTTTAGTTGACCAGAATTTTTTTCTTATTATGGTGCATAAATCCTTGTATTATAAAATATGTGGAATTACGACTTAACAAGCAACCATAAAAATGTTTGCACTTGAAATAAATAGTTCTTAAACAAAAGAACAAGGAATTTAAATAAATAAATAAGGTAGTCAGTGAATTTAACACTCATACCTAAGAAACTCCCTAGTTTTAATCTAGGAACTTGTGGAAAGTAAAATTCACTTCTTAGGTCATGAGGACAGCAGTGACCTTAGGCAACGTTGTGGAGTCTGAACTTGTAACGGGGGTTAGTGCAATATGTGCAGATATTCCAGGATGGTGGGAGAGGGTGGCGATAACCTCCAGAAAGGTGCTCAGGATCTGGACATGGAGTATAAAATACCATCATTTGGAAGTGAGTTTGGAAGGATTAGCATGAAATTAAGTAGATCATGCATCTGAAAATAGAATTCATTCACTCTAACATCTCATTTGTATTTGTGATATTAAGGTGAAGAAAAATCTCCTAAATCCAGTCTGTGTTCCTGAGTGAATTCTTTTAACAGGTAAAAATAGCTACCATTTATTAATCACTATATATTCAGTACTGTGCTAAGAGCTTTACATCCATTATCACATTTAGAATCCTACCAATCTTTAGAAAGGATATTCTTAGCTTTGTTTACAGATAAGAAATCAAGGTTTAGAAAGTTAGGTACCTGTGAAAGGCTATGAAATGTAACATACGGTGACTCTCAAATCAGATTGCTGGGTTTCCAGTCCCAGCAATACTGCCTGTCAACTATGTGACCTCAGACAAATCACTTAACCTGTATTTTGTTTCTTCATGGAGGAAATAAAGATGATGATGATGATGATAGTACCTGAATTTTAGAAGTGCTAAAAGGTTTAAGTGAGATAACTCACTTAAGGTACTTGATAAACAAGTCAATAAATAATGGTTATTATTAAATTAGAGGCTCACAGTAATGGATGCTAGAGCTAGTGAAAAATATCCAGTTAATGTACCAAAAATCAATCAACTATAGTTAGTAAAAATTTTCTGAAAGAATCATATGTCAGCAGAAAAATGGTTTACAATAAGTCTAAGATAACAGTGAATAAAATATAAGAATATATCTGGTAATGACCAGAAGAGTAGGCTATTTGAGTTCAAGGATTGCAACTAATTTTCAAAGAGAAATAGTTCTAGAATAGAAAAGGAATTTTGACTATCCCAACTTGAAAGAAAACTTCCATGAGACTACCCATTCTCTTTCTTCTAATTATATACTCACCAAACAACCTCTGACTGATCATTTTGTCTCCTGAGTACATTTAAACCACCACAGAAACTACCCGGAATGAATTCTTCACACCCATTATTCTTTTAGATTTAACTGTTTTTATAGATTGATAAATTGACATTTTGAGGTACATATCATTTTTGTATGGGTCCTCTTAACATGTTGATTCCCAAGAGGTTAATTAGCACTGGTGGAAATGATGAAGTTGAGTCCCTGAACCTACAAAGTTAAGAATCTGGCTTTGGATATTGTACTACAGCTCTTTATGCTTACAAGTAACCAAAACCACAGTCAGATGTCTTAAACAGGAAGAAGGGCAGGGGATTAATATCATAAAGAGAAGGTGTCTGATGGAATAGCAGGGCAAGAGTGCAAAGCAGATTCATGAGCCTGAAAGAAGCACACTAGCACTCTTTGGGCAGTCTCTTGTCACTGCCTCTCCATTTACACATCATTCTTTCTTTCTTTCATTCCAACTTTCCCTGATCCTTCATTCATAGGACAGACAGAAGTAGTATGTGCTGAGTTTAGATCTTAGCAAGTGGGACTCTCAAAGAACCCTGTACCCCTGGGAGGCCTACCTTTTGGAGAACCTTCTTAAAATGTTCTAGGTCACCTCTGGTGCCCTGGAGCTGGAACCTACTCCTGTGTGGATCTTGGCAATGGAATCCCTGAAATGTTCTATTGTTACTGGTGGTGGGGTCTGGCCTAGTTGGCAGGCCCTTCTGGGTAGGGTGCTCTAAACCTGGACCTGGACCTTATTGGCCGCAGTCCCTGTTTCTTCCTTGCAGAGTCCTCTCAACAGTGACCCCCTCACAGGGTCTACCAGGTGCCAAGGATGAGGACTAACACCAGTGGGTGTGGTCTCTGGTTGCATGGCCCTTGCCCGTTGCTGGTGAGCCAAAGCTCCCACTGGCCAGGGCAGTATTTCTTTCATGGAACTGCACCAAATTCTAGCTGCCAGAACAGGGCTGATTCACTGATTTGGGGATGATTTTGAGTAACATCAGACAGAGGACAAGTTTAGGATCTTGGCCACCCACTGTCCTCTTTGCCAGTGTGAGCTGGTGCATGGACACTTACCTGTCCATGTTCAGATCCAGGAGCCTCCTGCTGAGGAGCAACTGAGAGGTATGGGTAGCCCACGTGTCTTTTATGCTGGGTCCTCCCTGCCACCCCATTGTTGGTGCCCAGGGCAGTCACCCAGCCCTTTTGCAAGCTAGGTGCTATATGTCAGATAATCCTAGTCATGGCCATTCTTGTCTCCTCTCAGAGCTTTCTAGATGGTAGTATTGCAAAACCAATGGCCCCTTCCTATCAAAGCCATTTCTTGCCTTTAATCAATGTGTTGACATTCTGCTGTGCTGGGTTGGTCTTAAGCCCTGTGGGGCATGTGATAGATAGGGCTTACTTGAATGGGACTGCCCTTCTTGCTCTACCCAGGGCCCCTCATCAATCCTCACTACTGGTAACTGGTATGTGGAAGGCAGGGTAGTGATCAACATTAAAAAAGGTCATGTTCTAGCAGTGCAGTGATTAAGGTTTAATTCAAGAGAAGACATGGTTGGAAGATGCGTTGTTCTATGTTAATGCTCTAAATTCTATAAATAAACGCCATAAACTTCTAAATGATAAATTTAACATGACCATAAAACAGAATGTTTTCATTTTCCTGCATCCTCTGTGTAAGACCTGCATTTGTGGTTATCATCAACAAAGCACATTAACAACATTTGAGAGTCATTGGAAACCATTATTCAAGGACAGTACAATGGGTGTTGCCGTGAGATGAGTGATGATGTAATCAGAATTCAATAAATGGCATTAGGAAACTGCAGAGGCCAGAAGATCTATACTGTTTCAATTTTAAAAGGTACCAAAGAGCCATAGCATTGTGAATAATAATAGTGTTGCTACCTTTTCCTTGCAGTGGGATATATGAAATTAGCCAAGAATGGTATCTTTGACAATAAATAACACAAAGAAGTGGATCCTGGAAACTAGGAAAAGTTTTCATGTCCATTGAATGGACAATAAACATCCGTGTTGGTTCCTTTTTCCTGCTCTAAATTTTTGTCCAAAAACCACTATACCTCACATGAGCCCATGATTTTTGTAATCACTTTTATAATCACATTCTTGCTATTGATGGCTTCCACCCTGCACACCCCCAAATATTTTCCCGGAGCCTTGTATACCCTAGAGGGAGTACTGGACAGAAGATAGTGTTAAGAAAGCTTCTACCTTTATATCTGTTTTCCATTCCAGAGATTCCCAACTGGAATTTCTTGGCCCCAACTTCCAAATCTTCAGACAAAAGCTCAAGCTGTTTTAACTTGGTCCAATCAGCCACGTCAAGTGGTTAAGAGCATGGTATAATGTACAACCCTGACTGCTAGGATGAAAAGAGAAAAGGATAGCACCCAGAGGAAAAAAAATGCAGTTGGTTCTTGTGTTAGTTTTCTAGAACTATATAACAAATGACCACAAACCTAGCAGCTCAAAGCAACATATTTTATTATCTCTCAGTATCTGATGGTCAGAGGTCTGAGCATGGCTTATTGTCTGCCTAGCATATCACCGGACAACAATTAAGTTATCCACTGGGGTGACAATTCCATCTGAGGCTCCAAATCATCCTCCAAGCTCATATAGGCTGTTGACAGAATTCAGTTCCTTGCAACTACGAAGTTTCATTTTCTTGCCAGATGTCAGCCAGGGCCAGCTCCAAGAGACTGTCCTTAGGTCCTGATCATATGACCCTCTTCTTATGACATGGAGTTAACTTCTCCAAAGCCTGCAAGAGAATTTTTCTACAGTCTACTCCTGCTGCTGCTGCTATCACCATTACTTTTATTATTAGTACCACACAACTACCACTATTATAGTCTTATGTAACGTAATGAAATTATAAGAGAAATGAATCCATCACCTTTCCGTAATGGGACCAGATCAAAAGAGTGGCATGGCATCCCATCATATTCACAGGTCCTGTCCACACTAAAAGGGAGGGCATAATACATGTACACCAGGAGGAAGAATCTTGGGAGCCATCTTAAAATTCTGCCTTCCATCTCTCTGAAGTAGGCAAACACTCCATGAGATGGCCATTACAGTTGCCTCTAAAGGCACTGAGAGGGGCGCCTGGGTGGCTTAGTCGGTTAAGCGTCCGACTTTCACTTAGGTCATGATCTCGCGGTTTGTGGGTTCGAGCCCTACGTCGGGCTCTGTGCTGACTGCCAGCTCAGAGCCTGGAGCCTATTTCAGAGTCGGTATCCCCCTCTCTCTCTGACCCTCCCCTGCTCACGCTGTCTCTCTCTCTCTCTCCTAGAAATAAATAATAATAATAATAAATAATAAAGGCACTGAGAAATATTTAAACTGACTACCCTCCTTATTCTCAACATTCTTTTGAGAACAATACAGTTTAGGGGTGTCTGGCTGGCTCAGTTAAGCATCTGACTTCAGCTCAGGTCATGATCCTGTCGTTTGTGGGTTTGAGCCCTGCATTGGGCTCTGTGCTGATAGCTCAGAGCCAAGAAGATGCTTTGGATTCTGTTTCTCCCTCTCTTTCTCTGTCCCTCCCCAATCACACTCTGTATCTCTCTCTCTCAAAAATAAATAAACATTAAAAACTTTAAAAAAAAATTAAAACAGAACAACATAGTTTAAGGGGCATCTGGGTGGCTCAGTCAGTTGAGCATCCGACTTTTGATTTTGGTTCGGGCCATGATCTCCTGGTTTTTGAGATAGAGCTCCATGCTGGTCTCTGTGCTGACAGGACAAAACCTTCCTTGGATTCTCTCTTCCTCATTCTCTACTCCTCCCCTACTCATACTTTCGCTGTTTCCCAAAATAAATAAACTTAAAAAAAAAAAAAGAACAACATAGTTTACAATAGTGCTTAAGATGTGTATGAATATTCATAGACATTCAAGTCTCATGTACCCCAAATATATATCTCTGGGAATATTTTGTTACACATTTCTTTTGCTATAATTCAGGGACAAGAAATTATTAACCATTGTTTACTTGGTACACTTACAGTTTGATATTCTTAGAAATTCAGTGGGTTAAATGATATGAGTATATATATACACACATACACTTCACATATCGCCTACACCTTAAATTCTCCTTTCGTTCTGTACAAACCATTAATAGGGAATTTTTGCCAGCTGATGTTTCAGAGTTCTTTATAAATTAATTATTGTATTTACTAGCCATGTGGGAGTGGAGAAGTCTAATTAGGTCAAGGAGGCTGGCCCTGCTGGAGACTGAAAGGCAAAGCATGTATAAGGTATCACTTGCAAATCTAATGCAGTGCTTCCTTGAACACATATGTTAGAAAAGGGAACAATACTGAAATTACATTCATATTTATGGGAAAATCACATCATAATTAGAACAAAAGTTTATTGAAATTTGCCACCAATCTACAGCAAAGACAAAATAGTTTAGCTGACATGGAACTTCACAAGTATCCCATGCCACAGGAGAAATGAGATGCTTGATGCTAATAGCACTTTCATTCACTCATTCACTCACTCAACAGGACCGGGCTAGATACTATAGCTACAAAAAGGATAATATCCCAGCCTGGAGCTCACAGAATTCTGGTGAATATGGATGTGTAAAGAAATAGGGAAAAAATGTCGTAAGTATAGGATAGTCATAATCAGAGAATGTTGTGGGCATTCCTAGATGGAACAACTCGCCTACTTCACAGGTAGAGAAGGAAAAGCCATCCAAGTTAGTTCATCACAAATCACAGAAACCAAATTTGGTAAAACTTTATCCTTCAGTGCTAGCACCAGAGATAGGCAAGCCGGTCACATGGGTCATAAAATTTTAGCGGGCACTGTCATGGTTGCTGGGTCTGGATATGTCACCAGAGAGTGAGTGCCTCCTTAAATTTGGTGGTAGGCACCTATTCCCTTCAGTCTTGGTCCTGTTTTTTTCTTTGGTCTTATTCTTAGTCAACACTCCCCCCCCCACCACCGCCCCGTTTCCTTTCCAGTGAAAAAGAGTTGAGAAACTAATTCACACTGATTAAATAACTAAAAGCAATTTAAAGTACACATGCTTTCAAAGAATTTTCAGTTTGTCAGAAATCATCAAACCCTTAAACCATGGCTCAAAATCTCAAATGTTTGCAGGGCCAGGAAGTAGCAGGAATGAATGAAGCAGGCCTGCGTAAGACGCCAGGCAATGAGGGAGATCATGATGGGCTGTTCGAAGACCTTCAAATTCAACCTAAAATATATATACTGTTTTGGCCAAACAAAAAGCACCTGCTGGATTATTAGATCAGTTGTGTAGCTGTTTGTATCTCCTGCCAAAGTTTAAATAAATTTAGTTGCTATGTTAGAATTTCTCTAGGCAAATGGTGTAAGGACCTAACGAGAATTGGATGGAAAAATAACTACTTAGGGGGGGCTTTCTTTCCCTAATTAAACTTACCTTGTGAGGCCTTATTAAACACTTCTTTGGCTTTCTTTCCCACAGACCCCACAATTTAGCCTAGTTATTCCCACTCTCTGCTGTCACAACTTATTGTCTTACCTGTATTTCATAAGCCACGAGATATAGCTGGAAAGTTTTTCACAGCTAGAAACTAGAGAGAAATAGATAACATTTAGGAAAAAGGAAAGTTACCATATCACTAGAGCTCTTAAGAGTCTCTTGTCTAGACAGAAGTGTATGGTAGATAAGAGTAGTCAAAGTTTATATATACCCAGGGTACTTTCCTTTTACCAGGAAACTGCAGGTGTTTCTGAGGGGACTGTCAATCATGATGCCCCTCTTAACTCCAGCACAGTTTGGGATCTTGTCCCAGGCTGTCCAATCAGAATACCCAGTCCCTTGAAAGGGAGGAAGTAGTAAAGCAGCCAGACTGTGATCCATTCACTTCCTTTATCAGAGGGACACCACCAGGGGAAAGGGAGGAAGAGAAGTGATGTGGTCTAATTCCTTGTCAACTGGACTTCAGGTAAATAGAATAATGATTTTAGACAGGAGGAGGAGGCCTTTCATACAGAATGCCCTTAGCAGGATCTCCCTTGGCAAAAACTGCTTACAGTAAATAAACCTGGAATCTATTGATTTATGGGACATAGCTTCCCAGGCAAATTTCATATAAGCTCCACAACTCTTGGAGGTATAAAATGAAGATGCTTCACAAATAATATGCTTCCCATTCTGTGAGGTAATCTACAAAACCTCACACAGAAACGTCACCTATTGCTCTGGGCGGGTGGATAGACAGGGCTTTGTAAAAATGTTCCAGACCTTTCTCTGTTTTGTCTTTGTCTCTTGATTTCATGTATCCTTGAAATTTTTAGTAAAGATTGATGCTGGGAAGAATCTGATTGTTGTGAGACTGATTTGACAATCCAATTCTGTGTGTTAGCTCAACTGGCCATGGTAATTGGTTGAAAAATGAATGATCCGGGGTGCTTGGGTGGCTCAGTCGGTTGGACGTCTGACTTCGGCTCAGGTCATGATCTCACGGTTCGTGGGTTCAACTCCTGCGTTGGACTCTGTGCTGACAGAGCCTGTGCTGACAGCTCAGAGCCTGGAGCCTGTTTCAAATTCTGTGTCTCCCTCTTTCTCTGACCCTCCCCTTTTCACTCTGTCTCTCTCTCTCTCAGAAATAAATAAAAAACGTTAAAAAATATTTTGAAAAAAGAAAGAATGAATATAGTAAATCTAGGAAAGACCAATCAGAATATTCCCTAGGATTCATTTAGGAATTCATTTTGGAGAGAAAAGTTCTCTCTCTATTGGAGTTCCTAAGCTGGTAAGTGTAGATGTGAGACACACCATAGAGAGAGAGCTCACCCACAAAATCAAGTCAGGCTGACACACTAAGAGCTGATGGATGGAGAGAATTAAAGAGAGAGAGGAGTAGAAAGGGATAGGAAAAGAGAGTGAATTCTAACAATAGCATTTGAACCTCTGAATTTTGTTCTGTCTGAAGTCCTGTCTGTCCCCTGGACCTCCTACATAAGCCAAGTCAACACATTTTTCTTTTGCTTAAGCTAGATTGTACTAGGTTTACGCCACTTGCAACCAAGAATTCTAACTAATATTCCAGCTGGAATTTGGTATGGATCAGACTAGGAGGAAGACTTGAGGGTTCAGGAACAGATGAGTCTTCCAGGAAAGAGTAGTTCTCAGAGATAAAAATCAGATGAGAAACAAAATATATAATGAAACTATTGAGAACTTCCACTCCTGGTTCACATATAAACATAATTGAGGGACTAAATAAGATTGCAACTATTATAACAATATTTTTAACCACTTAATCCTAAGCAGTATGGAGGCACACTCTTCTGCCTTCCTTTTCTTTTCCCAGCTGCTCACTGTGACCTCCTCCAAGGGTATATGACCAAGTAAGACTGTTTTGCAGCTTCAGCTCTGGCTTAGGAAGGAAGCTCCATTTTAGAAATTGTCCCTTTATGTTGTAACTACCTATTTGTTTTGTATATTCCCAGTTCCTCACAGATAGGAGATAACTCTTATTTATTTCCTCAACCTCAGCACCTGGAACACAGTTAGTGCTAAATATTTGTAGAACAAATGAAGAGAGGGGTCTTATTTTTGCCATCATTGAAACTATGCACAGGCCTGACCAAGGGGAAATTGCACGGGCTTGATTCTTTCCCACTCCCTACCTAATGTGTATAATTATATTACTTGGAATGCAACAAACTGTTAGCTTGTGCTGAATACTATCATAGTTAAGGCATGTTGCTAACATTTGCAGTGAGCAAGGAGTGACTACTCTAAATTGTTTTGCAGTTTAGAGTAGTGGTTAACATCATAGGCTTTTGGAACTAGAATTCCTGCTCTGGTGCCTGCGAGCTTTGTAACTAGGTCAAAGTGCTTTGTCTCAGTTTCCTCATCTGCCTAATAGGAATAAAAATACATCACATGGTTGTTGTCAATATTAAATAAGTACTATGTTTTAAACTGTGGAGAAAGACTGTCTAGCACATAGTAAGTCCCATGTATTTGCTGTGATTATTCTTATTGCTGTTCTCCAAGCCTCACTTTTATAATGGTAAAATGGGGGTAAATTTCAAATAAGATAATGCATATAAAATGCTCAACAGTAAATGCACAACACAGAGCAAGTATTAATAGCTATTATTAGGATATAGTTACATTAATTGAAAGTTAGCATTTGTAACACATATTACCAGTTTTCAAAAACAAAACAGTAATGGGACTCGTTTAACATTAAAGTGTACACACACAGTCTTAAGTAGTTTAATATTAGGGTAAATGATATAGGCATGGAAACCAGTTTGTCTGGGTTCAGATCTTAGCTCTACTACATATTACTTGTGTGATCTTGGACAAGTTACTTAACTTCTCTGAGTCGCCTCTAATAGAATGAGATTAATGACAGTATCTGCTTGATAATGTAGTTCTGAGGATTAATTGAGGCAATGCCTCTAAAGTAATAAACACAATGCCAGGAAAATAGCAAGCAGGCAATAAACATTAGCTCTTATTATTGCTCTGAGCCTTGATCACTTTCAGTGGTAAAAATGAGGCTGTAAGTGTCTACCTGATCAGAGTGGTATGTGGATAAAATGTGATAGTGCCAGTGAAAATGTTTAGTAAATAGGAGATATTTCATAAATGCCACTTTTCTTTCCGATTTTTATGATTCAGGAGACAACTCAGAACTTTACAATGCCTTAAGGTTATCAGTATAAATATCAATTGGATTTCTACGTGTGTGGTTATAGGACAGGAAGGATTAGTTAAAATTTGATCAGTGACACATACTAAATGTTGTTTATTGAATAAATACCATTCAGACCATTCAGTCGGCTTATTAGCTGTTCTTTCTTATTAAAGAAGATTGTGCCAGAAATACCCCATTTTTGTATATTTGTTTGATTCAGGTCACAGATAAATGGCGATTTGCTCTATTCAGAGAAGGATAGAAAAGGAGGCTGGTATTTCAAGTTTCTTACAGAGAACACGGTGCACAATCTGCTAGAACTGAAGGAGAATGTTATTAATCAAAAGGTGCACAAGGAGGCAAAGGACTTCATTATGCTGTTTTGCTCCCACAACTTGCACCTGGAGCTTTTTAATGACTGTGCCCTTTGGAGACAGGTGGCACTCTGCAAAGTGTAAAACTCTCTAAACCTCTTCTTGTCTCAAACTGACACGTCTTCATGGCACTGTGAATAATCAATCTCAGCCTTAAATGATGTGAAAGGCTTTGGTAGGACTATAATTAGTGGCAACTATTTTTTTTCGTGGTCTTTAAGAGTACACATGGCTAGAACAAGGGAAAAAATGTCAAGAAACAGCTGGAAAAAAGAAATCATGTATTCATTGAAAAAGGCAAGCCTAAAATATAGGATGATATTGTGTACTGGGTGAACAAGTACAGTAGATGGCAGTTTAGTAACACCCAATATCATTTTGTCATGTTTAGAAGTCATATTTTTTACGAATACTTAGAACAATATGCATCTTATGTTTTATATATTTATTGTCATCTTTTCTGGGAAAAGTTCTGTGCGTGATCTCTTTTGGCTTACAGAGAGAGAATTGTTATAAACTTGTCAAATAGCACAGAATATAAAAGGGACATTGGGGTGCTCTGGGATTTTTACACCACATTTTATTCGCATCTCATTCATTTTGAAGCACGTAAAGATTTTTTTTATTTGAAGCACTAAAAACGCTTGGGAATTACTCTCAAGTAAAATATCAGCACAACCAACAATCGATTGATGTGAAAACTTGGATGTAATTTTAGCATTTCATGGATGGTTCTTTAATTGTTGGTTAAAATATTTAGTAAACTAAGAGAGGTGTGGAAAGGGAGCAGAGACAGAGAAGATACTAGGAAAAGAAGGTAAAATTTCCAAAAATTTTTGAATGTGAAAAGAAGAAATAAGAACCCAACCTTTCCTGAGTACAAGTTCAAGATTGTATCACTTGTCTGTCACACAGAATTCACCAAAAGTTCAGGCATTAAAAAAATTCTGATCCCAGAATGGAAAGCTGACAGTTCTTCCTACAACAGAATCAGACCATTACACACGCTCTGTTGGTTTAATTGAGCATACATTATATCCTTCAGCAAGAAATCTTCTGCCATGGTACCCTATTTTCTTGGGCACCAGGGCTTGACACATTTCTCACACAACTAAGCAGTTGAGAGTGATACAATTTTGACATGAAATGTGCTTATACTTTGAAAGCCATTAAACAAGACTTGTTTGCTTATAATTTTCTAATAAAGGGCCTTCTGTGGAAAGCAGTCTTAAAAACACATCATAACATTGTAAGTGTGTAGGTCTTGCAACATTTGTCTAATTTTCTAGTGACAGACACAGAGTAATAAGATTTCCCTAACAGATGCTTAGTGCTGGGTACTCACATGTCACTCAAGCTGACAAGGTTTTAGGAAAAAACACTTTCATCACCATGTTACCATTTTGAAAAATGAACTGCACATAATTGCACATAATTCAGTTTTGCTTAATTGAAAAGTATAAACTTCACAAAACATAATTCATTAAAGTTAATATGACAGAATTAATTGGAAATATACCCCAAACAACCCACTAGATCCTATTCTACAAATTTGTCTGTCCCAGACAAGATTCTAATCGTACATGTCTGGAGAAAAGCACTGGCTTAGTTTACAATAGGATCATAGAATTTTGAAGTTGGGAGAGAGACTGTGAGATCATGTTTCAAATTAATGACTACTTTTAAAGATATATATGTATGTATCCCTGAAATATTTTAATGTAATTAACATTCAAATAATAAACAGCAAGCACCATTCAAATAATACATAGCAAGCAGGTTGTGAATGAAAGAAACATCATTTCTTCTTTCATTCATTCATTCATTCTCTCAACAGATATTTATTGAGCATCTCATAAAACTGCTGTGTTCCAGGAATTATGTTAGAGACTGGTAAGTAAGGATAAATATTTCACTATTTCTGCCTCTGAGCAGAGTATAGCTGGGAAGATAGACAAATTAATAACTATATTACAGTGTGATAAAGGCTATGATAGGTATACAGTTGTGTGGGAAAACAGATGAGGGAGCAATCTGTATCACCTGAGGGTTTTTCAAAGACAATAGACAGGAAATCACATTTGAGCTGGAGCAGGAATTCTCAGAGGAGAAGTGGAAGCTGAGGATCTAAGAAAGGAAATAGGCAGGAAGGCACAAGAGTATGTTTGGAGAGTGAGTGTGTGATATGTACGGAATGGTGGGAAGTGATAGACTTAGAAAGTTAATTAAGGGAAAGTGCAAATATCAGAATCTAAAGAATTTGGCATTTCTTTTGTAGGAAATAGGGAACAGTTGAAAAAAATGTGAAAGTGAAAATAGGGATATGATCTGATTTATATTTTTAAAAAGCTATTGACTAGGTTTGTAATAGATATGTTGAAGTATGTTTTGGGGTTATTCTTGGACAGTGGGCAATGGGCAAAAGTGTATATTAAGATATTTGTTTTAGGAATTGACTCAACTCAGGGGTCACTTGGGTGGCTCAGTCAGTTAGGCTTTCAACTCTTGATTTTGGCTCATTGATCTCACAGTCATGGGACTGAGTCTCACAGCAGGCTCCATGCTCATGGAGCCTGCTTAAGATTCAAGATTCTCTCTCTCTCTCTCTCTCTCTCTCACACACACACACACACACACACACACACTCTCTCTCTCCCTGCTTGTTCTCTCTCTCATACAAAAAGAAAGAAAAAGAGAAAGAAAGAAATAAAAGAAGGGAGGGGGAAAAAAGGGGAAAAAGAAAGGGGGAAAGAGAGAAAGAAAGAAATTGATTGAACCTGATGGTCAGATGCTTGGGAGAGGCAGGTGCTACGGGAAAGGGAAAAGTGGATGACTTCAGGAAGTATAGTTGGCAGGATTAGTTTTGAGGATTTGGACAGGCACTTATTTAATCCTCTCCACAAGCTTTTGAGGACTATAACAGAAGAGAAAAAATGAAGTTTTGAAAAGTTAACTAATTTGACAAGGTTACCATGTAGGTAGTAACTTATGGAGACCAGATTCGAGCAATTTCTGTGTGACTAATTCCAGAAGCCAACTTCTTAACCATCATGCTGACTATTTCTTTCTGGACTGATTGAGTGGGCAATGATACCATATACTGGGCTGGGAAATACAAGAGAAAAGTTGTGAATGGAAGATAATCAGTTTGACCTTTAACATCTTGAGTTTGAAAGACCAGACAGTGGAGATATTCCCAAAAGGATTGGAAATAACAATCCTGAAGCTCATTAAAGATGTGGAGTCAGAAAGTTTAGATTTGGGAGATATCAGTGACTAAGAGTGTAAGAATGACTTGATGGCCCAAGGAGTAGGCAAAGGGAAGAGGACTGAGCAGAAAGCTTACAGTGGCAGTGGAACGAAGAGTCAGGGGAAGGAGACTGAGAAGGAGCACTCAAATGGCTTAAGGGGAAACCAGCATAATACATCTTCCGCATAAGTCTGTGAAATGAAGACTTAACTTTTTTTCTTTGAGTATACATTGGGCAGAAGGTTGGACCATTGTCTTCTTAATTGTCCATTATTGCATAAGAGCATCCTTACAATGGAAAAACTCACTCATAGTCTCTTCTTTTCTGAAGTTCACAATCTCTTCTGATTCAGGGTCACCATCTTCTATTCCACACAAACTCCCATCATCATACTAGACCACAAATCCCCATCTTTGATGATGATGGACGTGCCCACTCTCACCTCAATTCCTAGACTGTGCTTGAGCCAACTTTACCTCTAATATGTTTCCATATTGTTCCAGGGACTGCTCTGCTTGTAAAATATTTAACCATGAAATTCCAATGACTGAACATAGGGTCTTCCTCTTTTTTTCCCACTAACTCAATTTGGATTCAACTTAGTTCATATCACTTATTGAGTATCTATCATATGTTGTGTGCTAGGATTTAGGATATATATCTATATCTATATATATGTCTATATCTTTCTCGCTATCTCTGTCTGTATTTAGATCTGTAGCTGTCTCTATAGATCTTATCCTGAGACTTTGCTAGTAATCTCAAAAATTTCACTAAATAGGAAGGGAGCAGATCTGTAAACATTTTTTTGCAATCTGGGTGCAATAACTAAAAAGATAGAAGTGTATTATAGGAACAGTAGCATGTATGATAAGTTTGAGTGGTTGCACTGGAGTTAGGAATGAAAGATATTACTTATCAAAAATTGCATAACTATACCCCTAAACTTAGAGGCTTAAAATGGCTGTGATTTATTATTTCTCACAATTCTGTGGGTTGACCGGAATCCACCTACATTCAACTTGTGGTTGGGGTTGGTAGGAAAAGCCAAGAAGATTTTACTCACACTATGGGGTATAGGTGCTATAGGCCAGTTCTCACTTCCTGTGGCCTTTCTCTCCCCATGATATACTCAGACACAATAGCCCAGACTTCTTTAGGGCATGGTAGTTGGGTTACACTGGAACTGGCACAGTGTCAATTCTATAGCATTCTATTGGCTTGCTCAGAATCAAAGGTCTTTTTGTGGGAGTAATGGATAAGTGTTATAGGGATGGGATAAAAATTCAGCAGGGATTTTTTTTTTTNGTATTAAAGTCCCCTTCAGCAGGGATTTTTTAACAGACAAATTACCACAGGAGACTTTAAAAATGAAAAGATGCTTGAGATGAGCCTCAAAGGCTGAGAAGTTCCTCAGGTTAATGGAGGTTTAGAAGAAGAGGAGCTTTTCAGGAAGAATAGCAGTAACATGAAGGCAGGAAGCAACATAATCATTTGGTTTGCCAGGATATGTGGAATGCCTGTGGGCATTTGTGGGAAGGAATGAGAAACGCAAGCAAGATTATGGAAAGCCTTGTTATAAGAAGTCAATTGAAATTTATCTTTCAGATAAAGGCTGCAGAATACCCTTAAAGACGATTTATGTAGGGGAGCAGCTGCCTTTTACTCTCATTGATTCTTCTACTTTGTGGGCTTTGTGTGTTCTTGATCAATAAGCTTTGGCTTTCTTTCCTCATTCAAACCAACCTACAACTCACAGTATTCACTTAAAGCTCTCTCTCACCAGCCCAACACCCTCACGACCTTCTTTTCATTCCAGTTTCCTAAACTTCAATTCTAGAATAACCTATCCATTTGTTCTGATCTTAGTACCAGGCATTGAATAATACAAGAGCAAATCACATGGCCATGTTGATTCCCTGACTTACACATTTATGATTTCTAAGCTCTGTTGGGCTCTTAATATTGTCTGGGAAATCTTCACATAACCTTTCTCATTCCCTATGCTGTTCATTTCTTACCAATCTTCTTAAGTTTTGCATTTAATGCTGCACTATTTCCCCTTAGCAGATTACCTTGACTATTTCACAGAGGAAATAGCTGTTATAGATGTGAAAAACTTGCTTCACATCATCTCTTTGAAGTTCACTTATTCTTTCTCCTGGATCAGCCCCTTCCTTTCCTTCCAAATTCCTGTCATCTTCCTGGGACTTCCTTTACTTCTCCTACACCTCTGAATTGGTTTACAGTTCTCATCCACTTTTATCTTCCTCCTTTCCTTCCACACTCATGTTTCCTCCTTTCCTTCACCTATGCTCATACCCCAAGCCTGCTACTTCTTGCAAGTTCTTACTCTAATAATTATGTCCTTAATTGCTTTTTCACTCTATCTCCTCCCACAACTTTCTCCTCATTCTAAAACATGAAAACAATTGTTCTTAATCCTATCATTTTCTTCAGCCTTGCTGCCTCTGCAATCCATAATCTTTCACTGTACTCCCTGATGATTTTTTCTTATTTCAAATTTGCTCTTCAGCAGCCTGAAGTTTGACTTACGTCTTGATCAAATGCCTAACAGTTTCTAACACATGGTATGCATGCAATAAATATGTGTTGATGATCAGTTTCTAATTGCCAATATTATGTTCTCTTTTTAGCCTTCCTTTTACTTATCGTGAGAGATGAGGGACAGGTTCCATTTTAAGGTTCTGCCACTGGGATAATGGAACTTGCAAACCACATGTGCAGGTGGACATAATGGCTGACATTCTGTACTCCACAGATTTCTTACAAAATCAATGTTACTGTATTTGCATTTTAGCTTGTTGGAACCTGTGTTATACTGATTGGTAAATATATTGAATATTATTAGTGTTATTGATACTTCATATATAAAATAGATTTAAAAAATTACATGCTGTATTTTATTATACTATATAAAATTATTTTTTATTTTATCTCTCTTGAATTGTGGTGCCCATATAATACATGATAATCACAGATTTTTAGAAAAACAAAACTTTCTCATATACTAGACAGATTTAGGAAGACAAGAATCACAGTTTCTTGGCCCAGAATGGATAATCAATATATTTTTATGGAATGAATGGATGAATGTTTCTTATATGTAGCCCACCTAAAATTTTATAAATGAATATAGAGTATATTTCTGATACTTCAAATTAAAAATACCATCCATTGTTAGGACTCAAAGTATTCACACATTCTAAATGACTGCTGTGCTACTGTTATTGAAAGGAAAAAAACCTCCACCAATTAGTACAGCAATTCACAGGTAAATTTTGTTTGTTTTGTCTGGAAATTTCATTTGCCAAAGTGTTGTTTTTTCCATGGAAACACGCATAAACTGCTGAGGAGTCTGAATTTACACCACTGCTATAAAACTAGGTACTTATTGGCCCTCAATTCATCTGACTTATCTTATGGAATGTGAGCTCATTTAATGGCATCAAGCAAAAGAAGCTAGAATAGCATCCCGTGTACTGCATACCTTTGGGACCTTCCTGTATAATGTTGACGTTCAGTCTCAACCAGCCTGACAATAAAATGATCCATTTATCCAACACAAGCAGGCAAAGGAGGAGATACTGTATCTTTTCACTCTGCCTCCCACTCCCAGAGCCAGTCCGATGCTTCCTTTGGGCCAAACACGCACACACATAAAGCACTTCATCAACAATTTTTCATGTTTTCCGTTAAATTGGATTTACTCTTCTTACATGAATTTTCCCCTAGATACTTTTTCCAAATAACAGCAAGTATTTGAAGTGAACTAAAACTTTTTAATAATAAACTTTGTGGTTATAAAGCCCTAAGACTAGGAAACACTTATAAACAAATAAAAATGAACAGCTTTACCATTGTATAGACAAGACTAGTGAGGAGTTTAGATTAGACTAAATCTTAAAAATAAGACTTTTCAAAGGGGCAGTATCATCTAATTGGGGACTTTTATAAATTCCTTGTGAATCTACTCCATAAAGCAATTGTTTTAATCATCAAGAGTATTGAGTAAAATTTTTACTTCCTTAATCCCACTCCCTGATAATTCTGTTTCTTTAAAAAGAAAAAAAAAAGCCCCCAAAGCAATTGTCTTTTTACCTAGTCTATGACTATTATGGTTTCTCAATTAGATTTCTGTTTTTTTTACCGACAATAAACCCTTTCTTGTTAAGCCGTGTTTTGTTGCCAATGGAGAATTCTCTTTTTTTTAAAAATGCTTTTATTTTGTGGGGGGAAGGGACAGAGAGGGGATCTGAAGTAGGCTCTGAGCTGACAGCAGGAAGCCCGATGTGAGGCTTGAACTCGCAATCCATGAGATCTTGACCTGAACCAGTAAGGCACTTAACTGACTGAGCCAACCAGGCATCCTGCCAATGGAGAATTCTAGAATGACCAGGCAGGTTTGAGAGCGCGCCCCCCCCCCCAATTTTTGCTGTTGCAAGTGTCATAAACCCAAATCAAACTAGCTTAAATCAAAATAAGAAATCTCTAACTTGTAACTGAAAAGTCCACAGGTGAACCTTGACTTCACATGCACCTTAATGTAGAATTCACTTTATCAATAGACCCCTTTGGGTTGCTTCTGTTATCAGGCTTGCTTTCCTTGTGCATATAATGGATAAGGCAATTCCAGTCCATCACATCTTTACTAATTCCACTTGAAAGTCAAGTCTTCTCTTTTCCAGGAGCATATGTTCCAGTGGGTTACTGTGAGGGTTAAGTGCGGTAGTATTGGTTATGTTGGCTATTATTATTATCCCCTTAAGTTTGTGCTACTTGTCCATCTCTGTACTAAGCGCTATGGTTAAACAGAGTATCTGGGTAGTTTTAAGATCCTCTTGTAGAGTTTTCGGGAAAGGTGTTCAATCCCATACAAACCATATATTTGAGAATAAAGATATGTAAATTCTCTAAAAGATCAATAGAGTACTTTTGGTCAGATATAAGGATGAAAAGCTGGCAAGGTGATTGTGATGGTTCATTATATGTGTCGATCTGAGTGGATCATGAAGCGCCCAGATATTTCGTCAAACATTATTCTGAGTATATCTGTGAAGGTATTTTTGGAGGAGATTAACATTTCAATCAGTAGACTCTCCCTAATGTGGTTGAGTCTTATTTCATCAGTCAAAGGCCCAAATGAAGGAAAAGGGGATGAGCCTCCAGGAATAAATAGGAACACCTCCTGCCTGACAACTGAGATGGGACATCAGTCTTTTCCTGACTTTGGACTTGACTTGAAACATTGACTCTTTGAAGTAATAAGAATGATTCTAACTGAAAAAAAAAATGGTGGGGGCACCTGGGTGGCTCACCTGGTTAAGCATTTAACTTCAGTTCAGGTCATGATCTCATAGTTGGTGAGTTTGAGCCCTTCGTCAGACTCTGTGCTAACAGCTCAGAACCTGGACCCTGCTTTGGATTCTCTGTCTCCCTCTCTCTACCCCTCCTCTGCTCACCTCCTCTGCTCATGCTCATGCTCGCTCTCTCTTAAAAATAAATAAACATTAAAAAATTTTTTGTTTAATTAAAAAAAAGAGAGAGACCCGGACAGAAAGATTTTGGATGGCAAGTGTGGCAGACAGGCTGGCAAGAAAGTGTGCCATGCTCAGTAAAAATCCTGCTTAGGGCCCCTAGGTGGCTCAGTCAGTTGAACATCTGACTTCAATTCAGGTCACAATATCACAAGCCCATGCTGGGCTTGACACTGACAGCTCGGAGCCTGGAGCCTGCTTTGGATTCCCTTTCTCCCTCTCTCTCTCTCTCTCTCTCTCTGCCATTCCCCAGCTTGTGCGCGCACTCTCTCTCTCTCTCTCTCTCTCAAAAATAAAAATAACATTAAAAAATGTTTAAAAAATTTCTGCTTAGCTACAAATGGTATGAGGGCTGGGTCCTGTATCTGTTAATGATCTTTCAGTTACAACACTGAGAAAATGCAGCAGAAAACATCTGAAACCAGAAGGGAATTTATTGATTCTCATGACCAGTACTTATAGCTTGTGTGCCATTTATCAGCTTATTGCCTCTGGGCTCCAGATTCACCCTTCAGTATATGTTCTATGGTAACAGACAATACTGTTTAGTGTTTCTCCTCTAAAGTGAGACTTTTATGTTAAAGCATTCTTAGTAGAGGGCGCCAGATGGAAGAGGAAGGAGTTCTCCTGCCTTGTCTGGCCTCTGGATGGGGTGCCAGCCGTGCAGGTATAAGGACATCCAGTGACGTTGTGCCCTAGAACATTGTCCTTGGGCAATTTTGCAGGCTGTAAGTGACCACAGGTACACTTACACAGATTGGCACTCCAAAGCCTTCCTGTCCACACCAGGGCCCCATTTCCCTTTGCAGGCCCCTGTGCAAGCTGCCTGTGCCCCAGAGAATTCCCACCAAGCCCACTTCCACTCCTTCTAAAAGCCTTGCATTCTATGTTGGCCATCCAGAAGGTTTCTACCCAGTACAGGTTGCTGATTACCTGCTCCCAACCTGCAGTCCACAGATTGCTTCCTGATTGGCCAGCAACTACAGAATAGCTGATGTCTGGGAAACCAATTAGATTTCTGGGCTCTCCAATGGTGGAGATGACCTCTACCTTCTCCAACGAAGTCTGAA
>NW_027532158.1:1361512-1508069 GCF_008692635.1 Crocuta crocuta
GTTATTTCTTAGGGTATTCTTCCTCAGCCTTGGGGTACCATATATAATTCCTTATATTTTATAGTGTCTCTCTTATCACAGCTTAATATTCCTTTATATTGAGTTTCCCATTGTTTATGTTTCTATGTAGTTTCTATCTCCTCATTGGACCAGACTGATACAATTTTTCTCAGGGTTCAAAATTTATTATCAGGAGCAGTCTCTTGGCTATGCTTCCCTTGGGCTGTCTCCACCTCAGGCAGGCTTTCTTTTTGTGGATCCATATATTTTTATACTATCAAATCTATTTGAAGACATAAAGCTTTTCCCCATAAGCTCCAGCTCTATCTCCTCACATGTCAGTAGCTTGGGCTGGGTTAACATGCATATCCTTAATCCGATTACTGTGTCCTCAGGGGATTCTCAGTTTCCTAGTATCTACCTACCTAGAGTCAGTCACTTTTACATTGTAGGATTTGTCACTTAGAACACACTACTTCTGATATCAATTTCTATATCCGTTATGAATTTTTTTTTCTCATAGGGTCTTTGAGCTTGCCAGCTTTAGGGCTGGAACTATCCCATCAGCTCTCCTGGACCTCTAGCTTGCCAACTGCAGAGCTTGGGACTTGTTAGCATTCATAATCACACAAGCCAGTTTCTTACAATAAATTTCTCCCACCCAACACCCACATCCTGTTGGTTCTGTGTCAGTATTGACCTCTGAAAAAAAGAAGGGAACAGAGGAAAAAAGATACAAAATGTGGATAGGGGATTGAATGGAGACATGAGGATTGGAGGAAAGTTGGGAAAGATACAACACAAAACCTTTCTTTCTCCCTGAAGAAAACTACACTGACTTCTAACACCATGATTAGTGTTGCTTGTTTTTGCATTCTATATAAATGTCATTAGATAGCATAAATTATTTTGTGTCTAGACACTTTCATTCAATATTGTTGATGAGATTTGTACATGCTGTTGAATGCATCTATAGTTCATTAATTTTCATTGCTTTATAAGTACTCCAGTGTATGAATACACCACTATTTATTTTTCAAAGTGACTGTTTATGTGGAATTTAGAGGTTATAGGATATCCATGTGTTTAGCTCTAGCAGATTCTGAGAATCAACTTTCCAAAATGGTTCTATCCATACATTTCCACCAGCAGAATATAAGAGTTCTTGTTTCTTCGTAACCTCTCCAGCACTTGTTTTTTGTTTTTTGTTTTTCAGACTTTTAATCCTTAGCCTAGGACATCTAAACTTAATTTTGTATGCAGGGGTGAGCTGCTGAAGGATTTTTCAGCTGGAAAGTTGTGTAAACAGGAGAGCTATGCTGGTAACATTGCATAGATTAGAGAGCAAGAGAAAGACATGAAGAGGGAGGCCGGTTGGAAGACTATTTTAGTGATTTCATAAAAACAACATGAAAATAAACTGGAGTATTCACAGAGGGGCTAAAATGGAAGACACAAGAGATACTACTGTAGTGTGTGCCTGTAAACAATAAGACTTGGCAATTAAACAGTGCAGGCAAGGGCAGAGAGGGTGACTGGAGAGGAGCACATGCTTGAGCTTAAGCAACTAGCAAATCATTGGTAGAATCTTAACCAACTTAAGAAGGCAGGGAAGACAATTATAGTTTGGGAGAAATTATTTTTATTCAAAATATATCATTTACCTTACTGAGCTTTTTACCAGACTCTTAGTTTAAAGTTGTGACAAACTTTTTTTCCAACTCTCATTTCTTATCATTGGAAGATCACTCTCAGTAGAAGTCGGCTCTGTCAGGCAAGAAAGAACCAGGACTGTGGTGGGATAGTTAAATTGCCTCCTTCTCTGTGAATTCAGTATCCGGAGGAAGCAACAGAAAGTTTTCTATTATTCAAACCTGACAGCTTTGGTGTAAGGAGTGATAGTAGCTAGGAAAGTGACAGGTCTGGGACTTCTGGGAAGCCTAAGTCCACACAGCTTTTAAAGCAGGAGCTATTCTATGTGCTCACTTCGATCACTAATTCTTTCTTTCTCTCTAGACATTTGTTTCTATCACTGACATAAGCAATTGCTTCTTCTATCTTTGCAATACAATTCTCTGTTTAACTGGGTATTCACAGAGATATGGCAAACATGTAAGTGCTCTAGGACCAGCACTCCACTACATTCACATGTACTAGTGTTGAGGTAGTAACTTCAATCGATTATTTTAATTTTTTTAAGTTTATTTATTTATTTTGAGAGAGAGAGAGAGTGCGCGCGCGCGCGCATGTGTGTGAGTGGGGGAGGGGCAGAGAGTCCTGGAGAGAGAGAAACTCAAACAGGCTCCAGGCTGTCAGCTCAGAGCCCAATGCAGGACTTGATCTTATGAACCTCAAGATCATGACCTGAGCCACCAAAATCAAGAGCCAGATGCTCAACTGACAGAGTCACCTAGGTGCCCCTAATTATTTAAAAATTTGAGACAGTTTGCTTACATAAAAGTTCAGGCATTGCTGTGTTGGCCTATCTATATGCATTGCTACTGAATGGATCTCATAGGCTGTATGTCCGTTTGAGCACAGCTTCTTTAGCAGAGGTTTTTATTTTATATCTTTGGTAATATTTTACCTACCATTGTATCCAAAAGCTTAAGATGACTCGTTAAGCTTATTTATAGTGTTTCCTCCAAGAAAACCACCCGACAAAGGATTTGTCTTAAATGTGTACTTTCCAAATCTGTTACTATATCTCAATAGCTTACAGTGCAGCACTAACAGGAAACAGAAATAATAGTACCTTATATTTCTAGACCACTTTAAAACTTTCAAGGAGCATTTACATATATTTTATTTCCCTTTACTCTACCCACCATCTTGTGAGTGAGGTGTTATTTTCATTTTTCAGTTGAAGAAAACTAGGCTCAGGGTCATACATAGTGTCACAGCCACAACTTCAGATCAGTGCCTATGATGGTTAATTTTCTGTGTCAATTTGACTGGGCCGTAGGATGCCCAGATATCTGGTTAAACATTGCTTCTGGGTGTGCCCGGAGGAAATTAACATTTGAATTGGAGGACTGAATAAAGTAGATTTCCATCCCTAATGTGAGTGGGCATCATCTAATCTGCTGAGGGCCTGAAAAGAACAAAATGATGGAAGAAGGGCAAATTAGAGCTGAGACATCAGTCTTCTCTTGCCCTTGGACTGAGACTTCCACCATCAGTACTCCTGGTTCTCAGCACGCCTTTAGACTCATCTTGGAATTCATATCACTGGCTTTCTTGGGTCTCTAGTTTGTAAACTGCAAATGGAGGGGCTTCTTAGTCTCCATTATCACAAGAGCCTATTCCTTGTAATACATCTTTCTCCTCTTGATTTAGCTTCTCTGGAGAACCCTGACCAATACAGTGACCTTTTGCAGCACCTCTTCCCTGATTACCTTTTGTGTCTAGCTATTGATTTTCCTTTTATCGCTCAACTGTTGGTCAGGAAGTATATTCTTGCCAGGTGAGGGTTACCTGTATATTGCATACATATACTTTAGCATTAAAACATCAGCAATTCTCGAAATTGTTAGGTTAATTTAGTGCCTGGAACTGAGATAGGGAAACTGAAGAGATCCCATGAAAGGACCCTATGAAGACAGCTTTTTTGCTGCCTCTGTTTTTGCTGGGACCTGCACCTCTACATTACACATGCTTTAATGTGTGTCCTCTTTGTAAAGGTCAGGGAGCTAATGATTTCTTTGGAGTCTTCCAGCACAATAGAACATCTGACAAATGACCAGGCAGGGTTGTCATGTAGTCATGTATGTTTTCTAAGGCCACTGACTCCAGACACCTTGATGCAGAGACCCCTGGCTCTAGAGCATAAGTGACTTATGGAGGACACCCAAGCACTTGTCCTTGCTCTGACTACTTCTTGGATGCCTGAGAGGACACGTACACCAGACCACTATCCTTAATAAAAACTCCAGACCCCAGGCAAAGACAAGGCTCACTCTTCTTTCCTTTTCCAAGTCTCCCAGATGCTCTGTCTCTATCTGTACTCTCTCTATGTCTTCAGTAAACTCTGCTTTCATTTCCTCTCATCTCAAGTTTGATTTCTATCCTGCACTGAAGCCAAGAACCCTCTTGGCTGGTCCAGTGGAACACCCTCTGGGTCCTTGGATTCAGCCAGCCTGCATCAGAACCAGCATACATTCAGGAGTTAATCTTAAGGCATAAGAATTTATCTTTTATCTTTTTTCATTCACTTTAACCAATATCTCCCTGCTGTGTGAATAGGGTTTAGGTGAATAGCCAGTGAACTTTTATCACAGGTCTATCTTGCATGTGACTTCTTTAGGGCACTAATCAAAGCAGTCAATGATAGCGTGCTTATATTGTCAAAAAGTTGGTTTTCATAGTATAAGAACTAAATTTATTTTCCTGGTTATGTTTTATAGATCATCAGAATGTGTGAATTTTTGAAGGGATTAGTCATTGGTAAATGCGTTAAAGAAAATAATCCAAAATAAACCAAAGAGAGAAAAAGCAACTCTTATATTAGCTTAACATTAACTATTAGTCAGCTCCCAGAGGAAAGACTAAAATGCAGGTGAGAACAGATGTAATATTTGTTAATTTATTAGCAGCATGCAACTCAATCACACATTGGAGTCTACTGACTAAGATCAATGCAATGGAAAAACAACTCTCTTGAGTGCTGTTCTTCTATGCTCTTCTAGTGAAAAGGTATTTTTAGGCAACACTATGAAATTCAGAGAACTGTGAAAGGTAATGAGGTATTCTTCACAGAGCAGTGTACCATTTCCATTCTATCACTGAGAGAATAATGAGTCAGAAAAGCTGAACACATATACATTTAAATTCCTAAAAAATGATGTGGGTGTGCATTTATTTAATTATTTGGATATTTTGTCAATGTTTACTTCCTGGTCCTTATATTCAGCCATGTAACAGATTTATGAACTTAGTTAAACTTCCCTGCTTCTACAGACATTGGAGAGTGATCCAGCCAACATGAACAAAGTTGGACAATGGGAGTTATTAATTAGGTTCCAGAATGATGAGAAGTAGGCAGTTCTTACTGAAGACTGTGAGGATTCTGTAAGCCAAAGAAATTGGCAAATATGAACTTCAAATCTATAGAGGTCAAGGGAAAGAAAGAACATTAGATTGCACAGTCAAAAATTGGGCCAAAAAATGTTTAACCTAAAAATAAGATAGGAAAAAAGCAATAGCCATTGGTAATGAACAGGAGGTTCCTTGACAACTTCCTCATTTGCCTTAGCTATGGGATAAGATTATTTAGTTTTCTTTACAGAACAGTGGACACATGAGTGGAAGAGGTCAAGATGGCCTAAAAGGGTCAGGAGCTAAGCAGATGATTATTGATTATTCTCCCCTACAATTGACTTTACCTAGTATTCTGTCATTAAACATAATTTAAAATATGTAACATCAAAAAGTTACAAAGGTAGTCAATTGTTTAGTTTTTCTAGTAGATTTAAACAGTGTTTGACTGATTTTTAAAAGCTGAGTTGGATGATTCTGGAATTCAATTATTAAAACAGAGCCCCAAACTCAGAATGGGAGAAAAATTTCAAGGTTATCCAATTGCTGCTGATAATAGGAATTATTTCTATAATGTTCAGGTTGAGTGATAATCTAGTGTTTGGTTCTTTGCTGGCATGATACATGTTACTGTATAAGCCACCCCATTCTATTGTCTATAACCTTGTATTTGTAAATTTTTTTGGCTGCCTAAACAACTATACTGATTTCTAGCAGCATTTTGAAAAACTCTCTTCTCTATTATATGCAGCTTACTGGAACTACTAATCATAGCCCTGACTGATCCCATCCTATATGGGATACCAACATGACACAAGGTAGACCTGCAGTCACAGTCTCTCTCTCTCAAATTTCAATCTTGAGCACGGTGACAGATGTTTGTTTTTGCTTTATTTCTAGCATTGGTGCCCTGACCAGACCATTTTTTCCCCCTGAGACTTTGCCTGTGTTTCCGGCCTTCTTATTCTCTGAATGAATCTATGCTGTTTTTTCTTGTTTTTAAAACTGATTCTCCCATGTCCTGTCAATTATGTCTATGACAATCAACTGGGGAGCCTATTAAAAATGAAGAATCCCAGGGGCGCCTGGGTGGCTTAGTCGGTTAAGCGTCCGACTTTCGCTTAGGTCATGATCTCGCGGTTCGTGGGTTCGAGCCCCGCGTCGGGCTCTGTGCTGACTGCCAGCTCAGAGCCTGGAGCCTGTTTCAGAGTCTGTGACTCCCTCTCTCTCTGACCCTCCCCTGCTCACGCTGTCTCTCTCTCTCTCCTAGAAATAAATAAAACATTAAAAAAAATTTATAAAAAAAAAATTTATAAAAAAAAAAAAAGAAGAAGAATCCCAGACCTCACCACCCCCAAGAATGTAATTTAGTAATATAGGGTGGGGGTACAGTAAGTTAAATTTATAACACATCTTCTGGGTGACACTGATGTAGTCAGATTACAGGCTGACTTTTGGGAACCACTGTTCAGATGATATAACTCAAATGTAAATTTGCACTTCAATAAAAAATTTCTGAAAGTGGAAAAGGCTTACTGACCAACTCATTAAATGAATGAATCCCAGTTCTTTCATTCACTCAATAATTCAGCAAACAGATATTGAACATCTATACTGTGCCAGGCACCATGATGAGCCTCGGGATATATGATACCATTAAGATTATTTCAGACTTGCTGTTGGTGGGCACTGAGGCACTGGAAAAAGAGCAAGGAGCACATATCTGGATTTCCACATCCTATATTCATTACATATCAACAATAATCTTCAAAAGAAATGGATAAGCATTTATTTCTGTATTTCTATGTGCTCCTTACCTCTCAAAAATGTAACAATGTAGATTTTTAATTCTAGGTATGTTCCTTCATGTATGTAAAAAAAAAGTTCTCAGTAAAACCAGAAATCTCAGCTCTAATTAATTAGTCTTTGACATAATGATAGAATTCAACCATACTAATTTTAAAAAACAAGATTTTCTTCTTTTGTTTTGCTACAGACTTGCCTCACAGTTTCATACATAATGTATAATAAAAACAATGGTATAGTTGAACAGAATATGAAAATGCTCAGAGGCATATTTCAGCTAACAACAAAAATTATTTTATGTAAAAATATTTGCTCTTAAATTAAGCTTAGATTTCATATTATTTCGGAGGGTATTTTAAGATTCCAATTAATGGTCTCAAGTCAATTTTGAAACTTTTATCCTTCTCATGAATTTTTGTTGACCTCGAAAATTTCTCATCATAAGCTGAAATAGTTGTAAAATATATAGTTTACAGAAAACTGTGAACATTGACATAAAAATTTCATTAGTCTTTGAAATGTATCCACTTGATTCCTGTCATAATCCACATAAAAATACATGAACAAACTCATTTTAGCAGCCAGAAATTCTTCATTTATTTTTTCCTCTCTGCACTCCTATTTCTATACCACTTTTCCAATAAAATTTTATCCTACTTTAATGCATTTTTCTCTGCCTGAAAGTCTTTTAGTGATCACTTTTTCCTGCCATAAAAACAGATATATTGATTGAAAAATAATTAAAAATTTGTGACCATAAGACTCCAAGTGTTAACATTTATTCATTATACAAATAAATACAAAATTAACATAAATAACATAAATAATTGTATATTTAGAGAAACATAAAAATGAAATTTATTAAAAATATATCAATTATTCAAATGGTTGGGCTATTTTTTGTTCAATAAGTGTATGTATCTGTGAATGCATATTATTGCTAGAATAAGACAAAGCTCAGGATCAATCTATTCCATTTCTGTTTTTATGGATGTAAGATCTGAGAAAACATATTCCCATAAATAAGTAGATGAGAATGGAAAGAGTTTTGTTTTAGCAATGTCATTCAAATATTTGAACTCCTTCCAAGTTATATGCCAAAATCACATAGTTATCTATCATCAAAAATTATTTTTAATGATCTACCAGCTGTCATCTTAATTAGGTCTTTCACTTTTGTTAAAGGCAAAGAATTGAAACCGATTCCAGATTTTATGACTCAGTTATTAGTCATTTACTTCCTCAATACCAACACCAATATTTTGAATTGTAGTATTGTTTGGAACCCTGGAGATTTTTACACTCAGGGTCAATGTACCATAGTAAGATGGCAAAATGGGTGATAGACTCACCTCTCTTTTTTTAAAGGAACAAGTGGCATGAATAGTCTCACTATTTTGGAAAGAGTACACGTGACGCTTGGTATCTGAAAATTATTTTCTGAGAATCAATCATACCCCCAAAGCACACATGTCCCAGTTAAAAATCTGATGGTGTAAGCATGTCTCCTTTTGAAGGTAGTTACTGGTTATTCAACATTATGTGAGTGTAGATTTTTCTGTATTGGAACAAAGAAACCCATGGTAGATTGTATATTTCTAAAATAGCTGCAAAAAAAAAAAATCCCCTTTCCCACAAGATCTTGCAATGTGACATTGACACTCCTGTTATTGAGAAGTGGGGATCTATTTTCCTTTTCCTCCTTTGGATTTTGGGGGAGGTTGTGACTATTGAGGAAATAATGCTCTGTGATTTCTGAGGTTAGGTCATAAAAGATGATAAAGTTTCTGTCTGCCACCTTGGGATGTTCACTCTTAAAGCCCAACTTCCATGCTGTGAGGAACCTGATGACATGGAAATGCTGTGAGTAGGTATTTTGGCTGACAGCCTCATTTGAGGTCCCAGACAGCATACAGCATCAACAGCTACACATTTGTGTGTAAGGGAGCCCGTCAGATTACTCTAACTTCAGACACCCTGGTCATCTGAATGTGACTGCATGAAAGATCTCGAGCAAGAACCCCAAAACCAAGAGAGATAATAATAAAATTATTACCATTGCTTTAAGCTACTATGTTTTGGGATGATTCACAAGACCTAACAGAATACCTTAGTAACCAAAATAACTTGATGTCTAGTCAATTCAAAATTTACAGAAGTGTTTCCTGATATTGAATGAAACATTTTTTCATGTGATGAAAAATGCAAAACACATCAGTAGTTCATAAAGGTGGCAGGGAAGATATTGAATAGTTAATGTTTAATTTCATTAAAGAAAATATAGCTTGATTCTCATATGTTCCAATTGATCATTTTTTAGAGTACTGCATGTAAATGCCATTACCCCAACTCCTTATCTTTTATTTAAGTTTTTAAAATTTAATTATATACTCAGAGTGATAATTGTGCTTCAATTTGAAATCCAAGTAGTATTACAAACCTAAAAAAACAAACAAACAAGCAAACAACTAGAAGCAAACTCTTGTCCCCTTCTCATTCTCTTTAAGCAAACATTTGTTTTCAATATTTTTAGCTGTTTATTTTGGTATTTACATCCCAATCTCTGATACTATACTTTGTTGGTTGTTCTGTATTTTTGTTTTTAATTTTATAGGTAATCTATTAGCTTCCTTCTATGAAAGTTTAGGATTATCTCTTTTATACTGCCTCCTCAGTTCTAATGTCAATGCATACATCTGTTTTTCCTCCTATTCTTCCACTGTAGTTATATCATTCTTTCTGATACATCAGTATTTATAGTTTAAATTTGTATTATACTATGATGACATTGATCTTCTTTTCATAATTTTTTCATTATGTCATTTGGTTTGTTATCTAGGTCCCTATGACTATTTTAGCCCTAAACTTTTTTTGCAGAACTGTACAATAGCTTTTAATAAAGCTCACACCTTTGAACATATAATTTCTAGGTTCCTTTCTCCCTCCCATCCTTCCTTCCTTCTTTCTGTCCTTCCTTCCTTTCTTGCTTCCTTCTTCTCCATCTCCTTCTCTCTTCCTTCCTTCCTTCCTTCCTTCCTTCCTTCCTTCCTTCCTTCCTTCCTTCCTTCCTCTCTCTCCCCCTCTCCATCTCCCTCTCTTTCCTTCTTTTCTCTCTCTCTCTCTCTTTTCTGGAGCCCACTATCCTCCTGTGCCAATAGGGATTCATTGTTTTCTAGGCCAAGGACCCTGGCTGATATTCTGGGCAATCATTGCTGGGAATTTTCTTTCTTTTGCTTTCCCCCTGAATTGAATTTCTTTTTTTTTAGATTTTGTCTTCCTTTTTATTGGTCTGGTTTTTTTTGTCTTGATGGAGCACATTTTCCAGGATTCCTTCCTTCCTTCCTTCCTTCCTTCCTTCCTTCCTTCCTTCCTTCCATTCTTTCTCTTTTTAACAAAAGCTGCATACAAAAATTTTTTTAGAGATCTTACATATCAAGAATATTTTAATTCTACCTTTACATTTGATTACATTATAGCTGAAGGTAGAGTTTTAAGTTAGAAATAACTTTTCCTTAGAGTTTAGAAAGCATTTCTAAATTTCTGACTTCTGATTTCTGTTGATTTGAAGCAAACTGGATTTCTGATTTTTTATATATTACTGAGACTTTTTGATGATTTGCTACCTGAATCTTTGGCTTCAGCTTTCTGAGTGCTGTTAATCAGATTCCACTAGTCCATGTCACTTCCAGCTTACAAAATGATGTTTTTCATCATTGTCTGCAGTCCTTGCTGTCTCATTCCCTCTTCCTTTTTCTTTCTCCTTGTGGATTTATACATTTTTTTATTCCCTTACTTTTGTTTTGGTGGTACCTCAGGGTGTAATATATGTGTTTACTCAATCATGTTTAACCTGAATTCTATAACTTTCTAATGTTTTTCACTTCAGAGATGTACTACTTCTGCTCTCTTAAGTTATTTTTAAATTGTATGATTATTCAGCTTTTGTCAGATACATACATACCATATGAAAAATGAACAAAAATACATCTTTCTGTTTTCTTTCTATTCTTTGGTATTAAGAGGGACAGAGCTGTATTATTACGTGTTCATTCAGGAGAACTAGGAAAACATAAAGAATTGATTATAGGGGTGCCTGGTGGCTCAGTCAGTTGAACATCAGACCTTGGGTCAGGTCATGATCTCATGGTTTGTGAGTTCCAGCTCTATATCAGGCTTGGACTTGGGCTCCTTGCTGTCAGTGTGTTGAGCCTGCTTTGGATCCTCTGTCCCCTTCTCTCTGTCCCTCCCGTGCTCACCCTGTCTGTCTCAAAAATGAATAAACATTTTTAAAAAAAAGAGCTAGTTATGAAATTGTTGGAAAAAGAAACGAAGAAGGAAAGGTTTGGTTACCTATCACCCACCTGGCTGGAGGAGCAGCAGAGGAAATGGGGCTGCCCAGAGCCCCAGATCCCTGTGCTGAGGAGCCTGTGGCGGTACTACTGCTGCTCTGCTGTTACAATCGTCAGTCACCACCCTCTGCGGACAGCTAGGAGCCCATATATAACCCTAGATGCTGTAGGAACCCAGGGGCCCATAGTCTCCTGCTTCAGAGGCTGTAGTAGCAGCTGCTACTGGAGCCATAGCTTGTGAACAGCATACTGCTGAGGCGGATGCAGCGCCGTCTCTGCCTCTGAACACTCGTGCTACCTGAGTGGGACTCTACAGCCTGCCCTTGCCCTGCCCCTCTCCTTGATGCTTCCATGCACCATCACAAACTGAAAAAAAAAAAAAAAATCAAGCCCCCAATGGTGCCTCCCATTGGCAGAACCTACTAGAAACCAGCTGGCAAGGAAGTCTGTGAGATGCAGTGTACAGGCTCCCAGACATTCTGCCATACAGAGGAGATTCCAGAATGCTGACAAACAAATGATAAATAGCCAGCCCAGAGGGTTTAAAGGGAAAGTCAATAACTGACTTGTGAATCTTATCATTTTTCTGGGGAGGCATATTATCTATTTGGCACATCCTTTGAGCGCGTTGCACAGCTATAAATATATTCTTTATACATATTTCTAATAGGCCTTTGAGAATAAAGTCAGAACTGCTGTGGCAAAGAGGTTTGATAATTTTCCACCTGTGAAGAAAACATTAATGATTATGATATCTCATTGATTATTTTGGCATCTCCATAGCTTACCTTAAATATTTCTGGTTTTGCTGACATTTTACAGAATTTGAAGCAAGTGTACAAATTTAATAGGTTGTTAATGAGACTTTTCCCATTGTCTAAGGTTTCCAGTTTAGGCCAAAAATTGAACACAAGAGATGTTAAATCCTCACATTCTAAAGACTGCTGTGAAGACAGTCAAAATTAGGTTCAGAAACCACCCCAAGGATAGCTTAGATAGAGTTGGACTGGATCTATGACCACCAACCTACCCCTGCTTCTCACTTTTCTTTCTTTTGACCTGAAAAGAATGAATGACTAGATACTTTTCTTTTTCTTTTTCGAGCTTGTATATTAAAGTGACATTGGTCTTTCAGAAAAATCTGGCTATTTTTGTTGCTAAAATTGAAGGTGAAGAGATTCCTATTTGACTGGCCAATATGTAATCATTGAAAATAAAAATGTGTCTGTCTCTTGGCTCCTGTGCTCCTCCTGTCAGAGAGACTGGGAATTCAACTGGGAATCAACTCCAACTATTTGCTCATGTTTTGAAAAGTCAAAAAAAAGGACGCCTTTATGACAAAATGCAGTATTCCTATTTAGTTGTTCTTAGGCCGTCTAGGCAGAGCTATTCAAAATAAAGGAATGGGTGCTGTTAAGAATTGACATCAATATGATATTTAGATGTCATTTGGCCAGAGGATTCATAAAGGTTCAAATTCTTTCCTGCCTTGGCCATCCTTTCCTGAGAAACCCTCAAAGAAAGTGTGTGTGCGGGAAATACTGGCCAATATAGCATAGTGACAGCACACTGACGGCTGCTGAGACTTCATTCCCAAACTCCAAAGCAGGACAAGAGAGAACTACCTGGGACTCCACAGAAAATCTCCAATCTGTGTGTACTGGGATGGCTTAGAGTTGTCTGGAAGCAAAGAAGGTCAAAAGACGTGTTCCGACCATTTCTACCCTGATATCCAATTCACATTTGATCTCACCATTCTCATGTGGTGAAAATTCCACTTAACCAAAGCCAAGGGGCAAGACCATAGGACAGCTGGAGATAGATGGTTTGTCCCAATGCCTTCAATGTGCCTTCCTTGGACCTGCCTGGGCTGTCTGTAAACTGCCTTGTGGAAGAGAAAGAGACGAGATAGAGAAAAGAAGAGAAGGAAGAGAAGAGAGATGGACCAAGCTTTCTTCTGGGAAAGGAGGTCCCAAGCTTAGCCTTATTTTGCCACACTCGTGCAAGTGCAAGTGAGAAAGTCCAGAGAGGCACACATAGAGGGAGAGTTAGCTAAACTTTTCCTTCCCTTACTACCATTATCACATCTTAGAAGAAGTAGAAGGGTAAGATCACACACGTGGGTAAATTTTACCTCTATGAAAGCTCCACTGTGATCCAGTTCAGAGACCAGAGTCTGTTCATCGAGATTATGAGAAAGGCTGGGGGAACAGCAGGAGTGAATGAAACCTTCAACTCCTCTGAGAGGCCACCAAGATTGTTGGGCTGATGTCAGTCTTGGAAGTGGTCACTATGGATACTTTAAAAGTCTGAGGCTTTGGGTCTTCAGGTTTTATTACTTGCTGTGTAAAAATTATACTGGTGGCCCTGGGATTGCTTTACTTTCTCATCTGCCGCGGCACTTTTTGTCTGTCTTGTTCATTTCCTATTTTCTAGACTTTTGGGTATCTTTTCGTGTTTAGCCCTGTGTCCTCAATCGGCCAACATGCTCCTATGGACCATGTCAATTACCTCTTTGTATTTCCAGAATCCAACAGTGTTTGGCATAGAGTGGGCATTCAATAAATATTTGATGATGATGATGAAGTTGCCTAGTGTATGAAGGATATTATTTAGATTCATTAGGGCTTTACCAGAATACATTTTTTAAAATAAAAACTATCTTCAGATCTGTATTATGAAAGTTTTCCTTAGTATTTTTCTTTTTTTAAAAATTGATTTAGCTTTTCAATACAGCTTGATGGGCTAAATTTATTTTTTGCCTTTGCACGTATTCTTTTAGAAGAACATATATTTGGAAGAAGATATATATGAAGAACTGCAGAGACAGAGGCCATGTCTTTTGAACTAAAGTGGTACCGAAGGGAAGAGTGATAGAAAGCACTTGCTTTGGAGTGACCCAGCCCAGCTGGATGAAATAGGAAACTTGGATCAATCCTAGGACAGGTTGAACTGCTTTTCTGTTCTCAGTATGCCCTCTTCAATGCTCTTTCTCAGAGCAAAATGACTATTATAATGAGAAATACAAATGGGAAAAAATAATGGGAAGGGATTGTACTTTCTTGCCAGTCAATGTGCTAAGTTATGTATATCAGCTCATTTAATCCACACAATTACTCTATATAAAACAGAGAGCTATTATCTGCAATTTATAAACTAGAAAACAAGCTCAGAGGATTTCAGCAATTTGCGTAAGTCCTGCCACCGGTTATGGCAGAGCTGAAATGGAAATACTCCTTAGTCTGGCTTATGACCTTGACCACGACTCTCCATTGTCTCCTGAAGGCTAAGAAATGTTCTTGTGAATAAAATAGGAGGGAACCTTGGAGACCAGGGATCACCTACATTTCAGACAACTTTTGGGAGGTTACCTAAATGATCTGAAATATGAGCCTAAGATTTTAAGAAAGTGGCTATCAGGCCAATTGAGGGTTTACCTAGAGTTTTGAACTTCTATCTTTACTGAGGTTTAGAAGTAACTAAGATACACTCTAGGTTGAACTTTGAGATTGACATATTTTGCTTACTGTTCTGCACGATAGTCATTCTCTGCTGAAAACAATAATTCACTTGTATAAAAGAATGACCTGGGATTGGCTTATTGTCAGAAACAAAAAAGTCATAATAAACCAAGACAGGTTATTTGAAGGCAGCAAAAATCTGGGATCAGGTGAAGTATTAGCTTTTTTTTATATATGCATATAATTTCATTTACCTTGTCCAGAGCATCCATTTTTGTGTTTTGCTTTTTTCTTGTTTCAGAATAATGAATGGAGTTATTTTAACTGAGTGCTAATGTGGTGAGTACCAGGTGAAAAATTCAATTGAAATGCTGTCACAAGATTCTTTTGTTTTACTGACAAGAAGTGTCATATTCTCTTGATTCCTGATACATGGAGTGTGAACTGATAAATAGTTTGGAGATGAAATTGTCAGTCACCATTATCACACTCAAGCAATTATCTTTTCTGGTGGCTTGCACTGCCATAAATTCAGGTTTTGGAGTAGGGAAGCAAAGAGAAAGAGAAAACAACATGGATGTAACCATAAATAGGAAAAGTGCTTAGTTTAGAAATGTAAGATTTCAAAGGGGCTTGAATTGGGGTGGAGGGTGAGAGAATCAGCTGCTACTTCTAAGACTGACAGAGGGAAGGAAGCCAGGCAGAAGGGGGTAGATAGGATGTGGATCCACCTAAAGTTAATGACAGTTAAGCTTCAGTGTCCCTAACATGATGGAGATCATTCCAAGGCCTTGGTAGGGACCCTCGCAATGTGTTCACCCAGCCATATGCTTTTGTAAAATTTGTGCATGATATTTAACTGCAATCAATCAAAGTCAGCTGTCTTTCCCTACTCTGACTTCTCTTCCATTAAATTCTTCCTACTTTTGGTGGTTTTGGAGAAACCCCAGACGTTGTTGGAGATCCAGCTAAGGAAATTTGAATGTAGAATACATTTTGTTTTAGTTTAGTGAAATATATTTATGTATAATAAATATAAATATATATAAATAAATATAAATATAAATATATTTATCATCACTTCCCATATATTTAAGTTAGCACCTCCTTGTTCTAGACTAGGAATAGCTTTCAGGAATCTTCCTATTGTCCATTCTATCAACCTGACTGATGTTATGACTCAGGGGTATGAGGCCAGAGCAATATGAATATGTCTGAAGGTGCCTGACATTGAGGTATATGTGTAGTGGAACAAAAACAAGGCTTAAAACACATGGACCCAGAAGTTAATCTGTAGAAGATTTTTGTAATTGGAGGATTTGGTTTCTATCAATATTCTTACCAGTCAGGAATATACTTAATGATACAGCATGTAAATTAGTCACATTTTTGTCTTTTTGGAAATTGTGTGAAAAAGAATTTGTCAGAACTCTGTATTTGTAGTACGTGTGTAGTATTTCCACAAATGGTGATTATAATAACCATATACAAAGGAAACTTTAGAGAGGGCATGTCAGCTATTTACTATTACATATCAAACTTCTTCAAACTTAATTGGCCTAAAACAAAACTCATTATTCTGTTGTTGGCAATTTGGCCTGGGCTCTTCTAAAATGGTTTCTCTTACTCCACATGGTTTTTGCGGAGCATGCACTTAAGCCTGGGATCTCAACTGTGGAGGCTGCTGCTTTTTCTTCTCCCCTCAGTATTGCATCCTCTGTAAGGCAAAAGTTTTTTGCTTTCAGAGTGAGAGCATAAGCAAGGTCTCTTGAGGCCTAGGCTCATAACTCAGAGAATGCATTTCTATTAATCAAAGAAAGATACAAGGCAGCTTAAAGTCAAGAAGTGGGGAGACGGGGCAGCTGGGTGGCTCAGTTGCTTAAGCGTCCAACTTTGGTTCAGGTCGTGATCTTGTTGTTTGTGGGTTCCAGCCCCACATCGGGCTCTGTGCTGACAACTCAGACCCTGGACCCTGCTTCTGATTCTGTGTCTCCTTCTCTCTCTGCCTCCCACCCCCCACTCTGTCTCTCTCTCTCTCAAAAATAAATATTTTTTTAAAAAAAGAAGTATCTAGATAGCCATCACCTTGAGGTGAGAGTTGGTGCAAAAAAATTATGGTCACTTTTTGTAGTCTATCACGTAAGATTTCCCAATTTGACAAAAATTTTAAACATTAACATAACAATACTAAGTTATGAATATGAAAGAGATTATTAAGTATCGATAGTAAAAAATGAAGTCAACTCAGTTGGAGGCAAATCTGAATTACCATTCTATTCTCTTTCTATAAAATAACTTTAGAAAAATTGTTATTTGAGGAGGCAGTCAAAGAGTATGGAGCCAAAAATATGGTGGGCATGGAGAGAAGGATCAACAAAATATCTCTGAGATCTAGCTGAATTTACATTTGGTTTATATAACCCTGATGTCAGCATCATGCTTGGGAGTTCATAAGGCTTGGGTTTGGATAAGTTAACATTACTTAACAGTTGAAAAATTTTGGGTAAGTTACCTACTTCATTGACAATTAGTTTTTCATCCAAGAAAAGGAATAATACTAATTTCTTCATTCTTTTCTGGGTATTAGTGTACTAAATGATGTATAGGAGTGCTTGATACTCCTCTGGTGTGTAGCAGGCAGACAGAGATACACTTTTATTGAACATGCCTACTGTATCCCAGGTTCTGTTCTTAAACTGGGGCTATGATGATGAATAAGACAAAAATCATAACATTCTTACCCTCAGGAAGGTTCTATTCTAGTGAGGAACTTATGTCTAGTAAGACAATGACTCACTCTTGAGGAACTTATATTCCAGCCCTCAATAAATCTTAGTTCTCTTTCTTAGCATGAAGACGTGAATAAAATTATAACGAAAAATACTTGGAGCAATAGTCTATGGAGATTTTGTACATTTCCTACTTAAAAGTGTGCATTAATTGATCAAAAAGAGTTTAAAGAGAAGAGATGCTGGGAGTTCACATGTAATGAACTTGCCCAAACCGTAAATGGAGGCTAAATTATTTAGGATTACTTTAATCCGGTTAGCTAGGAAAATTGGATCTCTCTCTGTCACATTTAAAAGAAAGATTCTTATCGAAGGCAAGCTGTTCCCTTGTTTTCTTAGTATCCTGGAGAATTAAAAGAAAATCTAATTTAGGAAAGCTTTTCTGTCTTGAAAAAAAAAAAACAACTCAATATGTTGAAAAGGCAACATTAAAAATGCATTCCCTATCTGAATCACAACTATATTGAAAATATCAAATATTGAGTTTGTAGGCATTTTCTTTTAGCAGCTACTTTTATAAAATAACATTGCAACATGCATTAAGCCTATTAATTTATTTTTCTCCTAGAGAGGAATACATTATACTTATATAGTTGCCTAGCTTGAGGAGGGGGGAAACCCCCAACTTTTCATTGAAGTTACAATTTCAAAGGGGAATTTGTGTATTTCTAGGGGGGCTTATTTTAAATCTTATCTATCTTTAAATTTGGGCAATTGGTTTTGTGCTTCTGATTAAATACAGTATTTTTGAACATAGTAGGAATACTAGAAAAACAGATCAATCTCTCATTTATTTTTAATTTATTTGTAAAGTCTACTAATGTTCTATGATTTTAGAAATTATATTTCCTTGGATTTTACAACATGAATTAATAGCAATGAAGGGCATAGTTTCTTTGCTTACACATATTTGGGGGGATGTGGAATGTTGGCTTATTGACTAATACAGGTATTAAAAAATACAGCATAGTTAGAAAACCCCATTCTTGGAAGTTGTCTCCCTCTAATGGTACTTAGGTATTTTTGCTTATTTTATATATAGTCCAAACTTGATTTTGTGCTGGAATTAAATTTGTGTTTTCATTTTAAAAACATCCTTTTCTATTCTTCTTATCCAGAATATGCCTTAATGTTTCAGCTAAGCCATTCTCCAACTTCTACTTCCTATTGTTTACCCTACTTTTTATTTTTCAAAAATAAGAATTTTTCTCCCATTAGTACTCAATTCATTAAAAGCTCATTCCCTATAGCTTTGGACTTTATTTTGAAGAGGATTTTTACCAAAGATAATATGTTTGGCTTCATTTCTCTAAACTGAGACTAAGCTATTTTAAAATAGTAACTTTTATTATAGAATTGATCTTTTTCTTTTCCCCTATACCTAAACCAAATACTATTTCAGTCATGCATGATGAGCAAGGTTGTACAATCTTTTTTGTATTCACACTAATTATTCTCCAGCCCATTTAAGCCATAGAAATAGATGGTTTAAATCTCTTTCAGTAGACTGATTGATTCTATCTCATTAACCTTTCGGTTATTGTTGGCTCCTTTTTATATGTGTTTTTTTTTCTATAGAATATTGTACAAATAGCACAGATCATTAAAAAAGTGATAAATTGAACTTTATCAAGTGAAAACACATTTGCTTATTGAAAAGTATCATTAAGAAGCTGAAAAGGCAGGTCACATATATCTAACAAAGGACTTGTATCCAAAATATATAAAGAATCATTACATCTCAGCAATACAAAGACACACAATCCAAAAATAGAGCAAGATATTTGATCAGATACTTCACTGGAAAGATACGCAAATAGCGTTACTAGTCATCAGGGTAATGCAAATGAAAATCACAATGAGATACTACTATGTAAAATGACCAATAATACTAAATGTTGGTGAGGAGGTGGAGCAACTGGAGCTCTCATTCATTGCTGCTGGGAACACGAAATAGCACAGCCATTTTGGGAAATGATTTGGCAGTTTCTTATAAAATTAAACATTTACTTACCATAAAGCTGAGAAATTCTACTCCTAGCTATTTACCCAAGAGAATGAGAAGTATATGCAAATGCTCTTAGGCTCTTTATTCAAAATCTCAAAAGAAAAGAAAAGAAAACAACACAAATGGCCATTAGCTGCTGAATAGATAAACAAATTGTGCTATATTCATACAATGAAATCCTACTCAGCATAGAAAAGGAGGAACTACTGATAGACACAATAATATAGCTCCATCTTAAAAACATCACTCCAGCTGAAAAAAGAGAGACACAGTAAACTTCAGTTTGTATGAGCTCATATATATATAAAATGTTCAGAACAGGCAAAACTAGTAACAGAAAGCAGATCAGAGGTAAGACTGGGGTGGTCATTTATTTCAAAAAGGTATTAGGGAACTGTTGAGGAAATGGAAAACATTCCCTATCTTGAGTATGGTGGTAGTTATACAGCTTTATATACATTTGCCCAACTTCACACAGCTGTACTCTTAAAACAAGTTAATGTTATCTATGTAAGTTATGCTTTAATAAATCTGTTAAAGAAGGGAATACTTATTTATCATAAATAATTTGGAAAATACAGAAAGCTAAAAGATGAAAAATTCATTTCTTATCATGTAATGTAACTACTATAAATATTTTTAGTAAACTTTTATTTGAAGAACTGAATACTGCAGAAAATGCAAAATCATAGTTGTATAAGACGATGAATTTTCACAAAGTGAATATACCCCTACAACTATGACCGAACTAATGAACCAGAACATTAGTTAGCACTCCAGAAGCACGTCTTCTGCCCCTTTGTAAACAGTACGCCCTCTAGTCAGTAACACCAGCACTTAGTTTTGTCTGTTTTTAAAATTCATATATTTAGTTTACATCTAGTTCCTTTAGCTCAAAAATACCTTTGCAAGTTTCATCCATGTTGCATGCAGTTCTAGTTCCTTCATCATTATTGAGTTACTTCTAGCGTTGGGTTATTAAAAATAGGATTGCTATAGGGTTATTAAAAATAGGATTGCTATAAACATTCCAATATCTGTCTTTTGATTAACAGAATATATATACCTGTCAGGTACATACTTAGGAATGGGATTGCTAGGCTTTAGAACATGGATAGGTACAAATTTATAGATATTTTTGAATAGTTTCCCAGTGTGGCTGTACCAATTAACTATTAACTGTAACAATTAACTGTTATAGTTACAGTTACAGTTACTATGTATAGTAACTATATACATATAGTTATACTATATATAGTAACTGTGGCTGTAACAATTAACAATTAACACTCTCAACAGCACTGTATGAGCATTCCTGTTGATCCTCATTCTAATGTTTTGATATATTGTTCATGGAATTATGCAGCAATATCACCTGGTTTATTTTAAAAATTTTATAATTCTTAATAAATTTGTCTCATATGATTTTCAGAGATTTGAAAGTTGTTCTTTGAATTTCTTTTTACTTGACCTTATAACATAACCATGTTATTAAATGCTTTCCTGAAAGATTATTGTTAATGACTGCATAATATATTATTATAAGGTTTTTACTATCTCCCTCACCTGTTGTCTGAACTTCAGTTTCTTCAACCATCCAACAGTAAGAGTCATATACAGGTAGAGGGGTTTTCGTAAAGGTAAAAGTAATGGACTAAGTGGTGCTTTACATAATATTTGGCATATGAGAGATGTTCAACTGGTTAGTTCCAGCATTGTATTCATCTTCCCTAATGGAGGAGAAGAATTAAAATATAATAATTAGACCTTTAATTTCTTTTATTAGAGTGTTACAGTTTTATGCATACAGATTTGTTAGATTGATCCTTAAGTACATCATTTTAGGGGGTGTTATTCTAACTGCAATGTATCTTTAACTTCACATTCCAATTATTTTTTGCTCGTATATAGGAAAGCAATTGATTTTTGTGTATTAACCTGTAACCTTGCTGTACGTAACCACCACTTATTAGTTCTAGGAGGCTGTTGTTGTTGCAGATTCTTTGAGATTGTCTACATAGACAATTATGTCATCCCTGAATAAAGGCAATCTTTTTTTCCTTCTCAATCTGTACACAAGAAAATCTCTTTTCTTGTCTGGTTGTACTAGCTGGGTCTTCAGGTATGATGCTGGGAAAATGGTGAGAGGGAAGATGATTACCTTTATTCCAGTCTTAGCAGGGAAAAAATTCAGTTTCTCACCATTAGTTGTTAGATGTTAGCTATAGATTTTTTGCAGACGTTCTTTATCAAGTTGAGGAAGTTTTTTTCTAACCTTATTGTGTTGAGGGCTTTATAATGAATTGGTGTTGGATTATGTCAAATACTTTTTTTTGCATCAATTGGTATGATCATATAATTTTCTTCTATAGCCTGTTTATGTGATGATTTACATTAACTGATTTTCAAATAGTGAATCAACCTTTACATACCTGGAAAAAAATATCTTGATTATGGTTTTAATTTTTTTTATTCATTGTTGGATTATATTTGCTAAAATTTTATTGAGGATTTTTGCATCTGTTGGAGATATGGGAGTGTATCTTTTTTTTTTTTTTTTTTACAAATAGTTTATTGTCAAATTAGTTTCCACATAACACTCAGTGCTCATCCCCACAAGTGTCCTCCTCCATGCGGGAGTGTATCCTTTAGTGTAATGTCTTTATTTGATTTTGGTATTAGGGAAAGGCTGGCTTCATAGAATAAGTGGGGAAGTTTTCCATCTGCTTTTTTTTTTTTTGGAAGAGATTGTAGAGAATTGATCACATTCTTTTATGAAATGCTTGGTAGATTCACCAGTGAAACCATCTGGTACTTTCATTTTTCGAAGGATTATTATTGATTTAGTTTCTCTTATAGGTATAGATAGGGCTATTTAGATTATGTATTTCTTCTCATCTGAGTTTTGATAGCTTGTATCCTTCAAAGAATTAATCTGTTTCATCTAAGTTATCAAATCTATGGACTTAGAGTTGTTCAAGGCATTCAATTATTATCCTTTCGATGCCCATGGTATCTGTTGTGATGATCTCCCTTTCATTTCTGATATTAGTGATTTGTGTTCCCTCTTTTTATCCTAGTATGGTTAGAGGTTTATCAATTTTATTGATCTTTTCAAAGAACCATCTTTTGTCTTTGTTGATTTTCACTATTATTTTCCTCTTTTAGATTTCATTGCTTTCCACTTTAATTTTTATTATTTCTTTCCTTTTTTTCTTTTTTTGCTTGATATAGGATTAAGTTGAGCTCCTTTTTCTAGCTTTCTAAAATGGAAGTTTAGATTATTTATTTAGACATTTTTTTCTCATATGTTAATTTAATGGTATAAATTTCCCTTTAAGCCCTGCTTTTGCTGCACCCACAAATTTTTATTAATTGTATTTCATTTTCATTTAGTTAAATTTAGTTATTTAAATTTGTCTTGAGATTTATTCTTTGATCCATGTGCTACTGGTAGTGTGTTTTTCAATCTTCAAATATTTTGTGATTCTCTAGCTATTTTTCTGTTATTAATTTGGAGTTATGGTCTGAGGACACATTTTGTATGACTTCTACTTTAAAAAAAATTTATGGCCAAGAATGTGGTCTATCTTGGTGAATGTTTCATGTGAGCTTGAAAAGAATGTATATTCTATTGCTGTTGGATGAAGGATTATATAAACATTAATTAGATATAATTAATGGTGTCATTCAGGTCAAGTATATCCTAAAAGATTTTCTCCCTTCTTGATCTACTATATGATGAAAGAGAGGTGTTGAAGTCTCCAATTACAATAGTGGATCTATTTCTCCTTGCAGTTCTATTGGTCTTTATGTGTTTTGGTGCTCTGTTATTAGATGCTTACAAGGATTATTATGTCTTCTTGGAGAATTAACCACTTACTCATTATGTAATAGTCCTCTTTATTCATGATAATTTTCCTTGTATGAAGTCTGTTTTCATATAGCTATCCAGCTTTCTTTTATTTAGTGTTAGCATCTTTCTCCATCCTTTTAATCTATCTATTTATACTTAGAGTGAATTTCTTGTAGACAATATAGAGTTGGATCTTGTTTTTTTTTTTTTATCTATTCTGATAACCTATGTTTCGAATTGTATATTCATTATGTAAATACATTAATGAGATAAATATATCATTCACATTTAAAGTGAACATCGCAAAGTGAATTTCAGTCACATTTAAAGATTATGATGTAGTTGAATCAGTATCCACTATGCTTTTAAATGATTTTCTACTCATTAAACTTACTCTATGTGTTTTTTTTTAATGGAAATATGTGGCTTAGGAAGAGAAATTATGAAAGAGTAGGGCATGAAGAACCTTTGATTTCTGGATAGCTACATAATCACCCATGGTATGGAGCAATAGCTGTGCTGTGATCAGTTACTAAAGATAAAAATTACCAATGGTAGAGAACCAGTCATTGAGGAGTTGGTTTACTGAATGCATAAGGAAGTACAAATTAACAAGAAAAAAATGAAATATTAATTATTATTACCTGTGATAGTTACAATGAAAGAAAATGCCGGGATGGATCTTGATGCTGTAAGTTCAGATTTGAATCTACCTAAATTTCTGCCACTAGCTTCAAAGCTGCCCAGAAAGGTAAACATTATGCTGGAACAACAGAAAGCACCTCTAAGACTTCTGGTTACCAAGAAGGTAGTTACCACGGGAAGAGGGCAAAACCAAAAAAACTACTGAATGCTATAGTGTGAAGGAGGTATTTCATTTTGTAGATGGTTATCATCAGTTCCCTGAAGAACTTTTACTAAAATGGATGTGAGAGCAACTAATTTAGGGACCTTGTCTTTGGATTTGAATGTTGCGGGGTGGGAGAGCATGTTTGGATTGATACAGGACCCATAGCTCACAGTTGAACAATCACAGATAATTGTTCATAATTCAGATACACAGGAAGTTATTCCTGAGGGAAGAGCTAGCCTGGTGACCTAGGTAAAGGTCTATAAGTCAAACAACAGCCTTATAGAATTTACTCTCTCAGTTTCCCCTTATGGGTCTTACAGATACTAATAAAACATTAGGCTAATTAACAAGAGAATGCAGGGAGGCATGAGGGAGAATCCAGGGACTCCTCCTAGGAAAGTGAAAAATTTTAAACTGTTACTAAGAAATGGGGTAAATAGAGCAAATGTTTATAGAAAGGAAACAAAGAGGGAAAAAAAGGCAGTGAGAGTCACCAGACTTGTCCTAGGAGGTGGATGTCTATAAAGAATGGGTTGAGGGGAGCTTGGGTGGCTTAGTTGGTTAAGTGTCTGACTCTTGATTTCAGCTCAGGTAATGATCTCAGGGTTGGTGAAATCCAGCCCTGCATCCGGCTCCATGTGGACAGTGTGGAGTCTGCTTGGGATTCTCTCTCTCAGTCTCTTTCTACCCCTCCCTCACCCCTCTCTCAAAATAAATAAATAAATAAACTTAAAAAAAAAAGAATGGGCTGAATAAAATGGACATTCATGGCGTTAAAAGATAAACTGAGGCATATCAAACATTTTGAGTTTATATGAGCAAAACCTGATCTGAATTGACCAGCCCCAAGCCAGAAATGTTAGGAGCACTCCACTGCTCCACTGTCAGGAGCTAGGGGAAAGACCTTTCTTTAGGGGAAAACTTTTATAGAGAAGGTGCAGAAGAAAAGCAAGGAAATTATTCGATTGGCTACAACTTAAGTGATTGACTTCTTTGGGAAAGCCTGGTGAACTGTTGATTGGTTGTCCTCAGGTTTTAATATCTTAACCTTTGAGGCATTATAGGCTTGGGTTTTGGTTTGCTTACTACCAATGCATTAAATCCACTTCAGTCTAATGGCCTCTTTGCTAAATTAATTTTAAAATGCAATTAAAATAAAGATCTAAATACTACATCCTTAAAGTTGGGTGGGCCAAAGGAAGCCCCAGCTGGCCCCACAATATTAAAAGGTTCCAAACAAGTCCCTCAAGTTATCGCAATTTGGAAAAAGTTAAAAATCCAGAAGGCATAGATTGCAATGAGAAACCTGAACTACAATCCCTTGGGGCAACAGGTTGAAAATTTAATCAAGTTAAAGACTAATAAAAGGGTTGGGGGTTCTTTGACTAGATCCCCTGCTGGGGATCCCAAGCCTTTCTCACACACACAAGTGGACCAAATGGTCAGGGATAAAGAAGGGAAATTCGTGGTCCTCCTTGATAGAGGAGCCCCCTTATTGTGACACCAAAACCCACCAGTGAAGCCATGACTCAGGCTGTAGCTAGACTCAGTGAACGTAAAAATGTAAAGATTGACAGGCCTTTGAATGTTGGAAACTTTAAACAGACTTTATGTAAAGTTGTGTCTCCTTTACCAGAATGTTTTATGGGGATGGATATTACATCTAGCTGGAGAATAATTCTCCTACCTAGTATTGTAAAACCACTATCAGTTGATGGAATCCTAATAGAGGCTATAGTTTGGAATGCAGAGGTTGATGGAGTCAAGGTAAAACTTTGTGCAATAATTGGTATGTTTGAACCGTCTTTGTGTGAGGTGATTGCATCTACTTGACCTGATTGTTTGATGGAGATGGATGTTGTATCTGACTGGGAAACTTTCCCTCTACCTAGTTTTATAAAACAGAAGCTATGCAAATCTGCCCTTCAAGCGGTATTACTTGGACATGCTAAATGAGAATCAGTAAGATTGCATGAACCCCCACAGTGTGGACTAGAAGCTGAGGTACTGGTATGGACAAATATTCTGTGTCATACCCCCATGAAGATGATAGATGGGGGCTATGATAAGAGACTCTGAGTGCCTCCCTGTGGTAACTGCCAGGGTTTGGGACTAGAGAATTTCCATTTGAGAGCAATTACTAGCTTGCTATTGGGCATTAACTGAAACTGACACCATAACTCAAGCACATAAAATAACCTTGAAACCTGAAACACCCATGATGTCTCAGGTGATGTCAGAGAAAACACTCTAAAAGGGATTACAGCACCCAGAAAATTTCCATGACGAGATGAAAGTGGTGGATGCAAGACCATGTTAACCAGGGAATGCAGGGAGGAGATAAAACCGGGAGCCTCTTTCCCCCTAGTACTGACTGTGAAGAGTTGCTGAATTCTGTTGTCACTTGTTTAGTGTCCTATAAACATCTCTTGACTGACCAACAAAGAGCTGTTTAGTTTATAGATGGCAGTTCCAAGGTGAACAGACAACATCTTTTTGGCAAGGCTGTTAGCTTGGTGGGCTGAATTCCATGCTGTTTTCCTAGCAGTGATGGAAAGATTAAACAGTGGTAAAAATCTCTATGCTTGGGGTTTTACTGACTCATGGCAAGGGGCCAGTGGCCTTGCCATATGAACAGACAGGAGGGCAATGGAAACCTAGCTTATTCAAGGAATTCCCACATGAGTCCCATCCCTATGGAAATCACTATGGGAATTGGAGCGGTGCATTTATGTAGGACACATTGTTGCCCATCAGAACTCCCTTCCAGGTTCAGAAAGTGATTGAAATCATTAAACAGTGTTCCCATGTGCTTGCTTAAGAAGGCTACTGAGGTTCATAGAATAAGTGGATATGAGAGTATTGCAGAAATGCAAAGATGGGCTGAATCTAGACATAGTCCTCTTGTACCCTATGAGGCACGAAATGCCAATAAGAAGTGTTCTGTCTGCCAGCAGAGAAGGTGGAGACTGCAGATGGCTATGTGGCAGATTCCCTGGTAGGAAGGCCCTGAACATTCCTGGCGAGTCAGACTGATGCTAGTAGTCCTGGGGGCTACAAATGGGTTTTGACAAGAATAGACACTGACTCTGGATTGGGCTTTGCTCACCAGGTGGTGGATGCAAATGCTCAGAGTTCTATAAAAGAACTGGAACAGAAGATACAACACTGATTTGGACCTCTGAGTCATATTTCTTTAGACCGAGGAACACGTTTTGCAGCTTAAAATCTCCAACTATCAGCAGAGAGATATTTTCTTCCAAGAATAGTTTAATAGAGAATTGGGATGGGCAATTAAAACATCAGTTGTCTAAGATGGGGTGGGGAAAAGTCTAGGTATGAAGGGCAGGCACACAATGAGTGTGCTTACAATTGAGAGGAGTGCTCACAATCAACAGAAGGGGTTCTGTAGGAGTGTTCCCACTGGATAGATCCCTCTGTGTTTCCAGTTGATCTGGGGAAGAGTGGGTGGAGGAGGATGCTTGTATGACTATACAATTCTTGCCAAACTCCGAGGATGCTCTTATAACGACTATACTTTTCTTTCTTCCTGACATCATCTCAATTTTGTGTGTTCCTTAATGCAGTAGTCACAGGACCAAGGCTTCAGTTATAAGTGTTGGAAGCAAGGCTGATTCCTAAGTGAGAAACTGTAACTATATTTTTAAACCTTTATGTCAGAATTCCTAAGAGACTGATGGGGTGGGTTGTGCTTTCACCCCATCTGGTAAAATTAGGGTTAACAATGGATGCGGCTGAATTGCCTCCTGGTAAAAATAACCACTTAGTTCTACACCTCTGTAACCCTATCTGTATGGATGAGAGTAGACTGAGGGGGAGGTACTTGCTAGGCTAGAATTGCTGCCTGCATTCAGACCAACACAGTGGCTGAATCTCATATGCCTCCCAAGGGTGGAAACATTTGAGTACAAAATGAAGAGAAGGAGGTATAACAGCTGAGGATAAAGGAATGAATAAATGAGTTATTTAGTGAGGGAAATCAGTTATATTAATGCTTTAGAAGAGGCCCAGAGCAGGAGATGATATTGTCTTTTAGCTCAATTATACTGGATGCCAGAAATGGGAACTCATATATTGCTGAGACCACTCCTGCTTTGGGAACATGACAAGATTGAATAGAAGCCTGAAAACCTGAATGGTCTTGCCCTGGGAGACATTTTCATACAATATGGTGATGGACTGGACTAATTATTAATGACTGAGTGGAATTCTAGTAATGAGACATTATCTTTTCACTTTAATGATCTTTTTGCCATAAGGGGTCCATGACCAGTGATCAGGGTGTGGGCTATGACATATTAACAAATTTATATTTGGTCTCTGTCCCTGGTCTTGACACCAACGATCTAAGACCCTTGTGATCTCAGGAGCAACAAGGGTGTCTTTCTGTATACTGACAAGATGACTGGTAGCTGGGGGCCCATAGGTAGCTTCAGGATGGGGTCTAGTTGCCAGAAAGAACAAAGTTTGGTTAGAAGGTTAGAGGGTTAGTTCAATTCTATCCCCATCCTCCAGAGAAGAGAGAATGGCCAGAGATTGAGTTAATAATCTATCATGCCTTTGTGATAAAATGTTCATAAAAAACTCTAACTGAAGGGGTTTGGAAAGCTTCCAGATTAGTGAACACATAGTATGCTGGAAAAGGATGGCATAGTTCAACTCCAAGGGGACAGAAGCTTTTGCACTCAGGACTTCTTCAGACCTTGTTCTGTGTACCTCTTTATCTGGCTTTTTGTATCCTTTATTATATCTTTTATTATATAATAAACTGGTAACTGTAGCTAAGTGTATTCCCGAGTTCTGTAGGTCATTCTAGCAAATACTGAACCTGAAGAGTGGTCCTGGGAACCTATGATTTATAGCCTTGGTCAGAAGTATGGGAGGCTTGGTTTTGTGAATGAGGTAGGAGTCCTCTTGGGGAACTGAGCCCTTAACTTAAGAGATCCCAGAGCACCTGGGTGGCTCAGTTAGTTAAGCATCTGACATCAGCTCAGGTCATGATCTCATGCTTCTGTGAGCTTGAGCTCCATGTCGGGCTGTCTGATGTCAGCATGGAAACTGCTTCAGATCCTCTGTCTCCCTCTCTCTGCCTGTCCCTCACTTGTGTGTATGTGTGCATGCCCTTCTCTCTCTCCCTCTCTCTCTCTCAAAAATAAACATTAAATTTTTTAAAAAATAAATAATAATTAAAAAAAGATCTGATGCTAACTCCAGTTAGATGGTGAGAATTGAATTCAATAGTAGGACATCCAGCTGGTGATGGAGAACTGCTCAGCATAGGAAAAAACCCACAGAGCTGTGATTCCCTCTATTCAATTGTCTCTACCTGTTTTTCAGTGGTGGTTTGCCCTGAGATCTCAAACTAAGAGAAGTTGTCTATTTTTAACTTGTTCACCTTTTTTCTTGTTGTAAGAATGGAAGTGACTTTTGAGCTCTTTACATGTCAGAGCTGAAACCAAAGTCCACACACAGTAATTTCATCTATTGTGCTAAATTTTGTACTAGAACTTGCTTGTTAGGCTCTAACTTGGATTACCACAGGTTTGTCTGGAATCCTGGTAATAAATAAGTTAAAGCTTATCTGATCACGCTCTTACAATATTATACGTTTCTCGGTTTGGATGGAAATCATGTAATCTCTACCTAGCTACAACACACTTGGGAATAATTAAAGACTTCTCTGATAAGGGCAGTTGTATTTGGTTCCTGCACCCATTCAGTTTTGTTATTGAAAAACCATACACTACTTTTTCCTTTTCTTTCCTTTCTCAGTATATTTTCTTTTTCAGCATTATTTTTACACTTTTATTGTTTTCTCAGAGACTCCTATTAAGGTGACTAGAATATGTTCTATTGTGAAAACTAAGATTCTGTGTGACCACATAGCTTAACTGTCAGAACCAAGATTTGAGAATATCCTTCTTAATATGACTATTTTAGTCTATTTGGGCTTCTATAACAGAATTCCATAATCTGGGTAGCTTATAAACAAAGGAATTTATTTCTCACATTTCTGGAGGTTGGGAATTCCAAGATCAGATGCTAGTAGATTTATCTGCTAAGAGCATCCTTCCTGGTTCATAAATGGACTACTTTTCACTCTATCCTCACACGGTGGAAAAGGCTAGGGAGCTCTCTGGGGTATCTTTTATAAGGTCTCTCTTCATGAAAGGGCACTAATCCCATTCATGAAGACTCTGTTCTCATGAACTCCCAATGGCCTCATCTCCAAATACCACCAACTTGGGGATTAGGATTCAACATATGAATTGTGGGGAATACAAATATTCAGTCTATAGCATTCTGTTCCTGCTTCCTCCCCAACTCATGTCCTTCTCACATGTAGAATACATGTAGGGGCAAAGAGCAGGCTCCCAAAATGTGCTTCTTTGGCATACTGATTATTTTTTTTCAAAGTTACTTAAGAAACAGCCAGTACAAGGACACCCAGACCCTCCTCTGTGCCCCTAAAAGCAGGAAACAAATATCCTATATGAAAAATATCCTCCCTATAGTGAGAAGTAAAAAGGCATTTTTATCACCAGATAGTGACTTTAAAGTCCAAAAAGCTACAGAAATAAACTTTGTTCTTTTTTACTAATCTGCTACCTCAGTCCAAATTCTGCTTAAAATTCCTTACTAATTAAAGCTCCCAAACACCTCTTTTCCTTATCCTATAAATTCCTCACAAACTGTCTCTTTGTCTAATATATATAACTGCCTGCCTTGGTCATTTCCTTAGGTCTCAATTTTATTATTGGGCCTCCATTTGCGCCAAATAAAACTTCGTAGTTTTTTTCTCCTGCTAATCTGTCTCATGTAAATTTAATTCTTAGTCCAGCTTGAGGACCTTGAGGGGGTGAGAGAAGAATTTTTCCTTCCCTTCATACACTTATGTCCCAACAGCCCCAGAAAGTCTTAACTCATTCCAGCACAGTTCTGAAATCTCAAATCCAAAGTCTCTTCTAAATATCAACTATGTTAGATACGGATGAGACTAAAGGTACAATTCATCCTGAGGGAAATTTCTCTCTAGTGTTCAACCTGTTATGTGCTTCCAAAACACGGCAGTGGAACAGGCATCAGGCAGATATTTCCATTCTAAAGGAGAGAAATATGAAAGAAAGGGGCAGCAGGTTCCAAGTGGTCCAAACTTCAAGGCAAACTCCTTGAGATTTTAGGGCTCTGGAATAATCCTCCTTGGATCAATGCTCTGTGCTTCTGGCCTCCAGCTCCTATCTTCTAAACCCATTGAGGCAGGGGGCCCACCTGTGGTGGGAAGTCCTGCCCCTGCAGGTTTGCCAGGAGGGGTTGCCCCCCCCTCCCAAGGCTTTGGGTGGCCCTATCCCTATAGCTTTGGACAGAGGTTATCTGTCCTGTTAAAAGCAAGGTGATGGTCCTCCCTTATGAACCCAAGGAGGCAACCCTGATGATCTTGGGATTGCCTTGAGAGTCTTTACTATTCTGTGTTCACGACAGAATAGTTCTACTATTGCATCCTATAAAATCCAAGCTCAGCACCTTCTTTTACTCCTTCCTGTCTTTTCCCCTTCAGTTCAAACTCGCAGTTTTGCTGCCAGGGTGGCTGATTAAGTTCATTGTTCACAGCTATTCTAATCTATTTAATGCCCATAGACACTTTGTTACATCCTTAGTTCTCTTTCCAATAAGCTTTCTAATTTTTTTTTTTTCAAAATGGATAGGCAGAGAATCTTCCAAGTCTTTCATTTCTGGTTTCTTTTGGTTGGTAATTCCATCTTCAAATCTTTTCTTTCTTCTCACATTTTAATATAAGCAGTCAGACTAGGTTGTACCTTTGCTTAGGAATTTCCTTAGGTAAATATCCCATTTCATCCCTCCTAAGTTGTAGCTTCCACAATACACTAGAACATGAACACAATTCAGCGAAGTTCTTTGCAACTTTGTAACAAGGATCTCCATTGTCCATTACCATGTTCCTCACTTCTGCCTGAGACCTCAGAATGGCCTTTACTTCTACCAAGATTCAAATCTTCTACCAAGATTCTATTCGTAGTAATTTAGTTACTCTCTAAGATGGAGACTTTCTATACAGCTCTCCTCTTTTCTTTCTAAATTACCTCAGAATCACCATTAATGATCCATTTATGACAATATAAGCTTTTTCTAGCATGTACCTCAAAACTCTTCCAGCCTCTGCCCATTTTACCCAGTTNCAGCACCTCCACTTTTTAGTAATAATTTCTGTGACAGTCAAGATCCCCTGTAGCTGCAAAGCTTAATTTTCAGGACCAAGATTTGAGAATGACTGTCTTAATATGATTTACCTATTTGTACCAGGAAATGCTTATCAAGGAAGATATGGCTTATAAACTAGTAAATAACTTCACTGTTTCAGGAAATTCCTAACTGGAAAACTGATGTCCTACCTAGGCAAAGAGCTCGCTTACGTAACAAGAGCTTACTTATGAAGATTTTAGGACTCTTGTCTTGACTTTTGTGCCCGAATCGCGAGTCCCAGAGACCTCCAAGGAGCCGGCACTGATGCATGTACAAAAGGGTCTTTATTACAAGTTCGGGCAGGGGCTCACCCGCCTTCGGTGTCATGGCAAGCAAGGTGAAGCGAAGAACAATAGTGAACAGGGTTTTTAAGGAGTAAGGGATGGGGGTGTTACAGTGCATGTAGCATCATCACATAAGCACCAATTACAATTACAGCTTTGACCATTCAGTATCTGTGAGGTGTTCATTACTTTTGGTGGGACCCAATCATGACTCTTGAGAATCCTTTGAAAATGACCAATTATGAGGTGAGTTCAAAGGGCCCACGTGGGGTTCAGGCGAGCTGTGAGAAATTGGCTAGTTTGTATCTGCAGTTCCCAGCCTTGACTCAGACCATAGGAATGTTTCTTTTTTTTTTCTTTTTGATTAGCTGAACTGAGGGGTGTCTGAGGATGGCTTTAGCCTTGAACAATCTGAGGCTTTTCCTGGAGCTGGGACTGGGGCTACGTGGAGCCCAAGGTTGCTCTTAATGGAGGACTTAATTTTTGGCTCTTCATGACATGTCTGTCAATCATGGACTACTATTAGCTAATTTGCCCAATACTAATCAGTTCCTTACCTTGAAAGCCTTGTTGATTTAAACCTAGACCTTCAAGTCATATATAGTCTCTATGTCTGCAATTACATTTATTTTTTTAAAGTTTATTTTTGAGAGAGAGAGAGAGAGGCAGAGGGAGATACAGTGTGAGTGGGAGAGGGGCAGAGAAAGAAGGAGACACAGAATCTGAAACAGGCTCCAGGCTCTGAGCTGTCAGCACAGAGCCCAATGCAGGGCTTGAACTCACGAACCAAAAGATCATGACCTGAGCTGAAGTCAGACACTTAACCAATTGAGCCACCCAGGCACCCTGTATATCTCTAAACTATAATTATATTCTCCTCTGACCTCTCCTTTCTGAGTCCTGCTAAGATTCTTAAGGTTATTTTGTTCCTCATTGCAGTAGGGTTTCTTCAACTCAGCATCGCTTGATCTACAAGTAATTCCGATGGTCTTGGGCTTGTACTATTCGAATTTCTGAGGCAAGTATATTAATTAGACTCCATTGTAATTCTTAAAACACTGGATTTTCCGGAAATATTAAATCATATAGAAAATACTTCTAGTGGGGGTGGGGGGTGATCATTGCCAGCTTCTACCTGGCCATATCCTTATTTCAACAGTTCCTATCGTAACAAACCATTAATTCTGACACATTCCTATTAATTAAGAATATTCTTATCTCAACCCTACAGGTGGGGAACTTGGCACAGAGGCTAATTGACTTGCTCAAGATCACTTGGTGAACCAATAGCCTGACTGAGATACAGTCCAAGTCTCCTGACTCCCAGGCCCACCAGATGTGCAATGCCATCACTCTGCTCTGCTGTCAATAGGCTACTGACTTCGTTTTTCCTTCTTAGTTGGCAGAAGTCTTCCCTTTGTGCCAATATCATTTCTGTAGTTCATACCTGAATGGCTTTTCTGCCTGGCCAACTTTGCAGTGTTACAATCTTTTCAGAGTATGGCAAACGTACCATAAAATAATATATTTTTAAATGACATAAGATAGGGAGGTAGGAGAATTCTTAAAATATGCTGAGTCTTACAATGCATAGCTTTGCAGTAATAGAAAAAAAATCAAATAATTTTCAAAACTGAGCTTTTCTCAGAGGTAAGTACACAGCCAACCATACAATGTACCCTTCAAAAGGAAAATGAGGAAACAAATGTATCTTTGTAGCACCTCAAATAGCTAACAAATCATAAGTTACACTGTAAATGCTGTGTTCTTTATATAAACTTGCTTGATTTAGGCAGAACATCCTTGAATTTAACTTTCTATCCATCTCTATCTTGGCAATGTTGTCTCCAAAAATGTCATGAATTGAAATGGTTTGTCTTGTAATGGATTCCACTTTCTTTCATTATATATACCCCCCCTTTTTTTCCCCCATTCATTAGACTTGTATTTACTATGAAGCTGTTATGCCCAGATCTCAGTATCCTCAACGACCAGAGACCACCGGGGAGACTGAGTCACGCATGCAAAGGCAAAGGGCTTTATTACAGGCTCGGGCTCGAGCTCGTGCTCACAGACTTTACCCACGCAGTGGATCTGTGCTGTGAGCCCCGAACAAAGGGTTTTTATGGGGTTTGTGACAGGGGAGTTACAGAAATTGTGGCATGGGAACAGTGATCCAACCATAATTATACAATATCATTGACAGCGGGTTTAACCATACACATTGTCTAGAGTATTTGTTACTTTTGGCGAGACCCAATTACAACATTTAGAGTACTTTTAAATTCAACCAATTACAGAGCGAGCCTAGGGTCTTGTTCGGCGCCTAATGGGTTAACTTTAACATTAGGTAACAAAGTTTTATCTATAGTTGCTGGCCTTTCTTGATTGGGTGTTGCAAGGGTAATGTGGTGGAGTGATGTGGTGGGCGGTTTCTCCCGCCTTGGGCAATGTGTAACTGCCTGATAGTTTCAGGGAAACTGAAACTTAGGCCTTCTAGTTTAGCGGGGAAACTTAACAGCCTATTATGGAGTCAGTCTGGTTTAGACTTGTGTCCTTACAAGGCCACCATCATGATTCACTTCTTTGTAGGCCAAGCCTGATCAAATAAGGTCCACTCACCATAGAAAGCATGAAGAGGTAGTAAGTTTCAGTGTAAAGATATTTTTGAGACTTTGTGAGGGGTGATTAGACAGAGTTTTCAGGGAGTCAGAAGTGATTTTACTCACCTGAAAACAGAAGCTCCTAGGAATCTGATTAACCTCTCACAGCTAACACAAACACATGGTGGCCTCTTTACCAACAACTTAATTAGGACATGAGCATATGACTTGTCGCAAAATTCCTGGAATTTCAAAAGCCTGACCCCCAATATTTAAACATTTTTTAATGTTTATTTATTTTTGACAGAGAGAGAAAAGGTACACGTAGGGGAGGGGCAGAGAGAGAAGGAGACACAGAGTCTAAAGCAGGCTCCAAGCTCCAAGCTGTCAGCACAGAGTCAGATGTGGGGCTTGAACCCATGGACCTCAAGATCATGACCCAAGCCGAAGTCAGATGCTCAACCAACTGAGCCACTCAGATGCCCCTTTCTGACCCCAATATTTTAAAGGGGACAGCCATTTTCCCCCTAGGCTCTGTTTCAGCATTGCATGATTTTTTTTTGTTTTGAAAAGTTTTAACTGTTTATTTAAGGAAGATAGATAAAATTCTTGGAGTGTATATATGTGAATCAGAGAGAATCTCTGGTAAAGGGACTTGGGTGGCAGCCGTAGGAATAAGGGATAGATAAGAATTGGTCTTGAAAACAAACCTGCAGAAACAGTAGCAACATTAGGCACCAAGTAAGAAAGTAAACAAAGTGTCTGTTTTGAGCTAGGCACCTATGTGCCTTGTAGGGATATAAAGATGGTGAAGAAATAGTTCCTGACTGAATCTAGGTGGATGGGGAATACATTTATATAAACAGGCTGCCATAGGAACAGCTAAGGGTGGAAACAGGATTCAACTAAGCTCAGGAGGACTTCCTAAAGGAAATAATGTCTGAGCATGTGTTTTTAATAACTCACCTCTGATATTTTAAAATGTGTGTTAGTTTGCTAGGGCTGCCATAACAAAATACAACAGACTGGATGGCTTAACCAACAGAAATTAATTTCTGTGCAGTTCTGGAAGTTAGAAGCCCAAGATCAAGATGTCTGCAGTTTTGGGTTTCTTCTGAGGCCTCTTTCCTTGACTTTCAGATGGTTGATTACTTGCTATGTCCTCACGAGGTCTTTTCTCTGTGCACTCCTGTCCCTGATGTCTCTCTGTGTGTCCAATTTCTTCTTATAAGGACACTAGTCAGATTAGAGTAAGGTCCACCCGTATGACCTCATTTAACCTTCATTACCTTTTAAAAGACACTATCTCCAAACACAGTCACATTCTGAAGAGCCTAAAATTAAGGCCTCCATTAAGAGAAACCTCGGGCTGCACGTAGCCCCAGTCCCAGCTCCAGGAAAAGCCTCTGATTGTTCAAGGCTAAAGCCATCCTCGGGCCGCCTTCAGATCAGCTAATCAAAAAAACATTCCTATGGTCTGAGTCAAGGCTGGGAACTGCAAACAGTTATTTTATACAAACTAGCCAATTTCTCACCGCTTGCCTGAACCCCGCGTGGGCCCTTTGAACTCACCTCATAATTGGTCATTTTCAAAGGATTCTCAAAAGTCATGATTGGGTCCCACCAAAAGTAATGAACACCTCACAGATACTGAATGGTCAAAGCTGTTACTATGGGTGCTGTACAATTGTAATTGGTGCTTATGTGATGATGCTATACGTACAACATGTGCACTGTAACACCCTCGTCCCTGACCCCATAAAAACCCTGCTCGCTATTGTTCTGGGCTTCACCTTGCTGCCACTTCACCGGCAGGCGGGTGAGCCCCTGCTCGAGCTTGTAATAAAGACCCTTTTGTACTTGCATCGGTGCCGGCTCCTTGGGGGTTTCTGGGGACTCATGAATTGGGCACAACAATTCTGAGTACTGGGGACTAGGGCGTCAACATATGAATTTTAGGGGAACACAATTCAGTCTATAACAAAAAACGTTACAGATCTCCAATAGGCAGAATAGGCTTTTCCTTTCCATCTTATTTATCTTTATTTTCTCCTTCTTAACTGAGAATTAATGTAGCATAACAGCTAAGAGCAAGGGCTCCGGTGGGGTGCCTGGGTGGCTCAGTTGGTTAAGCGTCCAACTTGGGCTCAGGTCATGATCTCACCGTCTGTGTGTTCGAGACCCACGTTGGACTCTGTGCTGACAGCTTGGAGCCTGGAGCTTGCTTCAGATTCTGTGTCTCCCTCTCTCTGCCCCTCCACCACTCACTCTCTGTCTCTCAAAATAAAAGATTTAAAAAAAAAAAAAAAAGACCAAGGGCTCTGCAACCAGCCCACTTGAATCCAGTCTTTGCTGTGCTACTCGCTGGATGTGTAACCGAAGGCAAGTTGCTTGATTCCTCTATATCTTGGCTTCATCACATGTGAAATGAAGGTGTTAATAACTACCCCATTGGGTTACTGTGAAGTTTAAATGGATGAATAATATAACATACTCAGTAGTGCCTGGCACATAATAAACAGTCAATAAGTGTTAAGTATAAAGAATAGCAATCATTTCTGGGTATAAAATTGTGCAATATGATACACATACCAGTGCTCATAAATAAAAATTTGTTTTCTTTGGAGCTGAAATTCATTTTTCATCAAATGTCATAATCAGACAGAAAGACGTAGAAGCTGAAGGTGACTACCCCAGCTACGATTTGTGTCACTTCCTATTCACATAGTTACATGCAGCATACATCTGTTTGATCATCTGTGTTTCAGAAATAATTCTAGTCAGATTTCAGACACCTAATATTGTTATTAATAAAAACTCCATGTGTCTTTTCCATTCGTGTGGGTGATAATTCCATACTTCAGTTTGCTGTGCTAAATTCACCCTTAATCTAGTCTTTGGTATATTTTTGGTGCACCTATTAGTCCTTGTATTTGTTCTTATAAAGACATTGGAATCGTTTTCTCTCTCATATTCACAAACTAAATAATAGCAAGTAGGAAAAAAAGTTTTAAATGATAAACTGAAGGCTGAGACTGAGGTAATCATTGTTGGATTTTCATTCTGGGCACTCTTCTCTTTGGGTTTAGACCACACCAATCATTTCCCATCTTTCTGCCCACTCCTTCCAAATATCCTTCCTTAGAGCTTCCTCTTTAGATGTGTTGGTTCTTGAATATTGGTTTCCCAGGGTTCTATTCTTGAAATGCTTGTTTTCTCCCTTTAAAATCTCTCTCACTTATTTATCTGGCTCATTTACAATCTAGATAGAAATGGATCTTACATCTGTATCTCCACAGCCACCTTTCCCGAATTGAATACATTTTCCAACCACCTACCAGGCACCTCCAACTTGGATGTTGAGCACAGACAGCACTGAATTCCCCATCCACCTCACTCTTCCCATGTTGCTCCAGTTCCAATCTCTAAGCCCAGTGGTGGATTTTCCAGGCTCCTCCTTTTCCCAGGATCTGCACCCAGTTCTCCTGGGTCTAGCCTCCGGTGCCTCTCTCCTCTTGTCCCTGATGTCTAATCTCACTTTCATTGCTTTAGTCTAGCATCGGTAAGTAGGTGTTCATTTTCTAATGTCTTATCATCCATTAAGGATTCTCACTTGCTAAAAGTTTCTGTTTGAACAGCCTACTGGTAGCTCATACTAGCATTCTCTACTGTTGGAGATGTTTCAATCATTTCATTACTGTTATTTCACCAATATCCTAGGCCTGAGCCAGGATTTTGTTTCTTGAGCTAGCTTTCTGCCTTCTATTTGCTAGGAAAGAATCTAGTTTCTATTTTATCACAGTAATATTCTTCTGCAAGAACAAGATACTTTCAGGATCAAGCCTTTTTCAGAGTTTTAAAAAAATAGAGGGTTTTTTTGTGTGTGTGTCTGTTTGCTTTTTCCTTTAGCAATTACCATGGCACAAATAGCATGCAAAGAGATAAAGATCTTTGAAGAAAAACCTGGTATACTTTTCTCTGGGCTAGTTCCTTGGTCTAGAAAATCTCTTTGGGGTGGATATTAATTACATTGTATATTATCTCTCACCTGGACCTTGGAACCTTCAGACTTGTCTCCCTCTCTCTCTCTCTCTCCACTCTAATTTATCCTCTACACAACCTTCCAAAAATTGAAAAAAAAAATAGTGGCCACTGGATTAAATGAAATGATTCAAAATGGCTTACAGAGCTTTCCACAAATTAGCTGAGAATGACCTTTCTGCTTCATCTCCCTCTCTCATCAATTCACCATGTCCTCTCAATTCACGTCACAGCAACGTTTTGTCCTCCATGTCTCTGCACATGCTTTTCGCTCTTTCCGTCATTTCCTCCTTCCATGTCTAAACACCCATACGTTCCATTAAGACCTGATCCTGACATGACTCCTGGGCACTCTTACCCAGTTTCTGTAACCATCAACCATTGTGTCATCCAGGACAACTCTGTCCTGCTCGTGATTAAACAAGCCAGGACTCTTGTGCCTGATTTTTATTTGGTTCCTGGCCACTGACACTTTTCTTGTTTAGCTCCCAGCATTTTGTTTCTAAATATGGAGTTGGATTCTATTACTTGGTTTTTACCACTAACTTTTAGATAGGGTTTCACCTCTGACTTTGTCCCTAAGTTTGCCAGGCAACCACCACACTGGATGAAACCTTGACCCCAGACTCAGTGTCGCTCTCAGAGCCCTTCATATCCCTTTTACGACGTTTGTGTATTCTTCACCTGATGTGACCATGCCTTCATTTCCCTCAGGCTGCAACTGTGGTTCTTCTTTGGAGGACTGCTTTCAGGCTATAGGGCTGCTTCCAGAACGCCAGAGAGCTGGAGGTGCCTGGTGATCACATCCCTCCAGGGCGGCTCTTAGCCAATGACTGAATGGCCAGGGAGTGCACCCAGAGACGGGAGCACTCTCTACCCCGAGAGGTAGGCTGAGGCCCTTACTGTGGGACTTTGCCTGAACTCTTACTTGACTTTTTTCTCCTCCATGCTCTGCCTGCCCTTCTCTCTTCTTGGTTTCTCTCAGGAATACTTCCCCAATAATTCACTTGCACAGGACTCCTTGCCTCAGGATCTACTTCTGAGGATCTCAGCCTAAGACTTACTTAATCTCCCCTTCAAGTCCATTTTGTTTGATTACAAAAACATTTATCTAATTGAATTCTGAGTAAACATTGAAACTTCAGATTTAATCTCCACCCATTCAGGATTTTTACCATCAAATCTCTTCCTTTTCCTCTACAAGTTCTGGTTGAACAGTCCCGGTGATGGTAATGTTTTTGCAGTATTCTGAGGGATTGTGTCCATCTGGTCTCAGTTGTCAGAATCTGTCAGGGTGACGTATTATCTTACTACTCAATTATCTGTTTCCATGTTTGGTCTCATTCCTATGGATAAAGCTTAACAATGTTTAGGTTCCTTTTTTTTTTTTCCTCCATTTCCAGCACTTAGAACACAGACACTCACTGTTGAGTGAAAACAAAAGGAAACAAAACAATACAACACCTCTGTAAGCTAGGCATTATCATCTTAGCTTTACAGGGGATCCAGATGGGGCTTATAGTAAGTGATTGAGGCTAAAGAAGATGACTGATTAATAGCACAACAAGAATGCATGACTTCTGTCTTCTAACTCAATAGAAATTTTTCTGCACCACCCATGTTTACTTCCTCCATGTCACACTAAAGGTCTCATGGCTGTGTCAATATACCTCGTGCTCAAGGGAACGTCCTGTTTATGCTGATCTCAGCCACCAGAAAAACAAGTCACAAACATACTCCTGGAGGCTCGTTAGAGAAGAGTCATGCTAGAGCCTTTGACATTCCTAGAAATGAAAACCAGAATGATCCTGACTGGGCTTCCTCCTTAAATATGAATATTAATTAACACTTTTCTTTCCTTCTTAGAGAAACTCTCTACATCTTAAAGTTTTCATTGGAACCCATCTGTAATAAGATCAAGCATCAATTTTGATATCATTTTTATCCATTTGATAAGCCTTCTATAGGGGTGAGGGAGAGGTCCTGCAACACTGGCAGGGAAGCACTGGGTCTTTAAGGAAGGTGTATATTTGTAGCTTAAATCAGAAAGAGGACCAAGTAATAATGGAAATATTCCTTGATAGTGATGAAAGAAATGTACTCTAGGAATGTCTCCTGTGAGGACAGTGCTCTTATGTGATTGGTACACAGTGAGCAAGAAGTCTGGGCACTGCACTCTTTTCCATTCTCTTCAGTTCTCACTCTTAAGTGTTCAAGGCAGTAGTAGATCAGGGTATATCTTATAGGATTTAAGAGGCATCCCTGATATCTTCAGAGGAGGAGATGCTGTGTGACCTTTTGTTCCCGTGTGCGTGCGCAGGGCTCTGGCCCCTCCTGCTGTAGCCTCGAACCTGTGCTGAGCTGTGTGGTGCAGGGGCTGCATGGATGACACATGCTGCTCATCTGTGCTGCCTGGTGAGAGGGAGGAGCCACGCGGTTTGAAAGACCTGATTTAGTTACTATGCTGCACTCTGCCTCTCAGGCACTTGGGGGCACATCTTTTTGTTATTCTGCTTATTTCTCCTGACAAGGGCATGATTTGGCAGTTTGTGAGGGAACATTACCATTTAGTGGAAGAGCACTTCCGTTTTAAAACTTTTAACTTGAATTAATGTCATGTAGAGTATATTTGTTTTAACCTATTGACTCTTGGCACTTAAACACCTTAGGCAGGATTCATCTATATGTACAGAACCTGAAATCATTTGCAATTTGGTAATGTGTCTCACTGTAGCATTTTTGAATGTGATGATGAATTAAATACAGTAGTATCGTCTTATATTCCATTTTGGGATCTTAAAGTTGACATTTACTTTTGCAAATAAATTCCATGCAAAAATTGGCATAGTACTCTCTCCAGCTTGCACATTTATGGTATTTTAATCTTTTCATTTAAAACCCTGAATAGTAATTTGGGGATTTTTTAAAAAATTTCTTGAGATATATCGGGAATGAAGAGATGCCTATATTAGGAGGTAGATTAAAAAGCTAAATAATAATTTAGGACTGCCTCCAAATAAAATTTCAAACTTAATGAAATTTGATCTCAGCTAAAGGTTTTACTCTGTGTGTCCCTCTGTTGTACACTGTTCTTGGAATGACATTTTGCCTTTTCTGTTTTGTATATGTCTTCTTCTACACCTTGAGGAGTATGGATCTCTACTGCATTATCAAAAGCCATGATGACTGTTCCTTCTGAAATGCGTGAGGACTCCTTCTTGCTGAGCCCAGCCCAGGAGGGGCTGAGAGCAAGGATATCCCTGAGTCCTCCAATTCGAGCTCAGCCTGTCACTCATGAGAACTTCAGGCTACTAGTGAACCCTCCAAAAAACAAACAAACAAGCAAACAAACATTAATTTTAATTTGATGCAATGTAGTTTAAACTTGAAGGAAAAATTATTGCCTTATTAGCATATCTCTGGCCTTGTCTTTTTTTTTTCTTCAAAATTTATTTCTAGGAGAGAGAGAGAGACAGCGTGAACAGGGGAGGGTCAGAGAGAGAGGGAGACACAGACTCTGAAATAGGCTCCAGGCTCTGAGCTGGCAGTCAGCAGAGAGCCCGACGTGGGGCTCGAACCCAAGAACCACGAGATCATGACCTAAGTGAAAGTCAGACGCTTAACCGACTAAGCCACCCAGGCGCCCCTGGCCTTGTCTTTTTTTTAAAGAAATGTTTATTGATTTTTGAAGAAGAGAGACAGAATGTGAGCAGGGGAGGGGCAGAGAGGGAGAGAGACAGAATCCGAAGCAGGCTCCAGGCTCTGAGCTGTCAGCACAGAGTCTGATGCGGGGCTCAAAATCACAAACCATGAGATCATGACCTGAACCGTGAGATCATGACCTGAGCCAAAGTCGGACGCTTAACCAGTTGAGCCACCCAGGTGCCCCTGGCCTTGTCTTTTTAAACACAATAGATATCCATATTTTTCCTGAAGGCCAATGATTGTTTTCTTGCTTGATAACCTGATAGTAAACTCAACTTTAGTTTTTATAGGGTCTTCTCTTTGTGGCTTGGAAACTGACTTTGGGAACCAGGTTCAGAATTCTAGATTCAGAGACCAGTCTTAATGCATGCATCTAGTAAATTTAACTGAGTGCCTACCATGTGAATTTCTACCATAGTAATCCTTTGGGAGAAGTCCCATCCTCTAAGGCTTTGCAAGGCATGTTAAGGAGCTTGGGTTTTATTGTAACTCTAAGGGAAGTCATCATAACTTTTTTGCAGGGTAGTACTATTTTAAAATGATCACATTGGCTGCTATAGTGAAGGTCAAAAGAGGCTAAAAACTCACAAGAAGGAGACAGAGGAAGAAGGCTGGCTGATTAGCAGATGCTTTCCCTTGGAGGTCTTCCTTTTCCTCTTTTTCTTTTGTATTTGTAGGCTCTTGACTTTTTCCATCCTCTCATGCAGAAATGTGTCCTCTCATGAGAAATGCAAGGTATTAAGGAGAATTTTGTCTTTAGAAAGTAGCCCAAAATTCTTTGTTTCATCATCCTCTACAAGCTTTACTTGAAATCTTGCTTCAAAGATATTGCTTGGTTCCCCACATCAATGATTTAACAAATCTGTGAATATCATATCCTTTATATCAACTAAGTGAATCATGAAAGCAAAACATTTTAAGATAGAAGGAGTATTGGATATAGTCAGAAGACTATGTTTACTAAATATAAGAAGTTTGAGCTGGTGTAGGGTTGTGACATTGCTTAGTCCTGGAAAAAAATAGGTAATAAGAAGTTTTAACTGGAATGACTTGGATGCCAAAATTTTGTGGTGGTTTAAGTAAGAAATTCTAAATAACTCCACTTTTGGCCATTCTGATTAAAGTTACAAGGCTAATGATAAGGATCATAAAACTATGGTTTGTGGTGCTTCAAGTTCACATTTCAATTTGAATTTCCTTTTTTTTTTTTTTTTTTTTTTTTAAGTTCTTCCTGTGTGTCAGTTACTAGGCCAGTCAGAAATACCACTGTGAACAAGGTTATCAGGGTCCCAGGCCCCATGCAACTTACAGGCTAGAAGGAAAGAGCCTTTGGATGACACTTCATTGGCTGTGAGTATGAGGAGCACTTATCATGTCCAACATCAGTTCTAAATCTTTCCCTACATTTGAAAAATCACTGATGCCTAAGACCTAAAGCCAACTAGACTTTCTAGGTAAAGCCATAGGCATTGCATTTTTAGAAACTCTCCAGATGATTCTACTGTGCATGCAGGATTGGGAATCATTGTTCCACATCAGGTTTTCTCAGTCTCTGCACTATTGACATTCTGGTTGGGATAATTTGTTGGAGGGGTGCTGGCCTGTCTGCTGTAGGATATTTTAGCAGGATCCCTGGCCTCTAGATGGCAATAGCACTTCCTGCAAGTTTTAACAAACAAAAATATCTCCACACACTGCCAAATGTCCTCAGGGAGGTGGGGGTGGGGGGAGGCAAAGTCTCTCTTTCCCCTTTATTGAGAATCATTGATCACAAGAAGTAGGTCCTGGCTACCTCTTTGATCTACTCTCCGGCCACTCTCTGCCTTCCTGATTCTGTGTCAGCAATGCCATCCGAATGTCCCTCAGACCTCATTCTCCTGCTTCAGGCCTTTGATGGCTTCCTCCAAATAACCACTTGAACTCCCTTGCTGGTTTTCAAGTTTGTTCAGTGCCACCTTCTCAGGGAAACTTTCCCTTATTATCCCATCTAAAATAGACATTTCCCCATCTCTCTTTATACTCTTATGCTGCTTTATTTTTCTTCAAAGAACTGGTTTCTACTTGACATTTTATTAGATTTCTTTTTTAAATCTGCCCCTCCCCATGACTTATAAATGCCACAGAGCTGTTTAAGTGTCTGATATATAGTAAGTGTGCAATATTTATTGAACGAATGAGTGGATATGTGTTATGAAATGAGAAATGCAAGGTATTAAGGAGAATTGTTGTCTTTAGAAAGTAGCTCAAAATTATTTCTTTCATCATCCTCTACAATGATTAATTTAGTTTTTGAACTCTTATATGGACTGAAATTTGCTTTTAATTAAGGGTCATATGTGCACATACATACACGCATATGCACACAGGTGTTTAACCACTAACAAGCAAATTAATGTGTTAAAATTGTACTCATTAAGAGAAAGCAATTACATTGTAAAATCTTAGCACTTTCTTTTTAAAGTTATTTCTACTTGCAATCTTTGCATTTCTTTTTTTTTTAATCTTTGCATTTCTTATCTTACTGATTTATTTTTATCAATGCAAAATGTTCATTTATCTCCAGATTCTGTAACTGACAAAGTTGTATGCTCAAAGCCTTAGTTTTGGTCACAGTATTGGATTACATACCCACAGTGACCATTTGTAACAAAATTTAGCCAACATCGGTAAATAAAAGTCTACATTTTAAAAGTATAGGAAAGCTCTTCCATGAGATATGGAAAACTTTGCTCTGTAAACTTTCAGAAAAAGCTTGACAAGAATATTTTAAAGGTAGAATGGTGACTTGACACTTAAGACTATGATCTAAAGATATTAGAGGAAGCTATGTGAAAACAGGATGGGATGAATGCAGAGTGGTGTCTTTTTTATATGCCCACTTTTCCACTTATCTGGTACAGCCAGACCTTGCCTCCAGCCTAGGTTAGAATCTGACTAACCTCTGAATAAACCCTTTATTCTTGCTGTTATCATGAATGGAGAATTCCCAAGAGACTCAAATGCAGTAAATTCCTTTGAAAGGGAGGAGTACAAAGTCAGAAATGAGCACGGACTTGTCTGGAGCTAAGACACTACATCAGTGGGTACTAGGCGATCAGGAGCATGCTTGCTTGGATCTAGGAGCCACAAGCCACTGACAGAGTAAAGTAGGAGGGCAGTTAACTAGTGTGTACCGCTTGCCTTTTATTAGCCAAATACTTTAGATGCATTATGCTATTTAATCTTCACATTTACCCTACTAAGCAGATGTTGTTAATCATATTTTGCAGAAAAACAAGTCATAGCTCAGAGAGATAAAATAACTTGCTAATGTTTGAAAGTTTATACATCATGAGGGCAGGATTTGAACTCTGTTCCAGAAGAGCTCAAAATTCATGCTTTTACTGTTCTGCCATATTGCCTAGAAGAGAAAAAGTTGATACAAACTTTGGCAACATTACAGTTTTTTAAAATTAATGCTTGCCCAACACTATATAATTTTATTAGGCCCGAGTATAAGGAATACTACTAGGATATATTGAAAAGTAAGATGCATTTTTTATTTTACAAGAACTAGCCCCACCTTTAGAACTCTGGACGTTATTGGAGTAGGCGTGTACAAATTTTCATGAGAGCCTAAGGTGCTTTTGGGGAGAGAAAACATTTCAAATCCCCAAACCAGCTATCAGCACCAGAATTCAAGTGGATGTGCAAGAGTATTTATTACACTGATGAAATAATTCTGGTGTTTATAAACCACCTGGTCTATTACCTGCCAGTTTAGAAGTCCAAACAGAATAAGACAGAGTTCAAGAGAAGATAGGGTTAGAATGGTAGGGTATTTTTCTACACTTAGGTTATAAAAATTTAAATGATAAATATTAACAATCAGAAAATGAATTATTAGTCATATTTTTATCAATACTCTGGATAAGACCTGCGTTTGGGGTCATCATCAATGAAACACGGCAACAACCTTTGAAACAGCCATCGGAAGCCAATATTTACAGGTGGCACAATGAATGATTATGCTATTATATAAATAATGATGCAACCAGCATTAAACAAATGGTATAAAAGAACTACAGAGGCAAGAACATCTATCATGTTTCATTACAACAAGTTTCAAAGAGCCATAGCGTTGTGAGTAATAACAGCACTGCTACATTTTTCTCTTAGCAAGAGGTATTAAATTAACCAGAAATAGAGTATTTTACAACAAGGAACACAAGCAGATGGTTTCCGGACCTGAACAGAAAGAGATGGTAGTTGGACACTATAAGGAATCTTAGGACGCCTGAGTGGCTCAGGTGGTTAAACATCTGACTTCAGCTCAGGTCATGATCTTGCGGTTTGGGATCTGTGCTGACAGCTCAGAGCCTGGAGCTTGCCTCAGGTTCTGTCTCTCTCCCTTTTTGCACCTCCCCTGCTCCTACTCTGTCTCTGTCTGTCTGTCTCTCTCAAAAATAAACATTAAAAAAAAGAATTTTAACATTCACTGATTAGATAGGCAATAACATATATAAATATTTCTTCTCTACTCACTATTCTGAATCTTTATTCAGGTAACTCACTATAGCTAACATGGGCTTGTGAATTTTTAAATACATTCTAGAGTCAAATTGTTTATATTGTATATAAAACTTTTTTCCTTAGAGATCCTGTATAATCTAGGTCTTCCCTGATGTTAGCAGAGGAGACTAAAGGCATCACAGGATAACTCCCTTGCGAGGAGCCTAAATGTATCTATGTTTATGTAGCAAATGCTTCCAGAGAAAATTAATATGTATATCTAATTGGCAGGCTGAAGAAGTGGTCTGAAAAAGGGAAAACTCCCCTAAAACATTAATCAAGGAAAAATGAACAGACAACATTTTGTGCCAGTAAGAAAGTGTAACATCAACATGAGTATTAGATACCTCCAAGTGCTAAGCTTTAATAACAGGGAGGGACACAGTATAATAATAGGCCCAGATCTTGATTACTTTTCCTAATGAGAGTGAAGCACAGCATGGAAAAGTGACAACTTGAGATAATTCAAAATGTCACATTAGCTTTGAGTTTCAATCTCTTCTATAACCAGTCTTCATAAAAACTGCTAATGAGTAGTAAATTGGACTGATTTGAGTTTAACTTCAATTTGCTTTTTGTGCTAATCTTTTGAGAAAGGGTGTAAGACAGCGAGATGTCATGATAGCACTAGAGCAGATTAGAGCAGAAGTCAAGTGACCTGAGTTCGGGCCTCTGCTCTGCAGTCAACATGCTGTGTGGCTCTGGGCAAGGAAGGTGAAGAAATCAGCTGTTTGTGAACACTGGGTGCCTTGCACTGTGCTGGATCCAGAGGAGACAGGTGATAAAAGTGCAGCTGTGTCCTGTAGCCATTCACAGTCTAGTGGTGGAGACTGACATGTAAAAAGATCATTGGAGGGGTGCTTAGGTGGCTCAGTTGGTTTAGTGTCTGACTTCAGCTCTGGTCATGATCTTGTGGTTTGTAGGTTCAAGCCCCACATCAGGCTGTATGCTGATAGCTCAGACCCTGGAGCCTGTTTTAGATTCTGTGCCTCCCTCTCACTCTGCCCCTCCCCCATTAGCACTCTGTCTCTCTCTTTCAAAAATGAATCAATATTAAAAAATTTGGATTCCCACAGCCCTTTGCTTATAACTCTATAAGAGACATTTCATAAGATATTCCAATGATCTTTAAAAAAAAAATTTTTTTTTTTAAATGAAGCAGACCCCAGGCTCTGAGCTGTCAACACAGAGCCCAAGGTGGGGGTTGGACTCACAAACCACAAGATCATGACCTGAGCCCAAGTCAGACTTAACTGAATGAGCCACCCAGGTGCCCCAGGGCTGTGGGAATTTGGAATGTAGTGTGATTAACAAACAATGAGTAAGTCAGTAGGGATATACAATAGTCAGGGTTATCCAATAATAAATAATGCAAGGAATAATTAAAATATATAATTCTAGCATTTTAGGAAGTACACATAAAAGAGTAAAAAGAAATAGGTGAAAATAACTTTAATAATATAATATTTAATCCAATATACATAAAATGTTATTTCAACATTTAGTAGATATAGAGCTACTAAAGAGGTGGTTTACACTTTTTTTCTACTAAGTTTTGAAGTTTAGTAGGTGTTTTACACTTAAAGCAAGCACATAACAATTCGGACTAGCCACAATTCAAGGACTTAGTGGCCACAAATGGCTAGTGGCTATCATTACATGATAAGTCTGTATTTACGTCCAAAGAGACTTAAAGCGTATGTACACCATTCAATGAGGGATTTCTAGCTTAACATAAGGACACATGAAAAAAACCTGTGGAATTTAATTCTCTACAATAGTGGTTCTAATATATGGTTTTACAAACTAGCACTGACTGGGTACATAAGAATCTTCTAGGAAACTTGTACAAAGACATTCCTAGATCTCTGAGATTCTATATCATTAGGTCTGGGCTGAGCTTAGGGATCTATATTTATAAAAGAACTCTGATTATTTCTGGGTGTATTGCAGGCTGGGAACAACTGGTGATAGGCTCAATAGTTGGCACCTGTGGTGATCAAAAAGGCAATTTGAATTTAGGTAGCATTAGCCGAAGGATCCTCTTCTATGTGAATAAGCCATAAATTACATGCTTCTTGTTTCTTGAGAAACGACATCCCTTCTCTTCTTGGACTGGTGTGGAGTCTGGAGCCAGCCCAGCCTTTTCTTCAGCTCTGTCCACTGACTCAGCTCAGTGTTGATGGTGTCTCTATACGAGGCTTCAAGGAGATATGCAGGTTTAATTTCCCCCTTTGGTTTACTTTTTTTTTTTCGGTCTGATATATTTCAAATGAATTGTCTCACACCTGGCTATGAAATCATTTTAGGTAACTTTAAAAAACTCTTTCATGGATTCCTCTCCGGATATACCAAATGAAGAAGCTTACAAAGGGGGACCTCAAACTCTTAATTTTTGCAAATTCCCCAGGAAGCACTTGGTGTGTTGGAAAGGCACTTGGGATACAGTTGACCTAGAGAATCAATGTAATGCTGGTGTTGCTACTTTTGTTGCCAGATTTCAGATCTGTTTCACCACCATCTACATTGTAGTATAATGGCCTCAGGCAGTCCTTGTTTGTTATTTGTCTCTGAAGCTTCTATGATCTTGTTAGGTAATTTACCATGCCTGAGCCTCTTTTCCTCAACAGTAAAATTGGGACAATAATCAATTCATAAGGCTGTTGTTAGTGTTTCCCAGCTTACTTCTTTGTTCTCTTGTTCATGTTCCATCACTCTGTTTGTAATCTCAGCTGGCTCCTGGCTTTAAATAGCTTCTAAGCTGATGACTCTTCAGTTAATATTTCTAACCCACCCTCCTTCTACTGCCCAGACCAACTGTGTCCAGCTGCCTATGTAACATCTTTACTTGAGTATCCCAGAGGCATCTCAAATCTAACATGCCTAAAACATGACTCCCCAGTTTCTAAAATCAGTTTCCTCTATAATCTAACTCATCTCAGTAAATGACAACTCTAAACTTCCTGTCGTATAGGTCAAAACCTTAGCCTCATCTTTGATTCTTCTCTTTCCCTCACACTTGACATTAGCAACTCCTGTCAGCTCTGCTTTTAAAACATATCCAGAATTTGATAACTTCTCACCAACTCCACAATTACTGCCCTGACTATTTCTTGCCTGGATCATTTCAATAGCTTATAAATTATTTTCCTAGCTTCTGTTTTCTCCCCCTCCCTCATTGTCTGTTCTCAACACATTAGCCAGAGTGACCCTTTAAAAACAGAATTCAAAATCATATTACTGCTCTGCTCTAAATAAAATAGTTTCCCTTATTACAGTAAAACCCAAATTCTTAATGTTGCCAACAAAGCAAATTTTGGATCAAGAACTCGGTTTCTTCTCTAATCTCAGCTCCTCCTCATTTCCTCCTTGCCCACCTTGCTTCATGTATTTCTCACGATTCCTCTAACGCAATGAAAATAGTCTTGTTTCTGGGAAATAAAGAGAAAGTCCTTTACTAGTCAGCCTGTCCAGAGATTCTGGTTGGGCTGCTTGTGGTGTCCGTGGGCAGACCTGTTGCTGACATCCTTGGGCAGATAGGCCCGGTACCTGTGTCAGCAAGTGGGCAGGCCTGGTGCCTGGTCCATAGGGCAGACCTGGTACCTGAGTGGGCCTGTGGCCTGGGTCTGAGACCTGGGTCTGTTCAGGTGGGCCCTGATCCTGAATCTGTGGGGGTCAACCAGATGCTGGGGACCACAAGAGGGCCTTGGCTAAGCCAGTCTGGTGCTGGGGTGGATACTAGGGTCTATGGTGCAGTGGGGTACTCATTTCATTCTGCGTCCCCTCCAAAGAGAGTATCTCCCTCTACACTAGGCTGCCCAGGCCTGGGGAAAGTGTGACGGGGGTAATGTGAAACCGTCTTTCCTATTGTCTTTAATGAATCTTTTCTTACTTTTGGGTTCTCACCCTGGAATCCTTGGTGCCTGTGAAGATATTTTCTCACCCAGTTATCACCTAGATCACTTGGTGCTTGTGAAGATATTTTCGTTCATGGATAGTTGTTCGAATTGATGTTTCTGTGAGGGGCAAGCATTGGAAATTCCTGTGCTGCCATCTCCCTGATGTCACTTTTTCATGTTCTTCTAACATCCTGTTCACATTTCTGAGCAAACTTTTCAGTCTTTAAAGAGTAAAACTCTAATGGCAGATTATAGTTGGATGTAGTTGATATTCTGGGTAAAAAGTTTTTTACTTTGTGCTATTTTATATCTCACTCATAGATGTCTGTTTAAAAGCTGGTGGAGTAAAGACATTGTCAGCTGAAAAGGATTTCTCAAAACTTCTGAAAAAGGTTGGAGTAAATGCTAACATTTAGTGCATTATGTGCATTTACACTAGGCAGTAATTTCATGGCTTGACAATACTCACTCTCTGAGAGTCCCTGGTGCTGAATAATGGATTAATGCTGCACTAACCCAACCCGTCCTTTGACTGTGGCATGTGGAAGTCCCCCTTCTCTTGGCTCAGTGTTGACTGTGCAGCTCCTGAGTGATGGATGTATACTGACCATGAAGATGAAAAGCAAAAGACAAAAGGCTGCCATTGTGAACAGGGCTTTTCCTTTCTCCCTTTGGTTCATTCACTGTGGAGGTTCTCATAGGAATGTAAGCTCCTGCTTTCCCTGCCTAATGTCATTTACTTGTATGCCCTTTGCTCCACTGAATTTTCAATCTAAATTCTGACTAGGTAGCCCAAGATGAACAACCTCAGACTTACTGAAAGGTAAGATCTAGAATTAATCATGGTCTTGGTCCATTTGAGAAGGTACAGGTATTTGAACTTCAGGACATATGACAGCTTCAAATTATGGTATTGGCAAAGAGAAGTCTGAATATAGGTGTGCTCACTTTAAGCTCTTGACAAAGAAGAAATCTTAGTAAAGGCACTTTTTCTTGAAGAATTACTAGATTCTCTCTTTAGCCCTTTCTTTCTGAATAAGGGTGCAAGCTGGGTAGGACTCTCAAGGAATTAAGTCTTAATCCTCATGTCCTTTTTAAGTTAACACAATTCTTTCCAAGACTATGTAGACAAATTTTCACTTAATGACTAAAATCAAAGTAACCATCTTAACTGCCTCTGAAAGAAAAGGTTTTCCTCAGGTAATGGGTGTTGTCATTTGAAAATGCTTCTGTATGTGTTCTTCCTCCTCAATACAATGGCTTCTTTGACTATAGACTTTTAGTTTAAGACCCTTTGGAAAGAAAATAGAATGGTGCGTTATGATATAGAGAAAGTGTCTGTCAGACAGGAATGGGAAAAAAAAAATAAAGGCCTTTCCACTTTCTGAGGAGAGGGATAGGTGGATGATGTGATAGAAAAATCAGATGTTAATAATTTCTCTTTTTTAATGTTTAGTTAGTTTTGAGAGAGAGAGTGAGAGCACGAGCAGGGGAGGGGCAGAGAGAGAAAGAGAAAGAGAGAGAGAGAGAGAGAGAACCCCAAGCAGACCCTGCACCATGACCACAGAGCCCAACATGCAGCTCAAACTCAGAAACTGTGAGATCATAACCTGAACCGAAATCAAGAGTTGGACGCATAGCTGAGTGAGCCACCCAGGCACTCCCAGATATTAGTCATTTTTGTGTATGTGCCTCTCCTGTCTCCCCCAACTCATCCTTGAAAGGTGGGGACAAAGTATATAAACACAAAATGTAGACTTGGTGGAAGAAATGGAAATAAGAAGAGCTTGTGCTCCATTTCCTCTGAGTTTCTGTGAGCAAACTACCTAACAGAATCACCAACATTAGCAGTGGTGTTTCCATAAGTGCTGGGCTGAAAAAAATGATGGTATGATATGTTTATGAAGAGAGAAGTCTGCTACCAGAAGTTTCCTTAGCTCCCATATAGATAAGATGCAGAATGTCCTTGTATAATCAGAGGAGATGACGCAGAGATAGCTAAGCGTAGAGATCCAGAAGGCCTGCTTTGGGCAGGGGCCAAATGGAAAATATAGCTGAAATTTTAGACAGTCTGAACAATGAATGGAAGCCAGGATGGGCCAAGTCATCAGAGTGGGCATGGAGATTTACCAATCATGCTGAGAAAATAGCCAAGATTCCCCATCCATGAATTTCAGTAACATATACCAGAGGGATATATATATATAATCATAAGGGTCAAGGAACATTTTTAATGAGTCCAACAAGGTACTAGAAGAAAGAACAAGAGACAACTCTCTGATTTAGGAATCCTTATTCCCTCTGCTATTAGGACATTTAAGCTTTTGTGGTATTATTTATATCCAGAGGCAATGTTGGCTAGGAGAAAGAAAGATGGAAGAAGCCTTGAAAGATTTTGCAAGTACCACAGAGGTTAGGTTAGTCAGGTCATTTAACGTACACATGACTGAGTTGCTTAACTTGATAAGCTTAAGTTTTCCAACTGCCCAGTAAAATGGGGGCCTTGAGAGCAAACCGAGGTCAGTCATAAAAAATAAAGAACCCATATTTTTCATGTAGCTGAATTTATAATGAGATAATTATTATATAATGATTAATTATATATAATTATTATGCCCCTATAATGCAATTAAATTGTAAGGTTGTAATACATGGCATGTGACAGGGTGCCTCTCCTTGAAGATCCTTCTCCATCAAATTTCATTTATCACTGGGTCTTGATATGTGTGCTTTGATTATGTGGTTTGGAGAAACAGTCCTAATTCTGAGGTTCTTAACTTTATTTTAAAAAACGTTTTTAATGTTTTTTTTCTTTTTTTGAGAGAGAGAGAGAGAGAGAGAGAGAGAGGATGCACGTGCATATACATAGGGAGGGGCAAAGAGAGAGGGAGAGAGACAGTCCTAAGCAGGCTCCAAGCTGTTGGCACAGAGCCCGGCAAGGGGCTTGATCTCACAAGCTATGAGATCATGACCTGAGCCAAAATCAAGAATCACATGCTTAACTGACCCAGCCACCCAGGCACCCCAAACAGTCTTAATTTTATCTTTAAGGCTCAGTTTTACAAATATTTGCAGGTGTAAAATTTATAAATTTTAGTGTCTGAAACACATATCAGGGCTGAAATGGGAGAGAGTCAGTGATTACTGGTAGGAACAACTCTGAATAGGAAACCATGCAGGGCAAAGATAATGAACTGTAAATATGTTATGTGTTCTAGTGGACGGTTCTGTGTCTGGATACCAGTTTCGTTGCTCCAAAATGGTAGAAGCTTCTTTACCTGCACCAACTCTCTTGCTATGCAACTGGCTAGGCTAATGGTATATCAAAATACTAGAAATTTAAGCCCTCCCGAAATATGATAGAGACAATGTGTTCTCATGGTATTGGATCAGGAAATTGACAGTAGTTTCCTGGTTATCCTCTCTCCCAATTTATTACTGTTCCCTGTTTGTGATGTTTTTAACTAAGAGTATAGCCACATATTTAACATTGTGCAATCTTTGTGGAATTCAAGGCAAATTCCTGATACCACCCGTTGCAGCAATAGAGCTCGGATTAACAAATATTTATTGAACCTATTTTTGTTGGTTCTATATCAGGTACAATGGATACAAATATGAATAAGCCATGGCCCCTGTCTTCAAAGATATCACATTATAGTGGAATCTCAGTTTGGGATGTATTCTATAAGGTTAGTGAAAATAATAATAATAATCACTACTTAACATCTACTTTTCAGGCAAGGCTGTGTGTTTTACATGTACTGCCATCAATTCTTTGAATAATAGTGCAATAAAATGCAATTTATTTGTATTTTAATTAAATAACTTCCCCCAATTAACTCAGATACATATATAAAACATGGAGCCAGAAATTGAACCCAAGGGTGTCTGACTTTCCATTGTAACAACTTATCTAGCAATTGAATATACCTTGGCAAAAGAAAGATATAATTCATAATAGGCTCACAGATGCCAAGAAAAATCTGCCAAAGAAACCACACTGGTGTGGCAAAGAACAGAGCAGGAATTGTACAATTCCTCAAGACCAAAGGGGGGGAGTTGAAGCTACCTTTCCTGTTTACCCACAGGGAAAGCACCATTTACTGAAAAGGTAAATTAGGAGTTGAAGGACATTATCAGTGGCTGAAAAGCATTGTTCCTAAGCTCATTCCCCTTCAGAACATCACAGTTTCTTTTTCCTTCCTCTTAGGTCTCGGAGTCCAATAGTGTCAATCTCCCAATATTAGCCATTTTGAAATAAAGTGGTATCTTAATTTAGAATGTGAACATGAGTTTAGAGAGAACCAGTAGATATTTTTATTAAGTAAAGAAAGATAAGTTTTTAAATGTTTATTATACTTTTACTTTATACTTTAAAATTAGAATATAGGGATATATTTTTTTTTGATAGTCAAATGCATCCTCTTGTGTATCCAGTAGATGTCAGCATTGGGCTGTTTCTGGCTGTTTAATCTGTCTCCATATTATTTTGAAAGGACCATAAATATTCAGTATGAAATATACTGAGATGTAAAATAGCAGGTGCAGCAAATCTGTGGTGAGGATACATTTAATGGGTGAAGGATTCAATATTCCATCTACCGAGCAAACAACTGTATATAAAAACCCCATCTGTAGCTTTTTTATCCATGTCCATTTTTAAAAATCAATTTATTTCAAAATACCAGTATACTATTTTGTAGAAGATAGCTTTATACAATTAAGTGACAAAATGGATTAAAGTCATTGACATAAATGTAAATATTTGAGTAATTTTAGGTTGCATCTGCTTAAAATCAGAAAGGGACACTGAAGGGTTTTTAAAAATCTCATTAGGATATAATTTCAGACATAAAGTTTTTGGCAAAGTGGTTTTTTTGAATTACCCTATTTTTCTTCTTAATATTAAGATTCTAGCTCCTTTGGAACACTTCTGGTAATATGCACCCCAATAAAGCCAAATGGATGGTTGATCAACATTAAGTGGAAGATAATGTGTATAATTCATGCTTCCAACAGATTCTAAAGTTGACACAAGTATTTGAGATTCTTGGCATATAGAACACAAGTTTCCTAGGAAATTGCTCAGTTCTGTGGCTGAGCTAAGTAGATTAGGCCTGGTATCAAACAGAAATGGATTAAGAAGTCAAGACATCCTTGTTTCTTTAGGAATAGAGTCTTACTCATCCAGCCTTTGTCAATTCATTATCTGTAAATATATAGTACCTGAGGGAAGAAACATGGAAAAAGCCAGAGATATCCTTTAGCATACTACTTCATGAAGAAATTGATGACCAAAGAAGTTTTACTTGAGATATAAGAGGTAGTGTGTGAACAGGAGTCTTAATTCAATGCTCTAGCTCATTTTTACAACAAAAACAACAAATCTATCTATCTATCTATCTATCTATCTATCTATCTATCTATCTATCTATCTATTATCTATCTACCTATCTATCCTCTATCTATCTATCTATCTATCTATCTATCTATCTATCTATCTATCTATCTATCATCATCTATCATATATCCATCTAGAGAACATGGACAAAATTCTGTAGTAGACCCCAAGTAAGATTGAAAATTATCCTTATTCCCAAGGATTTTGGAAGATCACTGAAGAATCAGAAACATTAATATAATATCAAAATGCATTCTAACAAAATTAATGATAGAAATATGCTCAGGTACATATAAGGGCCACTTAGCTTAGTGAGGGAAGGTCTTCATGATTTGTTAACAGTGAGCTTGAAAATTCTTCCAGGAGATGTGTTACCAAATTAGGAACAGAAAGCATCATTATTTGATGGGGCAGCACATGGGGTCTGAAGACAGCTTCACTGACCTACTGCATTGTAGTGTTTGGGTTTCTCCCCACTAGTTGAGGATCAGTCTAGTCCAATATTTCTCAAGTGCTTATAAATGTCTGTTTTAGAGTCATCTCAGAGATTAAAATTCAGAAGAGTAGATGGCCTAAAGAACAGAAAAACAAAAATAAAAATAACAGCAAATTTGGGGCAAAACCAGATGAAGGAATCACTGATCTAGCTTATACTAAGCCACCTGCATTGGTTCATCTTGACATCAACAGCGTGAAACTTGTCACTATAATGAATATAGTCTTTGGTCCTGTGAGAAAACCAAATTATATGGTTCATATAGAAATCAAAACCATAACTGTGGCTTCACTTATATTCTGTTCTTACCCACAAAACTCTTAGGTCACTATGTGTGATGACTACATACAAAGTGAGTAAGTGGTTTGAGGCCTTTGCTAGTATGTCTATCTAGTCATAGCAGTATGTTAACATGACATTCAAAGTACAACCTACTTTAAAATAATTTAGATGAGTTTCAATGGTCAAAAACAGACTGTTATCTGGAGATGATGGTTTAGCAAATCTTTTTATTAATGATGGGAAAGAACACCTCTTTTATGAGCACTATATAATATTTCCAACCACTTTTTCTCATCTCTTTGGGACACTGCAGGGAAACACATTAGGTCATAACTCAGTACTGGAGGAAAATTCTGATGATGAACCTAGCTTGTTCAACATACTTTGACATTAATCTGTCATATGCAATCACTATGTGTGATATTGAAGACCATATTTCAGTTTTGTGTACCAGAACACAAAACCCTATCATACACTTAATACAAATCACTGGAGAGATAGTCCTCTCCAGAGAGCAAGAGGAACAGTAGGAGTATGGACAGATTCCAGGAAATAACAATTACCCAGTTTCTCAATTCATAGACTACTTGGTGTCATGATCAGTGACAAAAATCATTATGGATTCCCTAGATTTCTTTGAGCCAGAATTATTCACACTCTTGGAAAGAAAACGTGCTTTAATATTACAGTAGCTTTTCATTTGGGTTAAGTAACAAACATTCTAAATAATACCTTTGGTGTATATTCAATACTCCCTGTTTCTGTTTGTAGAGGAAAAAAGGGGATTGGGAGTAGGGCATGGGGACATAGTTATGAGAGTGCATTTCTTCAGAGACTGGGCATAGCAGTTCTTACTCTCTGATGGTGTAATGGTGTTTAGAAACAAAATCAAGTTTGCATATGAATTCACTTATCTTACATAGATTTATTCTCTTCCCAGATTTAATTCATAGGTTTTAAACATTGAAAGCATAAGTTTTCTTAATAAAATCTTCATTTATCTCTTTCTAAAATGGATTATTTTAGCCTATTCATCAACCTTGGTTCATTACTCTTGATACTTTGACTTGTTTTATCAATCAGTTGCCATTTGCCTACACTCCTTTCTGCCACGTGAGTAGGGCATTTTCTTAATGGTTGGAGACTCAAGAAATGGGGCAGAATATTTGAGAGGGAGTATTTTTTTCCCCCATGAGTATCCTAGAAATCTCATCTTTTTTTACTTGAGGCCATGTATTTTGGTTTTAATGACTAGACTTTGATCATTACACCAAATACTATCTCACTGATGGATATTGATTATGAAGTTGATTAAAATGATTGGCTCTAATGGACCATAATCCCAGGAGGAGAATGCAAATTTCGGGTTCAACTGACTTTTTGCCAGTCAGAGAAACAAATATTCTGGTGCCATGCTGCTGCTGTATAATGTCCAGGGCCAGTCTATTTATTTTTACCAGTGTAGCAAACAAGTTTCAGAGAGTTTTAGTTTTAGTGTACTTTTGCTAGTATTAACTGAGAAAGGTGTGTGTGTGTGTGTGTGTGTGTGTGTGTGTGTGTGTGTGTGTTATTGGTTCTTTTGTTTGAATTTTATTTGAATTTTATTCATCATAAAATGAGAGTGATCTGCATACCTTTTAATTCAGGGCTAGCTCTTTTTACTTGATTTTCCCTGCAGACTGCCTGTCAGTGCTTCAAAAACACCAACAACTGATAGGTTTCTATACAGCTGCCTGGGCAGCTGGGGTAATGAAATGTGAATGTGCTTTCACAATATCTGAAGACTTCTGCTTGGCATTATAAGCAGAAAGAAAGAACTGCGTTTTAAGATGTTGGCATATTCTTCAAATGTTGTTCTGAAAATGATGAAACTTAAAATAATTTATCATTCTAGGGCTGTTTTAGCTTTATTGTTCTAACAACAAGATATCCTCCCATTAAAATCCTTTGTGTGTGTGTCTCTCTCTCTTTAGGGCTCATTATAGCAGAAGTCAGGAGATCTGGCTCTCAAAGACGGCACAGTAATAAGCACCAAAGGGTTGTTCTCAAAGAAATGAGATCCAGTCCTGCATGGGTGAAACATTAGAGAAAAGAAAAAAGGCCTTTTCAGTGTTTTCTATGCACATAATCATATGATTTACCATGATTTAGAAATAATTTTCTGTAATTTTAATGAGACAGGTTATGTCTCGACTGAGTGTGAATATTGCAGATTATTTTTTTTGCATCATATTAATCTAACCATGAAATAATTCTTTTCTAGAAAAAAGGATTTAGGGTCTACATAAAATCAATGTGGTCAGACTTTAGTGTTTTTATTATTTTCTTGAAATACACAGAGCAGATGATTTTATTTCATTTTTTAAAATGAAAATGAACAATTGCTGGTCACCCACAGACAATCCGTGATAAATAATGTTTAGAGGTACAAACTCAACAGGCTGACTCTGTCTCAGCCTAAGGCATCCCTGTGTGTGGACTGCTCTCAGACCCCAGCCAGGGAACAAGCTAGAGGCCCAAATGTCACTGCTGGAAAAATACAGTGTATTCCAGAGTCAGTCATTCGGGGTCCTGAGGCTGCCAAGAACACTCCACGTCATTTGGCATAGAAAATGTTTCAGCACAGAGGAGGGGTAAGGGAAAAGCATGCCCACCCCATCAGGAACAAAAGGAAGTAGCTCTTATAAAATATAATATGCAGATTTTAGAGACTCTAAATTGGGTGTCCAGCTAATGAAATATTTGTTAAGAACCGTAAAGACAGGCAGCAAATACTGTTTCACTTCAATTCGCTACAATCTTTTGAAGTGAACATGTACACATCTTAAAATCTTAAACTTCCACTGGAAAATTTGCCTTAAAATACAACTCAAGGGGAAACATGGTCAAAAGCACTGTTGAGAAATACACTTCTTAATCTTTTTCCTTTACAATAAAAACACACAGTCTCTCAGACAACATTTAACAGCATTATAGGAGAGTATTATATTTCGACTTGCCCTAAAATGTAATATATTTCCTCTGTGTTTCTGCCTAAACGTTTAGTCTCAAGCTTTGTTCCAGGAAGGTATCTTTGAAAATACCTGTCATTCTCAGAGTGAAATTTTATGCAATCATGGATTTGTCCTATTTAGAAATAACAGAAACTATTTTCTTTATTTAATATAGAGTTTTACTAATTTATCTATTTGGTTTATGTGAGTATATGCACAATATTTGAAGGTCTGCAGCCCCAACGAAAGTTGTAAGTATTAACTGAAAATAATTTAGCTCATACAGGTAAATTCTATCAACAGTTATTCAAACTCAATACCCAGGGATAAACTTTGGGATACAGAGTCAGCATAGATAGCAATGCTCTTGCTGAAAGGTCCAAGTATCTCCCTAAGCACAGACATATAGCTAAGGAAGCTCCAGAATTTTCTTTTTAAAAAATAATGAAAAGACAAATCTTCAAGTGTCATTAACAGTGCTATATTAGTGTCAGGTGTACAGTATAAGGATTCAACAATTTTATACATTTCTCAGTGCTCATCAAGATATGGGTACTCTTAATCTCTCTTGTGTATTTCACTGATCTCCCCCCACTCACTTCCCCTCTGGTAATCACCAGTTAGTTATCTGTATTTAAGGTCTATTTTTTGTTTGTCTCCTTTTTTCTTTGTCTGTTTTTTGGTTGGTTTAGTTTCTTAAATTTCTTAAATTCCACATAGTACGTCAACCTATAGTATTTATTTTTCTCTGATTGATTTATTTCACTTAGCATTATACCTACTAGCTCCATCCATGTTGTTGCAAATAGCAAGATTTCATTCCTTTCTTATGGCTGAATAATATTCCATTGCATATATATACCACCTCTTCTTTATCCATTCATCTATAGATGGACACTTGGGTTGCTTTCATATCTTGACTATTGTAAATAATGCTGCAGTAAACATAGGGATGCATATATCTTTTTGAATTAGTGTTTTTGTTTTCTTTGGGTAAATACCCAGTAATGGAATTACTGGATCATATGGTTATTCTGTTTTTATTTTTTGAAAACCCTTCATACTGTTTTCCACAGTGACTGTACCAATTTACATTCCTACCAACTGTGCATAAGGGTTCCTTTTTCTCCATCTCCTCACCAACACTTGTAATTTCTTATGTTTTTTATTTTAGTCATTCTGACAGGTATAAAGTAATATTTCATTGTGGTTTTAATTTGCATTTTCCTGATGATGAGTGGTGTTCAGCATCTTTTCATGTGTCTGTTAGTCATCTGTATGTCTTCTTTGGAAAAGTGTCTATTCAAGTTCTCTGCTTATTTTTTAATTGGATTGTTTGGTTTTGGTTTTGAGTTGTAGAAGTTCTTTATATATTTTGGATATTGTCTCCTTATCAGGCATGTCATTTGCAATTTCTTCTCCCATTCAGTAGGTGGCCTTTATTTTTCTTCTTATGAGTAAATAGTATCAGGTATCAAACTATAATTGGCTCATTTGGTTCAGATCGAATTTTGTACCAAACACTTTCACATATACCTATTTTTCTAGGCATGGAGGTTGGGAATGTTACAAAGATTATATAAAATCAGGGTCTTGTTCTCAAAGAACTGATGGTTGGAGGTGTGTAGGAGTAAGATCCATATAAGAAACACATTTCAGACTGTATTCACTGGAATAGAGCCTAGCTCAAGCTGCCTATATAAGATGGCATGAGATGTGTCTTCAGAAATTGGACATTCTTCACCCATACTCATTTGATTATTTTTTAGAGTCTGATGCTGAGGGCAAGGATTTTGGGTGTCATGGTTTGAGTTCCTTCAGAAGTAGACCCTGAAGATTCAAGGGCTATTAGTTTCTCAGGAGGGTTTCCGGGAAACACATAGAGAAGAGTGGGAAAGAAGGACAAGGAATGAAAGACAGCCAATAAATGGCTTCATTCATTAAGCAAGTTACTCCTCTGAGCAACACTACCTTAATCTAGTTGGGCATCTCTGGGAGACACTGAAATGGGCACTTCAGAGTTAGGTCTTCCTTGTATTCTCTTGTCAGTCATTGGTTACAGGATGCTTCTAGGGGTCATTAATATCCACACACTTCTGGCCTGCTGCATACATGTAAAGAACAGGTCTTAGTAGGCAGAGAAAGCCCTCAGGTATTTGCAGAGCTGCTGACAGTGGTGTTTGGAAGGTGTAAAGAGAAATGGGGAATGTAGAGAGCATATGGGAGGACACTAATAGCATCTGCTACAAGAGGTCAGAGATATAAGGTTCAAAGATCTTGAACCCATCTTACTGAGGCAGTAGAATGAAATAATATTTTAGACTGAGGTTAACACAGAATATAAGGCAAATGTTACAGAAAGCAGTATTTCCTTTGGGAATACATTAGGACGATGTCATTTTGTATACTGGCATACAGTTTCTTAATAGATCCAACTCCCAGGTTTATGTTAAGCATTGGAAAGAGCTGTCTCTGCACTTGAGCAGATGAAGTGGTTGGCTTGCATTTGGGGGGCAATGTTGTATGAAAAAATGCTGTCTTTAAACATTGGAATCACATTCATTCTTTGAGAAGCACATGAGACCTAAGACTGAGAAAAGAACGTAACTCCTGTTTTCACAATTAATTTAGGGCATGTGCTCCTTGAGTGGAATTGTAAGTGGAATTACCTGCACTGTTTAACTTCTCTCTCTCTTTCTCTGTTGGGACTGAAGTTAAGTAAGTGCAACTTAAATATGCATAAGATGTGACTCTATTTATATGTAAAGACCAAATGTAATGGAGTCATAAATGGTTCCACTCTTTGGGCATATTTGGGAGGTGTGATGTGCTTGAGACATGGAATGGATTACAACCACCTTTCTAGCAATCAGTTAAAGCTCTTTTAATGATTGACATGATAAATTCAGAAACTAAGCAGACATAAAGAATTAGCTATCAAAAGGTAAACTGCAGACTCTGCTTTTCAAGATAAAGCACCAGGGATAAGAATGTAAACAATGCTGTCTTACAATAAAATGTGGAAGAAAGCACAGGTCTTAATTCACTTCTTGCTTTCTTGAACAGGGATTAGAGAAAAACAAATCAAGAGTTGAGGGGCAGGAACAGAGAAAATGAGGAGAGAAAGACAATGTAAAAATCCTACTCCACATGATTACATCTCATTGGCCCTATTATCTGGAAATATATTCTAAATGGTGGTTTTCTAGGAGGTATACTTTTTCTCTCCTAACTTCCTACTAAGCGCCCCTGTTCTTAACTCTGGATTTTTTTTCTGTCAAACCTCTTTTATCTGAGCCTCTAGCTGGATGAGAGGAATAGAACTAAGACACTGAGATATTGGAATGTATACCCCATAGAGCCTGAAAAGTTCATTATGCTACTGCTGTGTCCCCAGTTCCTAGCTTAATGCCTGACACATAGCATGTGATCAATACACAACTATGTATGCAGAGAATAAATGGTGGATATATTAAGGTGATTTCTTTCCTGATATCTAGCCAAACTCCCCGATTTCCAAGTTCTAAGAGTCCCATTGGAAAGATCTTGAAACCCATCCATAGGAAATGGGTTTCAGAGATATTTAATGTGGTAGAATGACAGGGGGAGGGGAAGCTTAATGAAAGCTCATGGCAGGCTCATGGAAAGAAAGGTTTGTATGAGTTAAGACGAATGTGCTACGATGGTGAAGTCAGCAACAGTGCTGAGAGAGGGAAGGAGCAGTGGTTCTGCACAGTATGCGACAATAATCAAGGCATTTCTGATTCCCCAGACATACTTCAGGGCCTCTTTTCTCTATGCTACCACCTTTTCTATATACTATATTTTCACTTTAACATGTATTAAATGGTATTGTCATTATTTTTTGTAGGTCTATCTCTCTTTTCTTAGGCTCCAAAATAAGTGCTCCAGATCCTAGGCTCAAGTGAGAGAGGTAACCAGACCCTTGAATTGCTTTCTACATTTGTGCATAAATGCTGTCCATGAACCAGCTATGGCAGTCCTTTCTCACACAGCTTCTATTTTCTCATGTGCTGTGCATTTGCACCTGTTACCTCTGTTTGAGATGTCTTAGATCTGCTAGTCTGCTTGGCCAACTCCTATTCATTGCTAAACCTCAGAAGACACGCTGCCCTCTATGAAGCCTCTGTTTAGGGCACCGTCTTCTGGTGTTTGCACTGTGTAGAAAGCACTTGCTGCATTGTGTTGTAACACCGTGTTTGTGCCTGTTTGCTCTCTGGGCTATTAATAGGGGCCCTTTTCAGCTCTGCCTCAGCAGTCTCCATCATTTCTGCAGATTCTGTCATGATACCAAGGCTTATTGAGAAAGAACTGTCTAGAAAGTGCTTGACCAATCAGTTATTTGTGCCTCTAAATAGTATGCACAAAGGAGGAAATGCTTTCAGTACTCCAGAGCTTTGGCCCTGGATTTAGAATCAAGTGTACCTGTGGACTCAAAACTTGTCTTCATTCTCTGCTCAGAAACCCCTTCTCCTGCCACCTTCAGCCCATCCCCTTATCTCTGGACATGATTTCCATGATAATTATCTTTTTTCCTTTTCTTCTAGCTCATCAGTGAGGGTAGGCAGAGGATAGAATATGGCCCATGGGCATCTGGTGAAGCCAGGATAATTAGTTTGTTCTCAGAGATCCATGGTGGTTCTCATGTCTCTTACTCCGTAGCTGTTAAGTCTCTAAGGACAGGCACTGGGGCATTTTATCTTTATATCCCTAGCTCCTAGGGATTTATTAGCTGAATAAGTGGAGAAGACCACATAGCTGCTTAGAGATTTCCTTCCCACCCTGAACCTCTAGAATTTGAATGTGAACCACCTCATGTTGCAAGATGATAAACTTTAGCATCAGTGTTCAGTTTCTGACCTAGCTAACATCTGGAAGTTAGGAAACATTAATTTTATCCCTTTCCAGCCAAGATTTGGATTTATAGCCAGAAAAGAAGTGCTTTAGTTCCTTGAAGCATTTACCTCATCTCTAAAATAAGAACTATGACTTCCTATTACTGAAAAGTGGAGGGATTTACTGACCTTAACCAAATGGTTATCTAGAATTAGCCACGTATAATATTTTGCATTCCTAGGATGTTTTATTCTTTTTTGAAACATGATCAGCCACCATATGTTATTTGATCTTTTAGCAACACAATGAGGAAAGTGAGGCAGCTATTATAAACTCAAGTGGTAGGTTTAAAAAAAAAAAGACCCAGGGAAGCCTTGTGACTTTGCATAATCTTATAGCTAGTTAATGACAGAGCCACCTCATTTTTAATATATAGACAGAACATTCAGAACGTTTCTTCAGCTCTTAACATATTCCAGGGTCTGTTCTATGTTTGATACATGTATTAATTTATCACATCTTTATGACAACCCTCAGAAGTAGGATGGTAGGCTGAAATTTTGTCCTGATTCTTAACTCCTTCCTGTCTGCTTCCTTACATCTTTGCCATGGCCTCATTGTGGGAGAAACCTATTCCTCCACTCCTTAGCTTAGCCATGTAACCTCCTTTTCCCACGTACATATAGACCACTGTGCTGGCCCCAAATATAGGCATTACAAAGCCTTATGTGTTTCTACTCTTCCTCCTGCACCTCTGCCATTGCCGTAAGAGAAGCTTGCATGGCAAGGAGGAATGATGCCCTAAGCAGAGCTGCCCCCACTGATGCAGAGATTTACAGTGTAAAGCAGAGCTGTCCCAGTTGCTGCAATGAGAAATAGAGAACCACTCTTACCTGCAAGCTGAGGCCAGCATAGATCAGCTAGACCCCAGCCTGTTTGCAGATCTGTAAGAACAATTGTTCTTTAAGCTACTAAGTTTAAGAGTGGTTCGTTAGGCAGCATTATTGTGGCAATGGGTTGCTGATATACGTAGGTAATATTATGTGTTATTCCTATTTAACAGAAAAGGAAATTGAAGCACAGAAAGGCTAGGTAATTTGTTAAGTGTTACTCAGTAAGCAGAGGTAGAATTCAAAATCAGGCAGTCTGTCTCCAAAGCTGAAGTTCTTTAATCCCACACACTGCTTTTCTAATATTCTAATGGAAGTAATTCTCTTTTTTTTTTAATGTTTTTTTAATGTTTTTTTATTTATTTCTAAGAGAGAGAGAGAGAGAGACAGCGTGAGCAGGGGAGGGTCAGAGAGAGAGGGAGTCACAGACTCCAAAACAGGCTCCAGGCTCTTAGCTGGCAGTCAGCACAGAGCCCAACGCGGGGCTCGAACCCACGAACCGTGAGATCATGACCCAAGCGAAAGTCGGACGCTTAACCGACTAAGCCACCCAGGCGCCCCAGTAATTCTCAAAGGACATTTTAATTATTCAGGAATTCTGATTTGAAAAGGGAAACACAAAAGGCGGTGTGGTATAAAAAAAAAAAAATCTGAGAAGAAACATTCCCAGGTTCAAATCTCAACTCTGCCACAAAGCTAGCTGTGTAGCTTTGTGTAAGTTATCTGATGACCCCGAATTTTAGTTTCCTCAGAAAAATAATAGTAGTGAGTGTTCCTCACTTAATTAACCCCATTCATTGAGCACCTCTTCTATACTGGATACTGTTCTAGGGACTCACATTATTGAAATAAGTAATACTCAAATAGCTACAGTCTAGAAGCAAAAACAGCGTTTATGCAGCAAGACAAAGGAGATTGTAACTATATGGCACAGGACAGATAAGGTGCCCTAACGTTGTGGATTAGTCAGGGTGCTCCAGAGAAACAAAACTAATAGGATATATGTTACCCTATTTATTATAAGACTTATTATAATGAATATTATAATATTTATATATTATATTGATATTATATTATATTGATATTGATTATATTAATATTGTATATAATATTTATGATAACTATTATAAGATTTATTATTATACAGAATTGATTTATCTGATTGTGGGGGCTGAGAAGTTCAAGACCTGTAGCCAGTAAGCCAGAGGCTGCAAAAGAACTGACAGGATAGTTCTACTCTGAGTTTAAAGGCCTAAGAAGCAGGAGAGCCAACAGTGTAAGTTGTAGTCTGAGTCTGAGTCTGAAGGCAGGATAAGACAGATGTCCCAGCTCAGCTCAAAAACAGGCAGAGAATGAATCCTCCCTCATTCAACCTTTTCATTCTATTCATGCCTTCACCAGATTGGATGGGGCCCACCCACATTTGAGAGGGCGAAATGCTTAATCGGTCTTGCGATACACCTGTTAATCTTACTCAGAAATACCCTGACAGACGCACTCAATATAATGTTTAATCAAAAATCTAGACATCCCTTGGCGCAGTCAAGTTGACACATAAAATTTACCATTATATGCTGATTTTGAAGGTGGTCAAGGAAGACTTCCCAGAGGAGGTCACACTTAATATGTGTAAAGCATTAGCGTAACATACATTAGACGTTCATTAAATTCTAGTTTTCCTTCTCTCTCTTTCAAAGGTCATAAAAACAAATATTACTTTCTGGGCCTACCAAGAACTTATCAGGCCATGAACACGAGGTATTTATTTTTTCCTTATGTGCTGAACTAAAGAAATTCTGAGTCTCTTGCTGATGATGAGGGTCATAGGCACGGTTCGTTTGTAATTGCACAACATAATTCTACCCCCCAATAGAATGCTTTCTGATGGTGTTTTAAAATCTCCAATTGCTTTTTACTTATGAGGTGAATTTACAGTGAGTTATGTTACAAGGTAATTTAACCTGACAAGACAACCATACTAAACATTCACAGACACAGTTTTGTTTCTCCCTTGAGAAGAAGCTGTTAGAATGGAGTGGTAATCGCTGTAACATGATCAGCATGGGGGAGATTGATCACACCTAGGAAAGTGACCTTATGGAGTTTCTTTGCAAAAGGCACACCTTTCCTGTTGATTGATTACACATCAGGGTGACCATTCCTGGATGGGAAAACCCGGTGTGGTCCTTACCTTCTGCTGGCACATGCACTTTTTTTTTGTTAGGGTTCATGAAAGATTGATGTGCAACAGCTGTGATGTAGGGTCCCAAATATTCTTGCCATGGAAATCCAGCTAGTCTTCAAAAGAGAGAGAGAAAAGGATGTATTATCCACGTATATAAATACAATAAGCTCAGTTCTAAATGGTGATTAAATTTGAATAAATCCACTGAGGGCAGTCCTCTTTAGAACCATACAGAAGGGAATTGAGAGGTAGTCACAGAAGAAAAGGCCACTGCCCTCTACATCCTGTACCTGACATGCCTCAGTGTTTCTGGTGCATCGATAATTTTCACTTCTTAATTTTTATTCCAGATCATTACTCTTTCACTTTCAGACAAAATCGGTTCATTGAGGCTCACTCCATCCTTTACCCCAAATTGTCAGTGTCAATTGACACAAAGTGTCAAACACTTCCCTTTGTTCCTTGAAAAAAATCAACATGGGATTTATAGTCTTTCTCTACACCTTCCTGAGTAACTTGAATATACACAAAGATAGTATATCCGCTTCAGGCTCTCTCAACTTCAGGGAACTTTACCTTTATTTCCTTACTCTAACGCATGGCAGCACCTGCTATCATTCACTGCCTCAATTCTGAAATATTAATTTAAAACACTCTGATCTCTGACCACATCTTTCTATCTCTTCCTGTCTTTGTCTCTTCCTCTGTTGTTATTAGATTTGTCCAAGTTCCTAGGACTGCTAATCCCTTGATCCTTTTACTTTTCCTCTGTCAGCTCCCTCCCATGGTCACTTCTGTCCCTAGCTTAAATCCTATTGTCTATTACTTCAAACATTTTGGGGGGGGGGTTTGGGGCCAGGAGGAGGGAAGAGGGCTGTGATCTCAAATCCCTTGTCCTGTTTTCTTATGTCTCAGCCATCTGGAAAATCTTCAACTATATAGATCAGTCTATTTTGTTTTTGCCCCTTCTCCTTATTCAAAATGCTGAGCATTAATAAGAAAAAATATTCTTCACAAAATTTTGAAAGTTAATGCCATTAATTGCTATTAATACCAATTAATTTCATGATCTCCAAACTCAAAAGGATCGATACCACCTAAAATTTCCTTTATGGATCCCTTTTCACTTTTTCTTCCATTCTGAGCACCAACTTTTCTAAATGTTTCTACTCTCTTCAAACATCCATAGTTCCTGTCTCTTCCTTTCAGCAGATAACTCTGCCTCTGACTTCATTAAAAAAAAAAGGGGGGACTCATTAGATTGAAACGACTTCAAAGTTCTGCCACCTCACCAACAGACTTACTTCAGTCAACTAGTTCTTCCTTGTTCTTGTATCGTTTGATGAAAGTAGAAAAGAAAATCCTGTTTTAAAGCCAGTCCTCCACAATACCATACCTCTTCCTTCTCATCATTGTTTTCTTACCCAATATATCCAATTTCTTATAATAGAAATTTCATTCTCTGATTTGTCATTCTTCCTCATTTTCCATGTTAGACAATCACTATGACCTGTCAAAACTGCCTTCTAAATATTTCTCAAATTCATCTCTTTTCTTCATCCTACCACCACTGGGTTGTTCCAATAGTCTTTTTATAACCAGCCATTTGGCCTCCAGTTGTACCTCAATCCAATCTGTTCTTTGTATCTCAGCCAGAGTGATTTTTCCAAATGCCAACATGACTTCCCAGTTTAAAATCTTTTCGTGCTCCACATTGCCTTTAAAATAAAGCTCAGAGTCTGTAAAACAGCTTGCAAGTTTTCCATGATCTTGTAAGCTTACCTCTCTTGCTTTACTTCTCACCAATGCCTTCCATCTCATCTTGAAAACTAAGGTGTGAGTCAACTGAATTTCCACAAATTTGCCATACCTGGTCTTACCTCAAAATCCTTGCACTTGCTATAGCTTTTAACTTTTAAAAACCCATTCTTTGCTCCATTCCAGGTTTTAATTTAGTTGCTCCTCTATGAACTCTTAACTTGACCTTCCCTTCAAAACCCAGTCAAATATCCCTTTTATATTTTTCCATTGCATCTTGGATTTCCACCATTTTAATTCTTACCACTCTCTACTGCCATCATTTGTTTCTGTGCTCCACCACATTAGACAATGAGCTTGTGAGGGATAAGAGTTGTCTTTTTCACTGGGTTATCCTTAGAAGACTTGGTGCAAAGTAGAGGCTCAATAAATCCTTGTTGACGTAAGACATTTCACTAGCAAGTACAATTGCTATGGTATTTCTCTTTACTGATTGTAGAGAGGCATAGATGGTTGGAACCACCAGTCAGCAGATAATTAACTTGAAGAAATAAAGAAGAAATATGGACAACTCATTTACCATAACATGGAAGATAATCAGGAAATATAATCATAGTGAATTTTGAGTTCATCTTCATTTGAATATAATCTTTATTTTCAGGAGTTTTTATAGCTTCTGATATTCTGTGACATTCATCTTGTACATTTATCTTTGTGATTAATGGAATGATTCTTTACATGGTTGTTTTTTGGTTTTCGTTTTTTTTTTTTTCTTTTGGAGGAGGTGGGTAAGGGAAGACAGTGTCTTGTTTCTGAAATCATTTTATGCCAGAAAGATCTTCAAACGTAATGATAACTTGTAGTATTTTGTTTTTGTGCCAGGTGGTTAGGCTTCATTCAACAGTGGTATTTTATTAGAAATGTACTATCACGGATAATTTCCAGGAGGGCATCTGATATGGATTATTATATGGAAAAGAAATTTTCAAATACTCATTTCTGTACTTAAACTCTTGGATGAAGTAGTAAGAGTATAGTTGGTCTAATAGGACCGTTTAAAATTCTGTGCTGCAATAGTGTTGCTAAAGAGAACTTTTAGGTCTCTTATAATTCAGGGTTGTACTCACTAACTACTAGTTTTAGTCAGGTTTCAGGGAGGGTGTTTGACAATTGAGTAATAATGAGGTTTAGTGTACATTTTATGTAACCTTCTATCAGGTAGGCCAACTAAAATGTTACATCCGAAAAAGCGCATATTCTGATTTCTGCCTAGGGATATATATTAACTTACATTTGGACATGTTTTTGCTTTATACCCTTCAATTAATGACATCTTCCAAATTTACTCTCTTGGACTGGTTAGCTTTCCTCCTGAAGGCCCAATGATAATAAACCCCAAACCATGGATGTGATCCCATAAAAGACAATTGGTATTCACTGAACAGAACATGGAAGATAAGCCTTGTCCATGTCCACACTTTGGCTAGCCCTTTTTAAGTTGTGGAAAAAAGACAAAAAAACAAAAGTGATCAATGATAGATTTTTTTCACCCCGGGGCATTTTTTTTCCTTCTGGAAAAACAAAAAAATGAAGCAAAGCAGCCTGACCAAGGGGGAATAGTTACTATTACTGAAACCTTTTCTTAGTTTTCTTAGACTCCCAAGGTAAGGTAAAGAAAAAATGGACCAGTCTGGCTCATAGAATCCCAGAGAACTTCATAGTGTACATGATGACACGAGGATCATAAAAACAAGCAACAGAAAATAAATTAAACCCAATTTGAAGGCACACATTTTTTCCATAAGATATTTAAATGATTTACTTAAACAGAAAAGAATGCAAAATTAAACAATGGTAACTAAGTATAAAGTACAAGTAGGACAGTTATGGGAGTACTTAGGGACAGAGAAAGAGACAGGAGGAGGAACATGATATGTTTTCTATATAGCACAGATTCTTATTATTGGAATTCAATTATTATTGGAATTCGATTAAATTCAATTTAATCCATGCATTAAATCATGCCAGTCGAAGAACTATAAATTACAGAGTCTAATTACTTGGTAGGTTTTAGAACTGACCTTCAATTTTGGCCCTATATTATTCTTCTTGGGCTGTCATAGTATACATGCGTATATACATATGTATGTATACACACACACACATATACATATCTCAGGCAACATGCCTTAAACAACAGAAATTTAGTTTCACATAGTTCTGAAGGCTGGAAAGCCCACAATCAAGTTTCTGGAAGGGTTTAATTTCTGGTGAGAGCTTTTTTCTGGCTTGCAGATGGCAGCTTTTGTCCTTACATGGACTTTTCTTTGAAGAGAGAGAGAGAGAGAGAGAGAGATCTGTCTCTTTTCCTATAGCTCCACCAGTCCTATTGGGTTAGAGTTTCACTTTTATGACCTCATTTAACCTTAATTACCTCCTTAAGTCACTGTCTCCAAATACAGTCATATTGGGGATAGGGCTCCAATGTATGAATTTTGGGAAGACAGACTTTAGCTCAAAGTTTGCCCTAATAAAGACTAGGAGATATTATTAGAATTTAGGAATAAATGTACAGCCTGTTGCAATAACAGGACAATGAATGAAGAGGGTTGAGTTTATATAAACCTACTGATTTTGTTATGGAGCAGTTGAAAGTAGAATCCCAAATCCAACTAAACTAAATTTTATTCAATTTTAATTAAAAAAAATATTTTTGAGAGACAGTGTGTGTGTATGCATGTGTGCATGCACAAGCACAGGAAGGGCAGAGGAAGATGGAAGGAGAGAATCTGACGCAGCTTGATCTGATCGCCACGGGATTATGAACTGAACTGAAGTCAAGAGTTGGTTGCTTAACTGACTGAGCCACCCGGATGCCCCAAACCAAATTTTTAAAAAACAATATATAACCTGTGCAGCAAAAGAAGGTACATTGTGTGATGAACATAGAGATGTGCCATCTCTTCTTTTACAAGGAAGGGCTTGTCACCAAGGTGCTAGGAATACTTTTTGCAGGTGAACTTTAGGGGTCCGCCCCTGCAGGTACTGCTTTGGCTGTAGGAAGTCCCTTACCCAGGTTTACATGCTTCCTAAAGCAGACAATATCCAAAGATTGATTGGGGTGAGGAAATTAAGAGATTGCTGTTTCAACACAAGACGTGACAGGTCCCATGGGCTGTTTTAGCTCCAGAGTTCTCTATGGGATTGTCTGAAGTTGTCTTCAGGTCCACAGCCTTCAGGTCCTTCTCCTCTGTTCTATGGGATTTAGTCCATGGCACACCGCCATAAACATCCTGCACCCTCTACCTCATCTCAGAATCTGTTTACTGAAGAACCTGCCCTACGACAGGTTGTGATCTTGCTTCATGTGATTTAGCTGTTTAGAATCTTTATAAAGCAGGATCAAAAGCAAAAGAATGAGATGCCTTAATGCATATTGACAAGTAACTTTACAGCCTGATTCATGTGACCATCACTGTTTCCAAGGATTTCTATTGTTTGTTTTCTTTGTGTGCAAATGTGTGTATATACAATTTTTGTAAAATTGGATCATTTTATACATATCCATTTGGGTCCCCCCCCCACACACACACACACATACACTTGTTTGGACTTTTTTTACCTTTATTTTGAGAAAGTGAGAAGGAGAATGAACGGGGGAGGGGCAGAGAGCGAGAGGGAGAGAGAGAATCTCAAGCAGGCTCCATGCTTTCAGCACAGAGCCCTACACTGGGGTCAATCCCACCACCCTGGGATCATGACTTGAGTCGAAATCAAGAATTGGATGTTTAACCAACTGAGCCAGACCTTGTGGCCTGTTTGTAGGTTTATGCATATATATGTGGGTACGTGTGTGTATATATGTATATATATATATATATATATATATANTGTTTATGTTCTCAGTAAGGCTTCTAGTCAACAGCAGGCTATTAGTAGTTCAGTTTTCTGTAGTTACAAGTTGTATATGGATTTCTTTTTTTTTTTTAATGTTTGTTTATTTTTGAGAGAGAGAGAGAGAGAACAAGTAGTGGAAGGGTGGAGAGAGAGGGGAATGGAGGATCCAAAGTGGGCTCAGTGCTGATAGCCTGATGTGCAGCTCAGATTCACAACCTGAGAGTTCATGGCCTGAGCTGAAATTGACAGCCACCCAGGTGCCCCTATATATGGATTTCTCTATGAATACATGGAGGGGTAGGTGGATCAGCGTCCCTAACCCCAGTGTTATTTAAGGATCAAATGTATATATTTTTAACTCAGTTATGTGAAAGCTAGTTGCAGATCTCCATACAGTTTACCCTGAAATACTTTACCATGTATGTCCCAAGTACAATAATTTTCACTCAATAACAGCAAAGCACAACATAATTTTGGTACTCCTAATGTTTAATATTGTTAGAGTATGTCTAATATATCTACTTTCAAATTTCCCCAATTATCTCAAAATATACTTTTAAAAAATTTGAGATCTAATAAAAAATACACTGAATTCAGTTGCATGTCTCTTTAGTATTTTTTAATTATTTCCTCTGCTCCCCCTACCCCCACCCTTTTGGTCTTTTATGGAATTCCCATTTTCAAAGTGCCAAGTCCAGTTGTTCTAGAGAATGATATTCAATTTGTATTTGCCTGAATGTTTCTTCACAATTAATTAATATTACATAGGTGGTTCATCCTTCAAGGTATATTATATAAGGAGCTATATTATGCCAATTTGTTCCATTGTTGATATTTGTATCTATCAGTTTTCTTCATTGTAACGACCCTCTTTGAAGAAGCGACTTTTAATAGAGATTTATGTAGACTAAAACTTCTTACCAAGCTAAACAATTTCTTTATCTTTTACTCTTCAGCTTATTTTCCCACACCATACTAACCCACATACCATGACAAATGATAGGGACATTATCAAAAGATCTGGGGAAAGTGAACTTGTAACTGTGACATTCATTCTCAACTTGGAAATGTTTGTCCTTAGAAGTATCATCCAGTAATTTTATCTTCTTATTGTGCCCTTTTGTCATTTTATGACAGTGTCTACCCAAAATACTCGGGAAATTTCCCTCATGGATCTGAGCATTCCTAACCTCTTGTCACCTTCAGTATTGCTAGTATCTGTATGTGTCCTTCCCAATGTCCAGTAAATCAAAAGTAGATCAGATGAACAGCAACATTAAGTAAATCCTAGGTATCATATTGGGGAAGAGTGGAGATAAACCTTAAAAGATAAGGCAGACAAATCTTTGCAGATTATCTCCAGATGGCTCTCTCCAAAGTTAGAAAAATGAAGTTTATTAGAGACCAGGTTAATAAGGGAAAAGAAAAAGGGTGGGGCACAAATGTAAGCAAATTGACTACAAATTTCTTTGAATAGTTCTCTGGTTCCTCCCTTTTATCACTGTTTGATCCTGGACAAGTTACTTAACTAACCTCCTTAAACCTCATTTTCCTCATCTATTAAATGGGGGATAAAAACACCTATAATGCATAATTTTTATAAGTGTTAGAAATATTGGATACTCATTTCGTAACTTTCCAGCAAGTATATGAAATAACCATTACTAATGGACCTTTCTATGGTGTTTTTTGGTGGACATAAAACAGTCACATCAGATATTTGATTTGATTCTTGCAAAATATACCCCCCCACACCATTTTACAGATAAGAAGTGGAGGGTCACCAAGCTTAGCAAAATTAGCAACTTGTCAATTTACATGTTAACAAAACATTCAAGCTGGGACCCAAGTCTTGATTTTTATCTATTCCTTTCACTAAACTAAGCTAAGAGTAAAACAATAGTGTTATTTTCCTAGAAGAAGAGAACATTTAATTTTAATGTCTCTAAAATAGGTGAATAAATAGCAGTTGCATAGTTTAGGCAATGTTGGTATTAATGAAAGGAAAAATGTCAACTTCAAATCATGGAAAGCAAACCATTAAAAAGAATTGCAAGAATCAATGTTTCTTAGAAACAAAATAATTATCTCAGCATTTCCTCAGAAGATATTATCCCCAAATATGTGTGTAAAGACCAAACTGCTATGTCTTTCTCTTTTTGAAAAGTTATAAGATGAATTTTAGGAACATGATTATTAGATGTTCTAGAACTGTTTGGCAGGAATTTGTGCTTGTATAGGATAAATTAGTCTTTGTAGTTGGCTTTGTGGGCAATTGTTTATCTCAGATGAATTAATTAATTATGCAACCAATTATACAACTCTTTTAATATGTAAGCTATGTGCAGGTTTATACATAAAAAAGATGGTTTCTGTCCACATGATTGTGTAATCTATTGAAGCTAGGTAAATAAATACATATGTAAAAAATTTCAGAAAATATTTATTGAGCTCCTTTTATGCCTTGTACTATGCGAGGCCCCACAGATTAATAGCAACAACAAAAGACACAGTTATTGCCCTCAAAGAGATTATAGTTAGCTGGAGGAAAAAAATGAATACTCAGTGAAAATATATCATATACACAAAAGAATTTCAATAAAAGTTAGTTTGTAATATAGGTCACAAATATAACAAAAACATATTATTTCAGGATTCCAGAGGAAGAATTAAGGCCTTCTTTTTCTGCAGAGATTTAAAGGAAGTTGGTGAGATTTATGCACCTTTAGAACTTTTAGGTTCTCTACATCAACTATTGGGCTGAGTCATGGCCCTTTGTACGCCCCTGCCTGTAATCATGTCTCCATAGAATTGAAATTGATTTCTTATAGAGTCATCAGAAATAGCTTTTATTCATGTAGAAGACCCTTAGTTTTAGCTGAGGGTCTTTCCTTCCATATGACTTTTGAAAGAGTTCTGTCAAATTGCATGCCATTAGCAGAGTAGGGTGGACTGATTTTTTTTTTTTGTACCAAGTTTTCAGTCTCCATTTGGTTGCTTTTGTCATAGAATAAAGATAGAGTAGAGGTGAAGGTGCTCAGAGCAAGTTAGGCTGATGTTCAAAGACCATCAAGATGTGTTCTGATATCTGGACAAATGTGGTCCTTTTAGTATGACTTTTTTCTCTGATCATCTGTTTTATTAAACAGAATCATAGGATTCCTGTATCACAGCTCTTTATGGTTTATGAAGCATTTTCTTACATTATTTCATCATACAACAACCCTGCAAAATAGGATGGGCAGCCTTTTGTCCTTATCTGACAGATGGGGAAGCTGAGAGACAGCATGTTTACTTAGATTGTTCAACATCACTGTAGAATAAAGGCCAAGCTGAGAGTCAAACCCAGTCATTTCAGGCTCCAAAATCTTTGCTGTTTTCACTCCAGCCCACCAGCTTCATGCGGTGCCATCCCAAACACTGCAGTGGCTTGTTCCCTGCTTTCTCTTTCTTTTTTTCTCCTTTCTTTCTCTTTATCCTTTGTCTTCCTGTTCCATCTTTTCCTTCCTCCCTCCACTCTCCATTTCACATTCTTTGCCTGCCCTTTCCTTTTCTTTCATCCCTCTTCTGCCTCTTTGTTTTTCCCCTTCTGCTTGAAATTTATCACTAGACTGACACTGGCCAGCTGTGAGAAGACCCCTGATTAAGCTGCCCCCCTTTAGTGGCTTAAATTAGCAGGGCTCTTGATCTGAAAGAAGTATACAGAAAAGACTATATTCATTGTAAAATCATAAACCAGGATATGTAGAATATCTGGGTTGGAATGGAAGTTCAATCATTTCTGGGTCTTCCACTGGGCAGTTGGTTTTCTTAGGCCTAATATTCAAACTATGAGGGGCAGGGAACTGGCAGCTAAGGCAGCAGAGAACACCTTTACTGGGAGAGAGGAGGAGAGAGGTAATATGGGTCTTTATAAATTGACACCTCTTGAAAACAGTTCCCAATGTTGTTTTCTATCTCTCCTGCCCATTTGTGGGAGAATCAGGTCAGAACAAGGCTAACTGGGAACATCTGTGTAGGAAGAATAACAAAAATTACATGTGTCTCATATGGGACACAGATGATGTGAGAATGACTTTACTGCTGGTGCTCTGTAATTACAGTCTTGGAAGAATAGCTAGAAAGCAGGACATTGAACAGAAGTCATTCTAAGCACAATATTCCCATTTTTCTTTTCTAAACATGAAGTAATGAACCTAATGCTTCTTTGGCCTATTTTGTTTCTCCCTCTTTAAAATAAAGCACTTGTTGAGAGTTGTATTTGAAACTATTTTTGGAAATAATTGGAGCATGCAATCACTTGAGTAACATGCAGAACATTTAGTCCCCATCTCTCCAGAGCTCCCAATTGTCCCTTTTGGAGTTTGCAACTCATCTTCCCATCTGTGCCTTTGGTCCCCAGGGACTAATGCAAAACCAAAAGAGATGAAAGTCTTTGGAAATCTTTAGGCTATTGAACATTGAAACCACTGGATCTGAAGTCAGGAAAATTCTGAATTCTGGGTCCAAGATCTGCTTTTAGTACTCTGTGACCTTGGAAAAAACACTTGCTTCTTCCGCAATTTCCTTATCTGCAAAATGAAGAGACTAGACTAGGATGAAATCCTCTGATTTTAAGATACCATAGGAATAGTCTGTTTCCAAAGCCCTGCAATGTGGTAGGCCACTTGGGTAGATGGAAATCACTTTCTGGTTTATCTTTCATTGACTTTTACAATAACATTATAGTAGAACAGATGTTTTTGATGTTTAATGAATGATTGATATGAATTTCCATAATAATACTGCTTTACTGTTTTCATCCTGGTTCATTAACTGTCATTAAAGATATCACGTGACTTGTATTTTGCATGTGCTGTGATGTAATCATCTAGAAGCTGTATTCCTTCCCGCACCAAAAGATCCCCAACTCTACCATTTGAATCAATGGAGGTGTGAAATTCATTTTCAGATCATCTCTTTAGGAGATCACAAGGTCATTGGCTCTCATCAAGAACATGGATGAGGAAAACAAGATACTGGAATAGAGCTAGAAAGAGAGAAGCCAATTCCCAATGCTCCCTGAAGTTTAAATAGTCCCCCTGTGGTTTCAAGTTCAGTTCTGTTCTGCTTTTAATTTAAAACCATTCTCTACCAGGCAACTGATTTTTGCTAGTCTCTTGGGTGGTTTTCTAAGACAGATTTCACTGTATTCTACCCTTGTGTGTGCACTTAGCTCCCATTAGCAGTAATGGGTGTTATGCATGTATAGCTCCCATTAACAATAATGGAAATTATACTTGTGCATCCATAGAAAAGTATGCTCCCCAATGTTGGAATTTTTTCAGGAGGAAAAGTACTCCTCATGCAGCATTTGGCTTTTGTTTTAGGCTCTCTATTGTGGTGACAATTTGTGCTGCAGAGAATGAACACTGTGTGGAACACTGCCAGCCTCCCCATGTGCAATCTGTATAGTATTTTTAAAAATCTTTGTTTATAATTTTTTTGGGGGTGACTAAAACAACAGTCAGGCAAAACTTGTTAAAGAGGTAAAACAGATCCAGATCATTTAATAAAAGGTCAGGGAGGGAGCTAAGTCAGTCCCTTAAAGCCAGGAATTCTGGTAGGAGCTAAGTCAGTCCCTTAAAGCCAGGAATTCTGGTAGGTAATGTTATCTGTTTGAGGGTAACAAACATAGATTTGAACAGATGGAGAAAATAATTCTTCAAAAATAACTGAGTGCTATTCATGTAGACCAATACAACCTTTCTCCACACTTACATGATTGAACCCAGAGAGACCATTTCTATCATAAGACAGTGTGATAAAAAATGGTAGGCCAAAGGTGATATTATGAGGGGTTGTGAATCATCAGCATATTAATTTTGGAACAAATCATTCAAAGATAAGATATTTAACTTTAATACGAAGTCAAGAGTATGATTCATCTGTGCATCAGAAAGCACCTAATATTTAAAATGTTTTTGGATTGTCAAAGTGATGGTCTAAGCATTCCTCTCTTCTGAGAGTGCCCTTTGCTGAATGTGCAGTACTCTTGTGACAGAAACTGGTCTGTGTCTAGACTTGGATACCCCCCCACACTGCTTGGAGACATATAAAGTCAGATTATGTGTAAGGCTTGGGCTTTGGTAGGAAGGAGGCACATAAAAAGCCTTGGCGTCTTTAGGAGCACAAACTTTGGGAAAGATACACCTAAGTCCAAATGATGACTCTGTTCCTTGGGCATTCAGTTTACTTCTCTGAGCCCAGCTTTCCTCATTTGTAAAATGAAGATCATGATTCTCATCTTCTGGTCTTTGTGAGGATTAAATGAGTTCTAAAACTGCATTAGGTGAAAGACTGTTAACCTATCTAGGGAGATAAAATTTGACAATACTGGAAATCAAATCATTTCTCTAGCCAGATAATGTTGACTAGCTTCTAATTATCTCTAACCTAGTGTGTATTTTAAACACAAACTTTATTTTTTTCATTATTTAACCATAAACAAGCTTGTTGGAGCCTGAGTTTCTAATTTTAGGGGAAGGATAAGCATAACAATATTCTCAGGAAAATAATCCCAAACACACAAACTGGCCTTCCTTATTTTTAATACTAACCAAAGTTCAAAAATTATAAATGCTAAAATTTTAAGAAATTTACCGCTACAAAGAAACCGAATTTGGGTTTTTTTTGAGGATGGTGTGGACTCATGTTTTCTTTCCCTTCTTGACTCAACACTGTGATATTGAATGTGTGAGGAATTTGTAAACAATGAAGTTCTTTGTAATGTTCATACATAATTCTGACTATTATTGTCTTAAAGCTATTGAAATATGGTAAAAATATAGCTCTTACCCATTCACTTACTAGATTAGCTGATCACTTAGCGTGTTACATTGGAAGGAGAAAGAGACTGTGTGTGACCACAGGCATGATAGATACTTAATCTCCATAAACATCAGTTCCTTCATGGGCAAAATGAAAATAGCTGTGTTTACTTCATCAGGTTGTTTTGAGGAGTAAATAATACAACATATTATAAAGAAACTTCTGTGGTGTTTAATTGTTGTTTCTCTAAGGAAGCTCTCGAGAATGAAGATAACAGCCTCAGGAAGGTTAGCACAGTTGTGGGTTGTGGGCAGCCAGTGCCACATGAAGTACTTTGGCTCCTGAGGAAATATTGGGATGGGAAGGGCACTCACGCGGACTGGAAAGGCTTTAGAAGGTGATAAAGGATACATATTTTACTGATTACTCATGTTTACCCAGAGCCAACATACCAGGAGCAATAAGGACATGCTAGAGTCTTTCCAGAGTAGTCTGCCCTAAGGCTGAGAAGACAAAGCTTGTCTCTGAGAGATATCAGGGCAAAAATTCCCTCTGCATTGTCCTGTGATAGATGGTGAATTACAGCCTTATCATGGATAAGGACTGCTTTGCATAATTCTTAATTTTTTGGAAGGATTCATTTTCTTTCTACCAGGAAAATTGTATTTATTAAGTAATGATTGGAGCCCCCATTTTTATGACTTGTATATCTGTCACTCAGGATTTAAAATCAAGTCTAGATAGTCTGTACTTCCACAGGGTTGATATAATCTGTTTAAAAATTTTTTTTATTGTTTTTATTTATTTCTGGGAGAGAGAGAGAGAGAGCATGAGCAGAGGAGGGTCAGAGAGAGAGGGAGACATAGAATCTGAAGCAGGCTCCAGGCTCTGAGCTAGCTGTCAGCACAGAGCCTGATGCAGGGCTCGAACCCATGAACTGAGAGATCATGACCTGAGCTGAAGTCAGATGCTTAACCGACTGAGCCACCCAGGTACCCCAATATAGTCTGTTTTAAAAGTTAAAAAAAATAGCTTCTAGAGTCTGATTTTTAGTAAACATTCAACTTATGCTTTTATTTTTTTCCCCAATCACTAACTATAGCTGTGAACCACTAAAGATCTATAAACCTGGGTTTGTTGTTACTGCTTACCAATCATTGTATATAAGATTTAACTAAAGAGAACATACTGATGGTTACCAGAAAGGAAGTGGGCAGGGGGATGGGTGAAATAGGTGATGGGGATTAAGTAGTATACTTGTTGTGAAGAACACTGGGTGTTCTATGGAAGTGTTGAATACTATATTGTATACCTGAAATTAATATTACTCTATATGTCTGTATGCTAACTAACTGGAATTTAAAGAAAAACTTAAAAAGAAAAAGATCTGTGCATGCTGATTTGCTCAGGTTGGAATAGAGTCACTGGGTGACTGGTAATCACTCTCTAAATTCTTCTTCTTTTTTTTTAAATGTTTATTTATTTTTAGAAGAGAGTCAGGGCACGAGTGGGGGAGGGGCAGAGAAAGACAGAGACACTGAATCCGAAGCAGGCTCCAAGCTCTGAGCTGTCAGCACAGAGCCTGACACAGGGCTCAAAGTCATGGGCTGTGAGATCATGACCTGAGCCAAAGTCGGATGCTCACCGGACTGAGCCATCCATACGCCCCTATCTGTATTCTTATTATACTTTATTTTTCTTTTATAGAACTTATTTCCACCTCCCCTATATGTTTTTGGTATAGTGTCTATCTCCATGAAAGTGGTGACCCTGTTTAGTGTTCTTACTGTTTTATCTCTGTGACGTAGACCATTGCCTGATATGTAGAGGTTACTCAGTACTGACTTGTTGAATACAGTGATTGATGAATAATTGCCTCCCTTTAATCAGTACAGTCTCCTGCATGGGTTCAATGGAGAAATAGAGAGTAGGTGTCTGTGGAGTTCCATCTGCTAGACAGACAGCGTGTTCTGACTCAGTGTCTTGGACAAAAGATGTGGATTACAATCCCTACCTTTTCCAAGAGCTTTTCAGACAGGTCAGCTGGTTTTCCTGAGCCTTGGGTTTTGGATCTATGTAAAAGGGATAAACTACTCTCATAGGGTTGCAGTAAAGATCAAACATAATAATATATGTCCTACTATTTTGTGGACTACAAATCTTTATTGGTTTAGCATGGCATTATTGGAAAAAGGTGAGACATTTGGGACGTCATCCAAAAAGCTGTGCTCTGCTTCTGAATGCCATATGAGCTTGGGTCACATCTCTTAACTTATCTAAGTCTTAATTTCTGCACCTGGAAAGGGAGTTGTTATTAATGATCCTGAACATCCCACCCAGTTATAAAAGTTCGTGTCACTAAGGACTATATTTTTCTCTTCATGTTCCTTCCTGAGGCTTAGGATTAAGTAGGTGTTTCTCCAATTTCTATGAAAATATCATAAAAGAGATTTAATGTCAGGTATTTGCTTCATTTTCTTTATTACCATTAGGCATTGTCCTACTTAGAGTGACAAATTCACCATCTAACAGTGCTCAAGTTTTCAGTTATCTTTTACTATGACAGCCTACAGTGGCTTCAAGGAACACCATTTCCCACATAATTACTACTGTTGATGTGCGACTCAGCACATTTGACAGAGGTGGCTTGCTGTTATGGCAGGAAGGGTGCCAAGTTATAGTGGAGTCCAGCCTTTCATATTCTCATTATTCTAGCTTTGGAAAACATGTCCTTCATCCTACCACTAAATGTGAGAGAGAAAACTGCTTTGCTTGTACAGAGCACTCTATTTACAGAGACTCTCTGTGGAGATCATGACAGCCATGGACTGGATTTATGGGTGAGCTGTGCTTACCAGATTACATCTTACATCTTAGGCTGATGAAACCACAGATCACATTCATGTGTCTGGACTCTACAGAGTGGAGTCCACACATTTCTCTAGGAGGCAGCCCTGAGGTCATGGCAAGCTGCTGCAAGCATGGGGGGGGGGGTGCTATAGCATGAGAGGATGCTGTTATTATGGAAGACATCTCCTTCAGGGCATTGCTTTTCATCCACATAAGAGAAGGGGAACTGCCTCTGTCTCAGTCCTAGTAGGGGTTGTTAAATGGGCCTTGGAAGTGAAGCTACAAGGAACTAGCAGTGAATGTAGATAGAAAGCTACGAGGTCAGTGTCTGGGTGGGATTTAGGTGAGATAGGTAGAGTGGCAGAGAGATTGCAAAGATCATCTGGAGTTCAAGTTCTTTAGATTTTAATCCATTAAAGTATTTTAGGGCTTGCTACAATCTCATTTCAATTTATAGGTCTAACTCTTCTTCGTTTCTCCCCAAATGTCACCCTAAATCCCAGTTAGGCAAATCTCACAGCTTGTAGTAAGTCACACTGAAATTCCTCTGTGTTGTTTTGCTCATGTGATGCCTTTGGTCTAAAGGTCTCTCTCCTTTGCCACCATCCATCTAATTCTTATACTTCTAAGATACAGATCAAGTCCTGCCTGGCCCATTCGGTCCTATAAACCATACAGTTTTATCCTTTGTCTGAACTATTACTATATTTTATATTCATCAGATTTAATTCCTTCATAGATTATATGGCCCTCTGATGTCAGGGTATCCTTTTTTAATTTTAGCCTCTCATAATCTCTCATGAAGTATTGGAAATAAGTAAGTCCACACAAATTTATTGGTGGTAAAGGTCTAAGTTATTTTATTTTATTTTTTAAATGTTTTACTTAGAGACAGCATGAGCAGGGAAGGGTCAGAGAGAGAGGGAGTCACAGACCGAAACAGGCTCCAGGCTCTGAGCTGGCAGTCAGCACAGAGCCCGATGCGGGGCTCGAACCCACGAACCGCGAGATCACGACCCAAGCGAAAGTCAGACGCTTAACCGACTAAGCTACCCAGGCGCCCCGGTCTAAGTTATTTTTTAACAATATTTTTTCCTCTGTAATTTCAATGAATGCATCTTTAATACCCAAAACTGTGTCTTTCATTTATTTTGTTTATTTTTTAATTTTGCCTGTCTTTCATTTATTTTGAACTCTCTTCTCTTTTAAATCTGTAGAGAACCATGTAAAGATCCTAGTGTAGACCCTGGCATGTACTAAATGTTCAATAAATATTAGCTTTACCAACCTCACTTTCACTGGCTTTGTTTCTCATGGCATGGGTCGTATGTCAGCATAGAATAGGTTTCAAGGTTAGCCCTACCCACATTTCTCGTGTGCCCCACATTTTTCTCAATGGTCTCAAGGAGGAAGGGTGATCCTATTTCACCTTTCTTGGGGTCACTATCTCTTCTCTCTTCTCACCGCCACCATACTTCTTTCTGCTAGTCAATATTATTGCCAGCCTCTTCTAAACTTATTTTCCCTTTCAACCAATATGCTGACCTCTCTCCCTGTGGAATCTTCCACAGTTCATGAGCTCCTTATCCCTAACCATAGTATTACCAATTCATTAACAAAACCATTATGAATGATAACAATTTGGGAAATTTTAAATGTATTTCTTTCTAAATTAATGGAAAGATCTTTCGGTGATTCTTTTTCATATACTTTATAGAATGCATTCAAAGTCATTAGGCTTTTTTCCTCAATGCTTCCTAATCATTCCTAATTAATTTAATTTAATTAATTGATTTTTTTAAAGTAAGCTTTACACCCAACGTGGGGCTGGAACTCACAGTCCCAAGATAAGACTTGCATACTCTACTGACTGAGCCAGCCAAGCGCCCCTCTTAATTAATTTGAGATGTAAGCAGAATAAGACATTATTTTTCTGTTTAAAGAAATGTTATTTACACCAAAAGTAGAGCATGCAAAGCTGGTTGAAAAGAACCCAAAATAAAAAATTATATTTTCTTTCTTATTAACTCATTTTGGTTTTTGAAATCAGCTTGTATACTGGAATTGTTAGATCCATTTGGACTTCTGGCTTTGCCATGCCCTAACTAGGTGAACTTGGACAATTTGTTGAACTTTCCTGGGCTTCACCTTTCTCATAAATAGAATGGGTATAATATAGTTGTAAGGACTTCATGTTTTTTAAATTAAATAAGTTTTGCAAAAGACAACACAACATCCTGGAATATAGTGAGCAAGCTTGTTGCAACTCTGGAGTGATTCTGTCAGCCAGGAGAAAACTGTGCTTATTCGATAGTCCATCAATAATTTCTTAGGCAGGTACCTCAGCCTGACATTGTCTGTAGCTTTGAATTCACTGGAGTCACCCTAGCCACAGTCCTTTGGGAGTTGTAGAGCTGAGACTTTATTAACTAAACTATTTTCCTGATGTCTGGGGAGTTCCGTATGAAAACTGGGGAGATACGTGAGGAGTTTTGGCCATAAACAAAATTATGAAGAAGACGATTCATGGTGTTTGGTATCTTAGCATTTACTTTTTCTATACCCATTGTTGAAAACTGTCATGTGCCTGGGTATATGTGTGGTAGCAGCTGTAGTGAATTCTAGACCTGTCATTAATTCAGTTCATAGACACAGCTTCAAGCAGAATATGGTAACTGGACACCATGGTGATAAATGACAGGGGCAGTACTGGCAAGGAATCAGGGAGCTATAACATAGAGTACTCTTCTACTCATGTATTTATTCATTCATATATTCATCTAATATTTATTGAGGGTCTTCTATGTTTTAGGCACTGATCTAGGTGTTTGGGATATGTAAGCTAACAAAACAAAGAATGTCCTTCTTCAGTAGCTCAAGGTCTAGAAGAATAGATATGCAATATAGTAGAATGGATACACAATAAAATGATAAGTGTGGGAAGATAGAAAGTATAGAAGCCTAACTCAGTCTGTGAGTCATGGAAGGTCCCTTAAAGAAGTGTTATTTAAGCCATGAAGGTAATAGCTTGAGGCAATGAGGCTTGTTGCAGAGAGAGTTAAGCACAGGGACTTGAAGCTGCGTGCTGAGAATCAGAGCCTGTTAGGCAGGCCAACATCTTGTCACCCCTTAAAATGGATATTTAAAAACTATTTGTTCGATATTTATTTCTTGAGGCCAGGAAGAAATTGATTTTTCTATTACAAAAAATTATATGCAAAACACATTCACTTAGTAATTCACTTCTGCTGGGTCAAAGTAAAGTCGATATTGCAGAATTACTCAGTGAAATGTTCCCCATTCTCCTCCTTTTCTTCAGTTACTGTGTGTGTTTTGGACCAGAGAACTTCTTGGGCGGTGTTACTAAAAATGTAAAATTTAGATAATAAAATAATTGCTTATCCCTGATAAATAGCACTATGTCACATATTATATGGTGTTAGAAATTCAACTTACTACCAACTTTTAACTGTTACTCTATATTTTGCAGAAATACTTATTAAGTCAATATGTCTGGGGAACAAGGAGAATATTTTTATTTACATTTGGGAATGCTGATTCCTTTTTCCAAGAGCAGCAGCAGTGTCAATTCGCCAGTTAAACAAAACTTGGGGGACCAAGTTAATAAGCCAATATTTCTAATGTGCTCCAGTTGGGTGAGCACCCCAGCTGGTCCAGCCTCTAATCCAGCTCTTAAACAAGTTAAGGGTGACTAGAGCATAAAGCCCAAAGGGGAGAGTGTGTGAGACAGAACTGAAAATGTGAGTCCAGTTCTGAAGGGCCTTGTACGACAGGCGAGGAATTTGCAGTTTGTAAGAAATGTGAAACCATTGAAGGGCTTTAGGGAGGGAGATGACATGACCACATCTTTGGCTTAGAAAGATCTCTCTTACTGCAGTGTGAGCCAAGGCACTGGTGAGAAGCAAGACTGATAGAGGAATATGTTGGGATAATTGAGGTAAGAAATGAAAGTAGCTTGAAGGAAGAGGGAGTCAGTAAGGGTAGCGAGACACAGATTTAGGGAGTCTTGATGCATGAAGCAGGGTAGCCGGCAGTGCTACAGAAGGTATTCTAAGGTGAACCTGTTGACAGATAACAAAGCTCCATGCCCTGGTCTCCAAGGGGCAGTACTCCAAGTCCATGGTCATAGGGTAAGAGTGGTAAGAGAGATGAGGCTTAAATAGGCAAGGTATGAGAGTTTACAAACTTCCCTAATTAAAACAGGGATCTGGGAGATGGAGCTGACATGCCACATAGATACTTTATTATAAAGAAAAAGGCAAGAAAAAAGGAAGGAGACAGGGAGAGGGAAGGTAGAGTTTGGGGAGGATGTGGCTAGGTGAGGGACTCAGTCTTAGAGCTTTAACTGTCACACTCCTGCATCAACAGCTCCTTGGAAAGAATTTGAGAGACTAGGATACTAATAGCTGATAATGGCACAATGTTTTACATATTCAGTCTTTGCTACCATTCCATTCATTCTCTGCACAGTGGCCAGAATTCTTAAATAGCAACCTGATCCTTTATTCCTCTGAGTAAAACACTTCAGGGTGTTTTTGAATGAAGACCAAAAGTTTTGTTACAGTTTACATAGCCCTACATACTCTAGCCCCTGCTCACCTTCTGGCCTCTTTTGGAGGTACCCTCTCCTACCTCTAGGATTCAGCCACCAGAGTCTTTTTTCAGTTAAAAAAAAAATTCTAAACAACAGTCTGTTTATTTCCTCCAGACATGTTGTGTGCTGTAATTGAGAGTATTCTTCTCTTCACTTCCTTTCTAAGTTTTTGTCTAAATGTGGCTTCATCAGGAAAGCTCCCTGTTTATATACTTTCACAGGTACTTCAGTTTTCCTTTCATAGTCCTTATAGCTGTAATTAATAATCATTTAGAAATGGTTTCTCATGTCTCTTGTCATGAGTAGACTATAAACTCCATGGGAGAGAAACCGTATTTGCTTTTCTATGATGGTATTTCTTGGTGTTCAGCAGTGTCTGGCATATATCAGTTATCAGCAAATACGTGCTAGATGAGTAGTTAAACCTATGGATTATTTTTAAGTACCCAGTAGCTATGCTTTAATCTGAAGCATTGGGTTTTCTAATGGCAGCACCAGTAGTTGCTCATCAGTAGCAGAGAAATAAGCATCTTCAAATGGGGATGGACCTTCCTAATATCCCTTAAATGATATTGCTTATGCGGTTGCCTACTTTACTTCAGAATAATGTTATCTTTGTCAGGAAAACAGCAAGTAGACAGAAAGGACAGAAATATAACTAAACTAGAATTTTGAAAAAAAGAGAATGGAGGGTAGGAAATTTGGTCATCTTTGAAGCAGTGAAATCCCTAAATATAGATATCCCTAAGCAGAAGGAAGATGTTTAATAGATATTTTGCCAGCATGGATTCTTCTTCTTTTTTTAGCTATTAGTTGAAATTTTGAGATGTTTGTTTTTCTTCTTAAATTTTTCCCCTTCTCTGTCCTCCATTCAATCAGATAACCAGTTCCATACTTTCTTGCCACATAAAAGGTTTTTGGCAGGCTTTCTTGGCTTCTATTTGTCCACTGAGGATAATAGAATTTGAAAACAGAGGAAGTTGGTATCACTGTGTGAAACCAGGAGAGACAGGAAGGTTCTCCAAGGGAAAAAGAGTTTTCTCCAGATCTGGAAGAGGTCTGCTAGTCCTTGAACAGAGGGGATGTTCACTTCCTCCCTGGAAGCACCCAAGGGTATAGCAGGAGTTCAGAGGAAATCTCCAAGTGATAAATCAGGTAGGTTAGAATCCTAGCCCTGTTAAAGAGCCCCCCACCCTGTGCATGCCATGGAGACGGCACAGTGGTATACTTGATAAGGTCATGTGGTTGTAGAAAAATCTAGCTGTTACCAATGTGGATGGATATTTAGTGATCAATATTCTAATGCCTGGTCCTGGAAGCCTTAGAATTTCAACACAAGCCTGGACATGGGAGAAAGCCTGGAAATAACCGAGGTTGAATCTCTGGGTACTCAGAATAGAAATTAGATGATTTGCAGACAATAATGAAATATGATTTTACTTGTTCATCCAATTAGGATTCATATCTGCTACTTTAAACAAGTGAACAATAATGAAAAAAATATACTAGACTTCTTTTCCTATTTTGAAGGAATAGTTCATTTTTATTTAACAATTTTAAAATTTCTAAGTTGAGTTAAATGTGCAGAGTATTTTAAAGAGCTCAGCACCGGAACTATCTGTACTGAACTAGCTGATATCATCATCAGTAGACAGCACTCAATAGTACCTTGATGATAAGAGTAATAAATAAAACCCAATTTTAATTCATTCTGATAGTCATGTCATGCTGCATAGGGCAGGGGTGGGGAGGTTGGGAAGCTGCCCTCTTTATCTGAAAGAAAAAAAATCTAACACTGAGCACCAGTCTTCCAACAAATAGGTGATCTATTATCAGTAAAGAGTGATTATCTCAGTGAAGCACAAAACATTACCTTAAACAGAGTAAGGCAGTTAGATATGCGTCCCTCCTTACAGAAGGAAGATGCAAAGGTACTACGTCTACTGTAAGAGTATGTTGATGATGGCAATACCAACTTGACATGGGTGGAGAATTGATGGCAACAATTTGGAAACTTGGAAATCAGAATGTTGACTACTTAATTGTGTGATTTTTATTGAAACAAGCATTTCCTTTTTAATCATTTTTATTTGTGAATTCTTTTACTCATTCATTCCTTTTTAAAAAATAAATATGATATCTCATTGTGGACTAGCCATTGAGCTGGGTGCAATAGGAGGTACAGAAGTGAATGACACAGGTTAAGTCCTTGAGGCATTTTTTACTTGGGAAAGTAATAATTTGTGTGCAAGAATGACTGTAACACAGGGCATCTGGATGGCTCAGTCAGTTAAGCATCCGACTTTGGCTTAGGTCATGATCTTCAGGTCCGTGTGTTTGAGACCCGCATTGGACTCTATACTGACAATTCCGAGCCTGGATTCAGATTCTGTCTCCTTCCCTTTCTGCCTCTACCCCATTCATGTTCTGCCTCTCTCTCTCTCTCTCAAAAACAAGTGAATAAAACATTAAAAAAAAAAAAAAAGAATGACCGTAACACAAGGCAAGTAATAAGTTTGTAAAAGACAGGAGAATGATATTCCTTCCTTCTTTTTTCTTTCTCTCTCCTTTCCTTTTTCTTCTTTCCCTTTCCTTTCTCTTCCATTTCTTTGCCTTTCCATATACTTGCATACATCATGCACAAAAGTTTTGTAAATAAGTAGGAAATACGTGGTCTCTACTGCCACCTCTGGGTGTGGACATGGACAATAGAATTTAGAGAGTGGCAAAGAGAGTGGGATCTGTGAATTTATAGGAAATAATGTTTCCCAATGTAACTAGATGTGACTTTTTTTAAAAAAGTAAAGCCACAAAGAAAAGCTGAGAGAAGGCAAAATGAAGAAAGACAGGGACAGTAATATGTTGGAGCCAACTCACATTCATGAGGGATGCTTGTCAAGTATTTAGGAGTTTTGTGAGCCAGATGTTAAGCTGTTAGTACCTTGAAATCAGTATGGTAGAAATACTTACATCTCAGAAAGAGGTGAATGCCACAAATCATGACTTAAAATGAAATAAAACAAAACCAATAAGCTGCTTTACCGACTCACCAATGGAAATGACAACTCAAAGTTTCTCACATTTCTAGTGGGCAAAATTATGGGTACTGTGTGTGTGAGCTTGAAGAGCATTTAAGGGAAGCCATAACATAATTGAAGATATACCAGAGACTGCAAAACTGTCTATGGGTGTCCAAGGACCAGGAAGCTTGTCAAGCTGAGGACAGAAAGGAGACCCTCCACTTCTTTGATCATCAGGAGTAGGCCAAAGAACAATTAAATGAATGGATAATGGACATTTGCATAAAGAGAGCGTTCACTCCATAGGCCATGCACTGGTAGTATTTGCCATGGTGTTTCCTGTTAGATAAATTTCTTACCGCAGATCTCAGAGAAGGCATGGTAAACACAGTGGCCTGTTTCTACCTTATTATTATATAATGTGGACCTGACATATCATAAGCAATACTTTTATTTGCTTATTTACTTATTTTATTTACTTATTTAGAACTATACACTTATACAGACACAGTAATAAACACCTAACAGATACAGGAAGGCACAATAACAAAAATAAAGGTTCTTGCTTTCTAACTTCAATAAGATGCTTTGGTCTCATTCTAGTTTCTACGACTTTTAAAATGCAATCAGCCACACACCCCAGGGAACTCTAGTTCTTTTTGTTTAAAAAAATTAGCTATAAAGATCAAATCTAGGGGCTAGAAGTAAAGATTTTAGTATTTTATATGAGGGTTGGGGGATATGTAGCACACTGATGAAGCCACTTGAGTTATAGAGCAGAAAATATAATTTCTTTTTAAGGAAAAGATAATAATTTTATGAGGGTTTTGAATTTAACTAAGTTTCTGTTTTAGTCCTAATGTAAGACTTTTAAATCTAATTTCTTCTTCCTCCAGTAGTTTTATGTAACTTATTGCCAAAAAAAGCACATTCTGTATCATATTTAGAAGTCTTTTCTTATTCTATTTATATCCCATGCCTCAAGTGCCCTAGAATTGGCTACTTAAACAACTCCTCTTATCATTTTAGAGGACAAACTATATGAGAAGTAAAAGAAATTCTACCCCATTTCCTGAAAAATTATAAAGGATATATAGACAGAAGGACACCCAGTATTACATGTGGAATTCAAAATTTTACCTAAAACTAGCCTTTAACTTCTTATTTTCATGAGTACCTTAGTCAGTATGTATATTTATATTTATCTCAGCTGTGGTAATGAATTCAATGGATATATACAAGTACTATTAGCTCAATATTATTGTATCAGTCTAATTTTTCAATTAAAGAATATCAGATATCACATCTAAAAAAATTCCAAGAATCTTCAGAACATTTTCAAACCTGAAAAGTTCAAGTGGAAAAATTCCTGCAGGTAACACTACCTGGTTTCACAGGACTCAACTCAAAATAGACAACAGTGTATTGTATTATAATGAATTTCATATTCAATATTATGCTTAAATTATAGTTAAATATTCTATTAATACTTAAATTCTGAGTAAAAGACTCAGAATTCCAGAAATTTTTGGCCCATTTCTAATCTTCTCATTTTCACATAAAATAAGAACAGAATTTATCAAGGTTTAGTCAAGTTTCAATTCAAATATCCTTTCCAATACATACATACATATACACATATACATGTATATATACACATACATATGTACACACCATGGACACATACATGTCCCAAATTGGTAATTTGTATTAATTGAATAATGCTTCCAAGATAAAATCCCAATTGCCTTATTCTTGTAAGCTGGTAAACTTAGCTCCAAAAGATCTATGAATGTAGAATATGGCTTTCCCAAAATCTTGACAGGCTGACCAGGCATGGGGCTTCCTGCTTTTGGCTTTGATCAGAAATTTGTTCTTAAGATTCTGTGATTTATTTTAAATGCTTCATCACATATTTCAAATGAGTCACCACAGAGATTCTCAGGAAATTCAACACTTTTAGGTTGACCCTCTCATTTTGCATGTTCAATTAGCATTAATTAGGAGAGATGCTGCCATTTGAGGGCCCTATGTGGTCCTGCAAGTTCATTCAAAGGTCACTTCCACCAAACACTGCAGACCTTACTTTCAGGCTTCTGGGACAATTTGTTGTGCTGTGTCATGCCAGTATTCAACATGTGGCCACTCCCCTGCTCATTCTTCTCCTGTGTTCCTAATACTAGAATTCTTGATATTTTATTAATATGACCCATTTTTAAATTCCCTTATATAATATATTATCCCTATGCTCAGTATTATCCATTTGATAACCCCTCCTACTCAGCTTAAGTAGGAAAAATTCAGTTTAGATGGAAGTGTCTGAGAAATTGACATCTATAAGCTCATTTCCAGGATGATACATGATCCCTAACAATACTGAATTGTAATGTTAACATAAGTCATCAAAAGAGGATAATTTATTCTCATAGACATAATTGTATTTAGAAGAGATGATTCTCTTGGACTGGGCCCAACTGAGATAAGGAGGAGGAAGCTGGCAATGTGCAAGTTTTTTCTTGGTCTACAAATCTTGGGGAAATAATTTTCTTTTATCTTTAAAAAAATTTTTTTTAGTGTTTGTTTATTCTTGAGAGAGAGGGGGACAGAGCATGAGAGGGGGAGGAGCAGGGAGAGAGAAAAGGAGACACAGAATCTGAAGCAGACTCCAGCTTTGAGCTGTCAGCACAGAGCTCCATGCGGGGATTGAGCCTACGAACCGCAAGATCATGACCTAAGCTGAAGTCAGATGCTTCATCAACTGAGCCACCCAGCTACTCCTTCTTTTATCTTTTCATTCATTTTTTTTAAATTGTTGACTTTTTGAATCTCAATGAAAGGCGGACATTTTTAAATAGAAAAGGGGGTGGATGTTCCTTCCCATTAATAGATGGTGAAAGGATCTTTTAAAACAGGGGCTGGCAAATTACAGACAGTGGGGCCAGATATGGCCTGCAGCCCATTTTTGTATGGCTTGTGAGCTAAACAAGAGTTTGTTTTGTTTTTTAAAGAGTCACACACACACACACACACACACTCACAGGGATCATGTGTATGTGAGCTAAACAAGAGGGGTTTTTGAATTTTGTTTTGCTTTTTAAGGAGTAACACACACAGACATACACAGCGATCATGTTTGGCCTGTAAAACCTAAATTATTTAATATCTGGTCTTCTATAGAAAAGGTTAAGAGACTCCTGTTTTAAAATAGTCATAATAAAATGATAATTTAAAATAATTTCTATGTGACAGATACATGGGATTTTACATGTTTTAACTCACTGAAATCTCATAAGATCTTTAAGTGCATCAAGAGTTTAAATATCGTCCCCATTTTGGAGATGAGAAAACTGAGGTATGAAAGGTTAATATCACATATCTTGTAAGGGTCAGAGATGATATTACATAAAGGCAGCTGGGGACTAGAGTTGTATTTATAACCATTATACTGTACTGCTTCTGAGTGGGATTTGACATTCATTGTTTATTACATGTTTATGCTTCATTTTGAGGAGTGTGCATGTGTGCACATGTGCCCATGTGTATCTCACTCCTTGATACCATTCTGCAGTTAGTCAAAATAAAATGATGTAATTGGAAGAACAAGGCCAAGTATACAAGTTCCTTTAAGTATATAAAAGCCATAACTACTGCACACAAACTGGCTATACTGTGCAGCAAAAACAGCAATGCTATCAGTTGGTTAAGATGATCCTCTTGCTCTTAAATCCCTGTGAATTTGCCCGACTACTGATAATACTACTTGATCTGGGTGATGACTCTTCAGGGCACTAAGCTTGACATACAATGGTTTTATACCTTCTTGGTCCCTTACGCCTGCTCTCTCTCAAGATTTGTGCTATGTGCCTGTCTGCCCAACGTTTGAAATTACTGTAATTGGTAACCCTCCCAGAGCATTCCTCAGTGCTGCTGCAAGACTAGAGAGATTAAAGATAAATTTGAGGCTTGCCACCCTATTGGCAGGCTAGGCTTCAGGCCTGCCTGAAGCATATCTCAGCAATAGCCAGTTTGGCATTCTTTCTAGTTCCTTTTCTTCTCTTTCTCTTGGTCTCTCTACCTATCTACTCAGGGAGAGGTTTTGATTTGTTATGAGAAGAGTTCCTGTCTCTATTGTAATTTTCTCCTGTGCATATCCCAAGTTCTGGACCCCTCAGTTACAATTCCTTTACTGATTTCATTTTACTTGCCTTTGGTTTTGCAGGTATGTGTTAAAATCTTTAGCTTGCCATTATATTCTTGGTGCTTCATTCCTTTTATAGCATTGTTTTCAGAGGACTTTGGGAGGAGAGGAGAAGTACATATGCACTGGCTCCACCATTCTGAACTAGGACTTATCAAAATTTATGTGTCAAGAAAATACACTTGGGGATATACTGATAGGTTTCTTTCCACTTTATACTTTATTGTATTTCTTCTCCTATATTTTGGGAACTTCCGCATCAGTCCTGAAATGATAAAAATAAGAGAATCCAAGAAGCAATTTTTGATTTTAAGTTCAAAAATCCATGTTGTAAAACAGAAAACACTTGGACAGTTATATTATTTTCCCATCTCTGGACTAGACAAGGGGTGGAAATGCAATGGGAAAGGAAAGAAAAGGGGCCCATGTGAACTGGGATCAAGAGATCCCTAAACTCTATGCAAGCCAGAACTTTCTGTGGCTTTTTCCTGGGAGATGTCAGGGACTGGGGCTATTTCTGGACACCATCCAGTCTCTATTCCAATGAATGGCATACGTTGCCTTGCTTGAGCAGGTGCTAAAAGTTCTCTTTGCTCCTGTTGGTGAGGCTCACCCACTGGCAGCAGTCACAAAAGTGCTTGTTTATCTTCCGGAAGGGTTGAAGCCCTGAGGTTTTGTCTAGCCTATAAATAGTCCAGTCATTGTGAATAGCCTCACTTTCATGACCTCAAACTTTAAGCCAAAATAGTGAAGAGTGTGGTTCCAATATTCCTAGGAGGCAATCTTGGAGATGGTGTTTATCAGTTAATAGCTGATACACTTAAGCGGGTTTTTTAGAAGAGTTTAATGACATTATGAAGGTTTAGACAGGTTTAGAAACATCAGCAAAGGTAGCACAATACCCCATGGCTACTAGCTACAGCATATTTACCTTCCTAAGACCTGAAGGGTCAACGGGAGAAAGTGGCTTCCAGAGCCTAGAGAGGGTCTCTTTTTAAAGAGGGATTGCGAGGTGCCTGGCTGGCTCAGTTGGTTAAGCATCCGACTTCAGCTCAGGTCATGATCTCATAGTTCATGGTTTGAGGCCTGTATCGGGCTCTGTGCTCACAACTCAGAGCCTGGAGCCTGCTTTGGATTCTGTGTCTCCCTCTTTCTCTGTCCCTCCCGCCTTCATGCTCTGTCTCTGTCTCTCAAAAATTAATAAGTGTTTAAAAATTTTTTAAAAAAAAGAGGGGTTGAAAAAAACCTCTTTCTTTCTCTTTCTTTCTTTCTTTCTTTCTTTCTTTCTTTCTTTCTTTCTTTCTTTCTTTCTTTTCTTAAACCCAGCCTTTCTCAAGTTTATTTGACTAATCCTTTTTTTCATGTAATATCTGTTACCGTCTTGTGGAACTTTGGGAAATGCTGGTATGGATGTATTCTTGCCTAATGAGGTAAACTAAATGATTCCTCTTGACAGTATTCCTAACTTTATGGTTTTATGAAATTTCTAGAATTGGACCTGTCATCCAAAAAGGCCAATTTAAAAAACAGCCTTAGCTAAACTTTCAGTTTCAGGGTTGTTATTCTATGCTTTATAGCTGCTTTTTATTGGAGAGTAAGGGACTGTGTCAAAGATTCATTCTTAATGAAGCAATTTTCTAATTTTATATTATCTTGCTTTTCATATTTACCTATGGTTTTCTGAAAACTTGTGATTTAGAGGAAAACTTAGAATATATTACTAAATTCTTGGCTGTTGCAGTGCTTCATATATGCCAAGATCTGAAAATGTGTAATAGTTTCATAAATATCTTTGAATAACAGTACTGTATCGCATTAACAGAGGAGGATAATTTCTTTTTTATTTCACTGGGCATACGTAGCAAGTGGCTTTATGCAAAATAATTTGTGTTAAGGTCAAGTGGGAATTGAGGATAAAGGTTTTGGATCTTTCTGGCTTTTGTGACTAGATTCAAAATAATCAGTGGGAAGAGGGGAATCAAAGGCTCTTTCGGCCCCAATTCTCCTAGTTATCCTTAGTATCTGGATATTCTGTGGGCAGAGTTGATTTAAAGTCTTTCAATATGTCTCTTTTGCTGTCTGTAGTCTGAACAAGAAGTTCTGTCTTGTGTATTTTTAAATTTTGTTTTCTAAATATTAAATTCTTTCCTTGCTCAGAAAGTTCATTTAAGAGGGACAAGTCTATTACTTCACAGATACTTGTAAAGTAAGTGATATATATTTAACGTGTTGGGCATCCAGAACTCTGAGGAGAATGGACTTTGTTCTTTTTCCATTACTGTAGGAAGCAGAACACTTACGTACCTACCTTAGCCCATGTGTGACCTGCATAGACCAAAGGGTGCAGGATTACATGGTAGTGATGAGACCAATTCTCTGACACATGGATTATGTCTTTCATAGAGAGAAATGATCACTGTTTAAGGGTAGGATAGTGTAACAGTTGAGAGAAATAGTGTAATGACAAATATTTAAAAACCAGCTCTGGTCAGGGAGGGGGTGCTACGAATTTTCATAATGTAAATATTTCTCTCACAGCCACTTTCAAGTTACAAACATGACATCATTAAACATGGACTTGGAAAAAGATGTGCAGTGACCACCATCACATAGGGTTTCCACCACGCAGATGCAGAAAGACCTACATAAACTCAAGAGCACTGATAATACTCAAGTACAGTTAAATAATGAGGAAGTAATGTGTTTTGACTACTTATCATCTTTGTTTTCAAGTAATTCATTTAATTGTAAGTTAATATAATTTGACTTTTACTAATGGCTATGTTTAACAACCAATTCAAAAAAGTCCTAAAAACCTAATAATTGGCTTTTGTGAGCTAGTACCAGGTGTCTCCCATACATCCTTGGATAAGAATAGAAGATTTAAACTTAGACAGTTCAGAATTTGATTCTTTGCTCTGCCACTGATAAGCTGTGTGGCCATGTGAAATTTATATTTCTTCCTTAAGCCTTAGTTTTCACAAATGAAAAGCTTAAGAGCAAAAATTATATCTACTTTGCATAGTTGTTGTGAGGATTAAATAAAACAATAGCCCCTCCTCTTTTGGAAAGTAAGGGCCCCATGGCTGAAAATTTCACAAAGTCCCTATTAGAACTGTGATCACAAAGCATTTTTTTTCAAGAGAGAAAGATATTAAGAGGAGTGTGCTCAGCTCCACCTAATGATGTAATTTGCATAATTCAATGGAAGATAGGCAGACTTCTTTAAGGATTCAGACTACACTGTCGCTGAGAATGAATATTTTTCCTACGAATATCCTCCTGCGTTTAGTGGTAAAATTGCAAAGAAGATCCCACTTCTTAGAGAGTTTGCACATCCACTGCAGTGTTTTGTGAGAACTGTAGACTAAAGCTTCTTTTTGATTCCTCCTTTACAGATTCTGTACAGGAGAAGGAAGATTCCTCCTTTACCAGATGGTAGAAGTGGGTGGAGAGTTAATAGGTGAACTTAGAAAAGGAAAGGGGGTGATTGAGGAGATAGGTGTAAATCTGAGGGTGGGGAAGAAGACTAAAACGAGAACAAAGGTCAGCAGAAGCTTTATATTGATGAAGTCCCTGAGGTTCAGTAAGTACCATGAGCTTTCATTATGGTCTGTTTCACTGAGAAATAATTTCTTTTTACACTGTTTAACTAAAAATGTGTGTTTTTACATTTTTTAAAATGTTTTATTTATTTCTAGGAGAGAGAGAGAGAGACAGCGGGAGCAGGGGAGGGTCAGAGAGAGAGGGAGTCACAGACTCTGAAACAGGCTCCAGGCTCTGAGCTGGCAGTCAGCACAGAGCCTGACGCAGGGCTCGAACCCACGAACCGCGAGATCATGACCTAAGCGAAAGTCGGATGCTTAACCAACTAAGCCACCCAGGCGCCCCTAAAAATGTATGTTTTTATAAATTGTTTCTAATAACTTCACAGAGCATCAAACAGAACATGAAATAGAAAGAATGTGACTCAAACACATATTCTGAAAATAAGCTAAAATGATCAAACTACTGTAGATTGTGGCTTGTCTATTCCCAAACTAAAGCTTATATCTATTGTTTTCTTTAAGCCATTTTTAACAAGACATCATTACTTACAACAGACGAGTTTCCAGACCAGATGTGTATAATGAGAACCCTTGAACATCACAAAGACTCCACAGAGCACAAGAAATCTATATTTACGTACTTGAATTAGAAAAAGTAAATCAATTACAAATGCCTCTACACTAATGTCTTGAATAACAGATAAGAAAGAAAGAACATTCAGTATTATTTTAAAGAGCTTAACAAAAGTAATTAAGATTATTAAAATTTTAAGTGAAAGACATTTGCCCTTCAGAGTTCACAATAAAGGCTGGCTTCCTTCAAACTGTTAAATTTGATCCATTTTTATGTGAACAGTTGGGAAATGTTAAGATGAAAAAAAGTAAGTGTGACATATCTGAAACAGTTTAAGAAGAATTAACTATAATAATGGGAAAATGTATAAAAAAATGAAATGGTAAATAAAATAGAAAAAAAGGACACCAAATACTAATTCATCTTTCTAGCTTCTAAACTGGATACAAAACACTGATTGATTAGTAATTATCAGGCCTTACTGTTTTAACAACAACAAAAAGCCTGATGAGTGTTTTTTAACTTTTTTGCCTACTGAAAGCCACCTAGATATTATGGCTTTAAATTTAAAAAAAAAATGAAGTGAGTTCTGGAAAGTGGTAACTAACTGCTGAAAAACATTAGCGATAAATTGTATGACAATGCAGCCATTAGGAAAGATGGGGACAAAGGGCTGTAAACACTTTTTAAGAGCTTTAATAAGTAAGCAGAATATGTGCCGCACCAGCTCATTTCTTTAATCTTGTCAGAGAAAAAGCTGCTGTGACAGTAACTGAAATTGTTGACTACCCTAGTATTTTGCAACAGCTCTGCTTTCAGATTCATCTCATAGATAAGAGTATTTTACACAATGGGGTATTGTAAACACACATGCAACCTAGAGTTTCATTTAAAAAATCTCAGTGTAGGGGTGCCTCGGTGGCTCAATCCTTTAACCACCTGACTTCAGGTAAGGTCATGATCCTGCCAGTTCATGAGTTTGAGCCCCATGGTGGGTTCTGCACTGACAGCTCAGAGCCTGGAACCTGCTTCAGACTCTGTGTCTCCCTCTCTCTCTGCCCCTCCTCCACTAGTGCTCTGTCTTTCTCTCTCTCAAAAATAAATAAGCATTAAAAATTTAATTTAAAAAAATCTCAAGAGTATCGCTCTATTACAAAGTTGCTTGAGCCTTGTGTGATAGATATGATATCTTAAGGATCGAAAGTATTTTTTTCTAAGAGTTAGAGCATGTCAACAGTTTGTTGAAAAAGTTGAGGTATTTAATTGTGCCATTTTAACTGGTCTTCTGAAGATATTTTGGAATGTTTCAGTGAAACAAGTGGGAAATTATAGCTTCCTGATTGGGAACTATATAAAAAGTATCATATTTTATCATCTTTAAGTTTTCTTTAAGAATTGAGAGAAAATACATATACAAGATAATAGAACCTGAATCAAATGCAGTGGAGTTGAGTGATGACACTAATAGAAATTATTCTGACATTGAGAAGCAAACAGTAACAATTTGTCAGGTGATACCAAAATTCAGTAGGAGGAAGAGATAAAGTTCAAATAAAAGTACCAAATAGGTTCTTTTATTGTTTGATATCCAATTAATGAAGAAGGATAAACTATGTGAACATACTGGGAAAGATGTTTAAGATGAAATACTGGTAATCATGAAAATGATAGCATTTATAATACCCCATTACATCAGTAGTAACTGGGAAATGATCTGTGGATTCAAAGAAAAGTAGAAATGCTTTGAAATGCTACAGCTCCTAGGGAAAATAAACTGGATAGAATATTTTCATTTAGGATAGAATAATCCTAAATAATCCTGAAAACTTAAATAACATGATCACTTTCATTGACAGTTTTCCAAAGTTTCTTTTTCATAGATGAAGACAAAAATTTTTTCTAGCATTAAGAACAATGCAATCAGTCATGCTAGAGGAAATACTGAATGATCTCCTTATTCTCTCTAGAAGATACACTAATTTTAAATTTTTCATTACACAAAGAAGTGATAAAAATATGCAGCCAAAAAATATTAATGACATCCATTACTACAGAGGTGTGTCAGGCAGGTGATCAATTATGTGTGTTAATTTTTATGGGCTTTCTGGTATTTGCCAGTCTTTTAAATTTTTTAATTTATTGTGATTTCTTATTCAGAATAAGATTATGTATTAAACTTCATGCTTAATAATGTAGCTGTAATTTTGTATTAGTTTTCTTAAAGAGAGCTCCCCAAGTTATACAAGGTCCAAGCTTTGATGTTGTTGGGTTTTTGTTTTTTGTTTTTTGTTTTTTTTTTTAAATATTTTTATTTATTTCTAGGAGAGAGCGAGAGAGACAGCGTGAGCAAGGGAGGGTCAGAGAGAGAGGGAGATACAGACTCTGAAATAGGCTCCAGGCTCTGAGCTGGCAGCACAGAGCCCGACGCGGGGCTCGAACCCACGAATCGCGAGATCATGACCTAAGCGAAAGTCGGACGCTTAAGCGACTAAGCCACGCAGGCGCCCCTACAAGGTCCAAGCTTTGAAAACCTGTGTCTGACTTTGCTTATATGGTGGTGCTGAGGAAACCAAAGGAACAGGGAAGAGGCATAAGTTGTTTGCTCAACAACTTGGACATCTTTGCTGATGCTGAAGGAGAGGAGAGACACAGAGCCAAGTATCCATTGTGGTGATTTGCAGCAATCCTCTGCGCTGAAAGCTTGGCTTCTGGAATCAGATTGGGTTTGTGGCTCTACCACCTAATGGCTATGCAAACTAGAGCAACTCAGCTTTGTCTTTTTCGTTTGCAAATGAGGATAGTAATATATCTCCTAATTCAGTTGTGAGGATGAAATACATGAAGGAGCTCAGTATATGTTTAAATAAGTGAAAGACAAATAATACATACAAACACCAGAATGCAGGAGAGGGTGAAAAAACAGCCAGGTGGAACTCTAGGAGAAACATGAACCAAAGAGAAAGGCATGATAGGAGGGCAGTGAGAAAAGATCTGGAGGAAGAATTGTTCTTAAATGAAGTCCCATATTAATGGAATTCTGCATTTCAAAGTGAGCTGAAGGTTGGGGCGCCTGGGTGGCTTAGTCGGTTAAGCGTCCGACTTCGCTTAGGTCGTGATCTCGTGGTTCGTGGGTTCGAGCCCCGCGTCGGGCTCTGTGCTGACTGCCAGCTCAGAGCCTGGAGCCTGTTTCAGTCTGTGACTCCCTCTCTCTCTGACCCTCCCCTGCTCCCGCTGTCTCTCTCTCTCTCCTAGAAATAAATAAAACATTAAAAAAAAAACAAAAAAAACAAAGTGAGCTGAAGGACACTGATTTCTACTCTGTTGAAGCCTCTGAGATGAGGGTGGGTGGTGAGTATGTAATTTATATATTTCTGAGTCTGCTGATTCTTGAGTTCTTCACAACATAGCTATCCTCTTCATATGAATTCTCTCCTTGGGTGCCAGAATGACTACACAGTGATAATAAACCTCCATCCTCAGAGGAAAGAGAACCTTTCCTCCATTTTCTCTCAGGCGTGGGAGAGAACCCTGAAAAACCAGCCAGCAGTCTAGAGGCTACCCTGGGACGTTTTGGGAATGGAATATAATTTGCTCTAAAACACATGGCACTGGAAGCATATAGGAAGGACACGCGACTAGCCCAGCTATGGATTGAATGTGTGTGTTTCCTCATATTCATATGTTGAAATTGGAATCCTCAGTGTGATGGTATTTGGAGATGGGGCTTGAGGGAGGTAATTAAGTCATGAAGGTAAGAGCCCTCACAATGGGATTTGTGCCCCATAAGAAGGGATGGGAGAAAGCTTGCTTCTTCTCTTATCTATGAGAGGATATGGTGAGAAGGCAGCCATGTGAAAAATAGTAAGTGGCTCTCACTAGATACTTGATCTGCTGGCACTCTGGTCTTGGACTTCTCCACCTCTCAAAACTGTGGCAAATATATTGATGTTGTTCAAGACATCTGGTCTATGGTATCTTGTTACTGCAGCCTGGACTGACTAAGGTCTCTTTCTTTCAGAGCCTATATTAGGAAAGCAGGCCCTCCCTCGCCTCCAAGGAGTGACCTCTCCTCAAACCACTCCCACCAACAATAATAACAAAATGACAACTAATATGATAGAGACATGATTATGTGCCAACCCCAGGGTTAACTATTAGAGATGCACCATCTGGCTCCACAGACACTGCGCCCTCCCTTTCTCTGAGCAGTGTCCTCTGGCACAGAGTGAGAAAGCGGAAGGTTTAGATGCCTTCCTGAGATTTTCACTTGGACAATTTTCCTCAGCAGCGTATGCTCCTCTCAAAATGTCCACATCTCCTGAGCCACCATCACTGTTTCTGTTGGTGAACTTTTTGAACACTTACTATGTGCCGGGCACTGTTCTAAGTGTTTGAAGCATATCAATGAACAAAACGAAACATTGCAAGTGAAGTTTTGATTTGGTGTATATTTGGTAGATACTTTCTATGTTTTTTTTTTTTTTTTTTTTTTTTTTTATCTTTGCCAAATTTGTAACCTCCCACATTCACATCTGTTCTGACTTGGTATTAAATTATACATTCATGTTATTTCTTATATTGCCTTTTAATGAAAACATGTCTAATCGGAATAAATACAGTTAAAACTACCAGTAACTTCTGTGTATGACATCAGATTTCAGGTATGAATATGCCTTAAGTATTTCTTAGATTATATAACCATGTTACACAGACATGGCATACTCTATGGTTCACTGGAGACTTGTTCTATTTAAGGGTCAACTAATGCTACTTGGGAGCATGCAGTGATTCTGAATGTTATATTTCGTCTAATACTCTGTTCTTATCAGTGACCATTACTTTCAGGTTAGTGGAGTCTTGCCCTCTAGGCAGAAGCTAAAAAAAAACCCCAAAACTGTTGGTTTATACATTGCTCCAGGCTCATCCCAGAGAACTGTGGAAAATTGCAATTTTCTTAATCAGGTTGAAAAAAAAGCATGTAAGCAGAAATAGTATGGCTATGGTTAATTATAAAACCTATATTGCTGTTAAAAAGTCTCCTTCAGATTTTTAGAAAGCAGGGCAAATAACTGAGAAAAAGAAAAACAAGACCTACCACGAAATTAACAAAGTGGACATAACTTTGCAGTTGAGATATTCGTAAGTTCCTTGTATCGTGGCTGTATTTGGCATGAGAAATAATTGGGATTTCACATGTGAAAACTTTTGCAGACTCTTGGAATCCACAGGGGAGATGGGCTGCAGAGCTGTAGATCAGGGAAATGTATACACATATCTTGTCTTGAACTCAGCAAAAGATTTGATAAAGTGCTTCCATATTGTTGTCACTAAGCTGGAAAAACGTGAGTGGATTGGGGTATAGTTAAGTGACTGCACAACTATACTCACATAGTCTGTGTGACTGTGGATGTTCAGTAAATGATTGTGGAGCTAAATTGAAGTGAATTGGTCTGTGTTCATCTGTGTGGAGTGCCACAGCGGTGTATACTGCGTCATGCTAACCCCTGTTCTGTTCAGTATGTTGATCACAGATGCATGAGGGCTTCTGGGGCCACCTTGTAGACTACACATCTTCAGTCATATTGTTTTACCAAGAGCTTCTTAAATAGTTAAATCTAACAGGCTTTTTCAACTGTGTCCTACCTGCTGTTTCTGTGACATGTAACACTGACTTCTACCTGTTTTTAGAAAAGCCGTCTTTGACTTCCAAGATATTATTCTTCTAGTTTCCCTCTGAACTCTGTGAATATTCCTCCTCCTCTGCTAATTTCACTTCTGTTACCCCCTTAACTATTCATCCTTGCTCTTCTTCCCAATTTTACTACTCTTTGGGTGATTCCATTCATGCTCCTGGCTATATAACCAAGAGCATGTAGCTTTTTATAATATGGTGACTTCCAAATCTGTATATTCAGGCCAGACTAGTTTCCTGGGCACCAGAACTGTATATCCCATTCCACTTGTGGCATATCGTCTCCTCTCTTAATTCAATTAGTTCCTTGAAGCTATTCAACAGGAGCCATCTTAACCTCTCTTCCCCCATCTTAAAGTTTCTGATCATTGTAAAAGCATTGGCATTGGACACAGAACTGTGTTTGATTTTTTATACCCATTAATTACTACTTATACAAATCAGGGCAAATTACTTAACACATCTGTATTAGTTTATCATTGCTGCATAACAGATGACCACAAACTTAGCGGCTTCCAACAACATGTATTTATTACCACTTAGTTTCTGTGGGTCAGGAATGTGAGCATGGGATAGTTGATCCCCTGGTTAGGTGTCTCATAAGGCTGTAATAAAGGATTCGGCAAGGGTTGACTTCTTATCAGATTCTTACCTGGAGAAGGGTTCATTGTCATGCTCCCTCAGGTTGTAATAAACTGTATACAACTTATTTGTATTTATTTGTAGCAAGGAGTTAGGTATAAACCTCAGATAATTATAAGCAGGTGTTTTACCTACATGAATATTTGATATGACATTCAGATGTCCTGTGGGATGTGGATCAGGGCTATGTTATATAAGATTGTCCTATGCATTTTTGATCTACACACATTAATACCATTAATGTCTCCTATGCATTACGATAACCAGAAACACTCCACAATTTTGAAACCACCTCTTGCAGGTGATACTGCCCTGTTGCAAGTCACTGGGTGAGAAGTTTAAAATATCATTTCTAACAAACAAATGTGAATTTTGTGACAGAGATCCATATAAATACATTCACTCATTTATTTAACAAATTCTTGTGAAGTCGCTCCACGTGGAAGGCACTCTTCTAGATGCTGTCTTATTCATGCAGTGAACAAGACAGCATCTTTCCTTCTCTCATGGAACTAATATACAACAATAGAAGGGATCTTGAGAATAGGTATTGATCTCTTAATACTCTTTTTCACTTCAAAAACAAACCCCTTGAAAATATAGAACTGTCAGTTACTGAACTCTCTTTTCATTTCTTTAAAAAAATTTTAAATTAAAAAGTAATTTTTTTGTGAGAGAGAGCACACAAGTGGTAGAGAGGGGCAGAGAGGGAAAAAGAGAGAGAGAAAGGGAGGGAGGGAGAATCTTAAGCAGACTCCACACTCAGCGCAGAGCTCAATGTGGGGCTGACCCCATGACACTGGGATCATGACCTGAGCCAAAATCAAGAGTTGGGTGTTCAACCAACTGAGCCACCCAGGCATGTCTGAACTCTCTATTCTTTTACTCCTTGTTCAAAGTTCAATTAAAGTTTATCAAACAATGTTCTATGCAGAACTGGTGTGCCTACTATACAATATATTTCTTCCTTTCCAAAATTTTTTTCCCTGTCTTTGCCACATGAATTTTCTTTTCCAATCAATTGAACTACTGACTACTCTGAACCACACTTAAACTCTTCCATTTCTGTGGCTCCCATTACACTATTATCATTGTCTGGAGTACTCTGCAATGTCCTCATATTTTAATCTGTCAAAATTATATTCCTTTTTCAGAGACCTTCCATGAAGTCTTTTTGATTTACCAAAAACAGAGGTGATGTATCCCACTTTTAAGTTACTATGTTACCACTTTTAACAATCCTTTGTTTTCTTGGATAGGACCAGAGACATTGCAGGAAGCCAATAAATATTTGCTTAAATAAAGGAAAGAAGAAAGGAAAAAAAAAAGAAAGGAAAAGAAGGGAAAAGGAAATAAAAATTCTGCCTTGGAGTATGGTCATTTGTACATTTGACTAATGTGTAATCCCAACTTCATCCCATTTTTAAGCACTTTAAAGATAGGCTCTCTGTCTTAGTTTTTAGTTCTCGTCAGAGCCAAGTACAGCGTTGCATATTTATAGTTTATTCATTTCTCAGGAAACAACTGAATGCCTATAGTCTGCTAGAAAGTGTATAGGTGCTGGAGTTAAGCGCCTTGGCTCTGAAATTAGAGAAGCTGTGTTTAAATGCTACCCCTTCAACTTATTAACTGTGACATTAGGCAAATTCCTGAGAATCTAAAGCTTTTTACTTCCTCATCTGTAAAATAATGATAACAATGATGATTATGGGGGTGGTGATGATGACGATGATGATGATGGCTAATGTACTGTGTACTGGGTACTCTATCAGGAATTAACATCCAAAACTAATATCTGGCATCAGACTGATCAGGGTTCAAATCCCAGCTCCGTGCTTACTAGTTGGGTGACCCTAAACAAGTTAATTACCATCACCAAGCCTGAGTTTCTTCAATTGTCACTTGGTTAAATGGAGATAAACATGCTAGTGTTTTCCATTGTTCACAGAATAAAATTCAAATGCTTAAAAATGGCTTAAAGCCCAGACCTACATGATCTGACTCCTATCTACCCATATAAACCCATTCTAACCTCTCATTTGCTTACTTCAGAGTGGTCTATTTTCCATTTTTCAAAAAAGCCAAGCACCTTTCCACTTGAGTCCTTTGCAGTGCCATATGACAGGTACATTGCCATGTTTATTCAAATTCACCTCTTCACAGAAGCCTTGACTGCCCACCTTATCTCAAGTAACCCTCTGCTCTGCATCTCCCTCATCATGTAGTCATTCTCTCTGACTTATTTATCAAAACAGATACATTATTTGTTATAATTACCTTATTAGCTTTTGGGGGGTCTCATTGTTTGCTTGTTTATAGCTGATTTCCAATACTAGAAAATAAGCTTCATCCAGGTAGGCCAGAGTGTGTGTTGTTTGCTAATCTAGTTCTAGTGGCTGGCACAGTACTCAACCCAATTAGGTGCTCCAAAAATAGAACTGTATGCGTAGTGAAAGAGTAAGTACTTCATAGGTTGTTAAGAAGTTTAAATGCATGATGCCTGGCAGAAAATAAATGATGAATTGGTATTAATTAGTAATATTGTTACTAATGATACTGATATAGAAATAGGCTTTTGTGAAGATTCCAATTTAGACAGGAAGATATGGGTATATAATAAGCCAAGCACTGCATGAATGGGGCTTTTGTGATATGGGGACATGTAGCTATGCTCAGGAAATATTTGCTGAACTGTTGCTTTAATGTGAATGCTCTTAAAGAACATGGCCTAAGAATAAGCCCAGCAGGAGAATAGAGAGGGTAGACTGAATACCAATCCTTTTTTTTTTTTTTTAATATTTTTATTTATTTCTAGGAGAAAGAGAGAGAGATAGCGTGAGCAGGGGAGGGTCAGAGAGAGAGGGAGTCACAGACCGAAACAGGCTCCAGGCTCTGAGCTGGCAGTCAGCACAGAGCCCGACGCGGGGCTCGAACCCACAAACCGCGAGATCATGAACTAAGCGAAAGTCGGACGCTTAACCGACTAAGCCACCCAGGCGCCCCTGAATACCAATCCTTCTAATTAGTTTTAACATGTTGTTACTTTGGAGGTAACATCCAACTATCCAAGGTAGAGTAACCAGTATAGGCAGGGGCTGTGTTCTATATGTGTTGACTTTATCACCTGCTCCATCCCAGTTGCTTAATATTTATCATATCCTGGTGTAGATCATGTTTGTACTTTCACAATCTTTTCACTCCTCCTTAGTGCTGGTTATCAAACAGGGACTTATGAGGATTTATTTATGCCCATAATCTCCTCATGGCATCTCTAACACTGCACAGTAAGTTCATTCAAATGAAGGCATATCCCTGCTATACAACTAGTTTCTAACCTGTTTGCTCCTAATTTTCTCCTATATAGACATTTTGGGGCTGCTACCTCCCTATTTACTCTGCTTATGCCCTAAAATCATTCTCTTCAATTCTATAGACTATACATTTATCTTCATAGAATGTTCTATATCTGCATACCTTCTCCCCTCATCAGATTTTAATAAGTACAAGTTTATTCTTAGGAAACACATTTCCTCCTGTTAGGAATTCTTCAGAGCACGGTTGTAGAGATAAGACTGACCTCTCAAATTTTATGATTAGAACCACAAGGTTTCCATGTTGATAAATTATAGATATAGCAAGTCAGTTTCTTCTCCCACCAGGATTTCTGCTTGGGAATACTAAAACTGCCAAACAGTAAGAGAGAGACAACACGATCATTTTTTCTTGGTTGATTTTTCACATCAGGGATAGGCACTAGCAGAGGTTGAAATAGGAACATTAATTTTGTTTTAAACTAAGGAAATACAAAAAGTAAGCTCTTAGTGTTATGTAGAAAAGATATTGTTGAGGAGGGCTCTGATGGGTCATCTCTGAGTAATTTCAGTTTGTTGACTTTGTAGACACACAAGTTCAAAGATCAGATAATGCCCATCAAGTTTGATGAAACACTAATGACAGTTACCCTTCTGGCAATACTATCACTAAACTTATTAAGAGTAGCAAAGAGTCTGTCACTGAGCCTCTCTGAGGGCACAGCAGGCCCCTGGTAGGAAAACAGGGAGAGAAGGGACTGTGTCTGGGTGGATGGATAATGATTACAATTGACTAACTTTTAGAGGAAACAAGACTTTGCCTCTTCAGATTATCAGGCAATAGATTTCCTGTGAGTAACATTTGCAGAGACTCTCTCTGCTTTAGAACTATAAAAAGAAGCTTAAAATCCCACAAAAATTAATGTGTACTGCTAGAATAGATTTCAGGGTGGTAGTGGTCATCATTATAAACAACAACAATAATAATTACAACTGTATATGGGACAGACAACATATATATAATAGCAACATAAAAATAGACAATGTCAGAGAAAGTAAAGAGCTAATGACCATAGCTAAAGGAATTGTTTAGCACCTAATGAATGTTTTTACGCTTATTTTATCTATTCATACAACAAACTCAGAAGATAATAAGCAAATAGCAGAGTTGAAATTTGAAATAAGAGCAGTTTGTCTTCAGGGCCTGTGTTCTTAACCACTGTACTATATCATTCTGTTCTATTCTATATTTCATAATATAACATGACATAACATAACATGGCTTCTCTTGCACCTTGTATTGTCTTATTCATATGTGTATTTCTACCAGTTTGTAAGCTCCATAAGAATGGGGTCTGGGTCTGTGTAGTTTACCACTGAGTTCCCAGAAGCTGGCCTAGTACGTAAGTGTACATAAGTGTCCAAAAAATATTTACTGAATGACTAGTGTCATCCAGCAAAACTGAGACAAATTAGGCACTTTTGCACTTAAATACTGAAGGAGAAAATGCATCTTCTTTGAGAAACTCAAATCCCCCTCATTTTCTACAATTATGTGCTGTAGCATTAGAAAGTAAGATTAACAAGGACATTGCCAACGGCAGGCAGAAGGCGGTAGACTCAGATGAGAAAAAAGAGAGAAGCGTTTTCTCAAAGGCTTTTACTATGTGCCCATCAATTTCTGAAAAGGCTTGGGATATAGCTTTGTATGACAGAAGTTAAATATAAGGGAAGGCTTCTTAAATTCAGAAAATGTGTTCCATTTTAATTACAATTTTATTTATAAGAGTATAATCAACTACACAGAGACATGAAGTACAAATTCTTCTTGGATCTTAGTCCCTCATACTCTTCTCCTAAAGAAAAAGTTGTTCAGTTCAGATTAGAACAACAAACTTATGTTATTTACAGGTGCTGTGTCTAGGACACCACTTTGGAAGATCTGGAAGAAGCACATTATCACCCAAACATTCCAAAATCTCACCAATCTATAGGCATGAAGGAGGTCAATTATATCAATACCTAGGCTTTTCCTTTCTAAGCTTATGTAGGAGTTTCAGTGCCTTTCAAAGTTCCATCATCATACAAATATTTTTAGAAATCCATAAGAGTTTTTGCTATAATTTTATAAATTAATGTGTCTATTATGCCATTTCATTTTCTTTTCTACTATAGTCACTAAAGCCCCTTTATTCCAGTTCTGAGGCTCTGAATCTTCATGTCACTCTTAAAAATTTAGTAGTCTCCTATAAGGGCAAAGTACACATTCAAGGTTATTGGGGTTTGGTTCTGAAATGTTAGGCTATTTAGGGAGAGATCTCCTTTCTTTTCACAGTGATGATTCTTTGTCTCCTTGGAGTGTATATAGCCACTGGGGCAGCCAGATTAGCATGAAATTTTATTATCTGTCACCTCACTATGTCTTTGCTGTCATAGAATCCTCAAACCCTATTGTGAAATTGCCATTCTAGATTCCCTTTTCCCTTGGTATGAATTCTTTCTCAGGGGCTTTGCCATATTTCTGTGCCATCTGGCAACATTACTTTCTCTCTCTCCCAAAAAGAATATGTCTGTGTGTATAAATCTGAATTACTCTCACCATGTTGTGAATCAACCCCTATGTAAATCAGTGAATACAAATAATGTGTAGGATGCCATCTAGCTCCATATGACAGTTATGTCTGACTGTGAGCCTTGGCTCAGCTGTGACCTCATCATGTAAGATACTGTAATAAATTTTGTTCCTAAGTCCCAAGATATGTCTGTCAATAGCCAAAACTTCCCTAGAGATCATATGCACTTCTTCATTGCAATCCTCCTTTTTTTTATTTGAAAGAGAAGTATTTGGGGACTGTATTAGTAATGGTTCTCTTTACATATATAATATATGTAAATATAAAAAAATATACATATATAAATAAATATATATAAATATATAATATACATTGTATATTTATGATATATATAATATAATATATATGTCATATATATATAAGAAATTGGCTCATGCAATATGAAGGCTGAGAAGTCCCAAGATATGCAGTTGGCAAGCTGGAGACTCAGGAGAGCCAATGGTGCACTTCTAGTCCAAATGCTGGCAGATTTGAGGCCCAAAAAGAGCCAATGTTTCAATTTGAGTCTGAAGGCAAGAGAAAAAGGATATTACAGTTTGAAGGCAGTCAGTCAAGAGAAGTTTCTTCCCACTCAAAGGAAGGTCAGCGTTTTTGTTATATTCAAGTCTTCAACTAATTAGATGAAGCTCACCTATATTAGGGAGGGCAATGTGCTTTATTCAGTCTACAGATTCAAATGCATATCTCATCTAAAAACTTTCTCACAGACACACTCAAAATAAAGTTGATGAATATAGTGAACTATCACAGAGATCTTATTCCCTGAGTCCCATCTTCAAAGATGTGTTTATCTACTAAATTGTTCTAGGCCTGGATAGAAGGTGATCAAGTCCCCAAGAAGCCAGGAAAACAGGGTCTTAGGCTTTGGAAAAAATGTAGAATGGAGCTATAGCATAGAATCTCTTATATGTAATTATCAAAGGAACTCAGCTGAAAAATAGTCTCTACCAACTACCAACAAGAAAAGGGAGACAGTATACCATCAAACATTTCAGAAAGGCAGCAGCTATAGAAAGAAACAGAAGATTCTGGAGTGAAACAGTACTGTCCCCATCACCAAGAAGACATTTGGGAATGTTAACAGAATTCTGAGAATTCTCATTAGTTTTTCTAAATCTAGAGAGCATAAAATTAGGAGTATACACTTATGTTTTCCTTTCTCAGACTGGTTGGTTGACAGTATGAAACTGTAGAAATGAACAATGCTGATTTTCTTTGAAAGAAGTTATATTTTTTAGGTCAAAATTAGATTATAAATGACAGAAAACGGAACTTAGTACCTAATTAAGATATACATGTATTTCTGACTTACATAAATGTCTGAGTAGGTGACCCTGGTCTGGGTTATGCTGCTGTCAACTCTGGGCAACCTGAGGCTTCTTCTGTGATCCACTATGTGTTGTTCTGACTGCATGTAAAAGAAAATGACACTCACATTCCAAGCAGTGGGATAGAGGCAAGAACAAGCATGCTGTCTCTTATGGAAGGTCCCTGAAAGCTTTTACACATTTCACTTGCATCCAATCAGCCAGAAATTGGTGACTACACTCAACTGCAAGGGAGATACAAATATGTAGTTTTTATTCTGATGAGTAGTGAGCACACCTTTTGATCAGGAGTTCTACTGCTTCGTGAAAAACTGAATGGATATGGGAGAGAAGCAATCCTAATACTGATTTTAAGGATCATCCCGAAGTCTGAGATTATCCCTGAGGGAGTGGCATATTTTCCACAATTAGAGGAATTTAACTCCATTATAGGACATTTAACAAATTCAAGAAGAGTAGAAACCCTGGATTATAGAAGAGGCTGCCGATTAGTTTATACCAGCTTTGATCTCTTTACCTTACCGTTTCTGCCATGTCATCAGGTTCCAGAAAATGTTCATGGAACATAAACACTGTAACACCTCAAAGTACATGGATAGTTTAGAAGAGAAAACAAACTGGTTTCTGATATTTTAAAAAGGCACTGGAAATTTATTTATACTATAGAAAAGAAAAGAAAATTAGAGAATTGGGATAAACTGCTCAGGGATGAATAAATGGAAAAAATGCTTGGCACAGCTATTTAAGTAAGCAACTTAACCCACCCCCTGCCTTTTAATTACAACTAAAGACAAAACCCAACTTTGAAGAAACAAATACCTAAGGAACAGATGAAATCTCACAAGAGATTTATGCTATGAAATAATTTAAGGATAATTAAATAATAAAAGAATAATTAAATACTTAAATTTAAGAATAATTAAAACAAGAAATCAAAGAGGAGAAGACAGAACAGCAGAATGAGACTAGAAGGGAGGTTGCAGGGCCCCCTGGGTAGCTGTTGGTTAGGTGTCCGACTCCTGATTTAGGCTCAGGTCATGATCTCACAGTTCATGAGATTGAGCCCCACATTAGGCTCTGCACTGTCAGTGCAGAGCCTGCTTGCAATTCTCTCTCTTTGTTTCTCCTCCACTTTTGCTTTCTCTCAAAAATCAATAAATTAATTTAAAGAAAGAAAGAAGGAAGATTGCATCCTAAAGGAGACAAAGTAAGGATCAAAATCATACCATTTGGAACTGTCAAGGATGTCAGACTAATACTTAGTAAATATCAGTTATTAATGATATATTTATATTACAATAAATGAATGCAAATAATTCAAGGGTAGACACCTGAGTGTGTTTCCCTCTGAAACATGACCAAAAAAGTTTTGGGGCTTGTGCATCGCATATATCATTAGATTGTGGAGATTATATCAGCTCTCCAAACAAAAACATTTATTTTTCTCAGTAAATTTAATTCCTTTCTTTTAAATCCTCCAAGACTGAAGAAACAAGTGTGGAGTGTGAAAATAGCATGCAGTATTTGACATTTTAAAATTTGTTTTCTACTAGTTCCCTACAAAGAATAGCCTGCTCCAGTGCTGGCCTGAGATTTGGACCACAACAAAAGCTCAGCATGGTGAGGTGCATCCCCTGTACAGACGAGACAGTTGGCAATTTACTCAAGCCTTCTTGTTAGCATTTGTTCCACCCACTCCCTCCTCTGCTGGTTTCCTTGAGATTGCTACAGAAGTCAGGGAAGACACACACGTATGTACGCCTCTGAGAAGTGGTTTACATTTTTCTACTTGCATGAACTATATTTATCTAAACGAAAACTTGGCTTGGAAAGGTATTTGTATTATGGCTAGGTCTGTTTGTCTACATGTCTTTAATTTATGCAGTATATGTTAATTACTTTTTTAATGTGAAAATATTTTGACATTGCTTCTTCTCATTTCTTTGACTTCTTGAATAATTTTATCATGAGGCTGCCTTTGAAGCACATCTGCTCTCTGGGCTTCTAGCCTTTTATTCAGTGTGCGCACCCTTCAGCACTGGTGCTCATGCCTCTTGTTCATGAAATCTTAAAACATTTTTTAGCAAATTGGAATATTATTGCAGAGGTGACTTTAGGCAATCTCATTTTTGAAGGTTAATTCTGGATAATCATCCCATCTAGACATTCAAAAAAGAGTAAAGATACACATTTAGACTAATCAAATTTAGAGTTATTCATGTCCCAAGAACAAAACAAGGTACTTAGTTCTGAGCCGAGGCAGGTCATTCAACAAAATTGGATCTACCTGACCCTCTCAGAAGCTATATAATGTGTTGTATCTGTAGCCAAAGGATGATCAAAAAGATGCAATTGTTCTTTACGTGAGAGGAAGCATCATGTGAATTCAGATATAACACTTCTTACCTGCTCTACTTTTAAAATCTAAGAAATGTCCACGAGGAAGGAGACATGTATTTGTGAACTTGGGGAATGGATCTGGAGAGGTTTCATCTCTTCCACTTAAATGCGTTTACCAGCTTTTTAAAATCAAATGCCACAACTTAGAGTGCCCACCCCAGAGATGAGTCCCCTCGCCTGTCCTTGTGCAGTGCACACATGACGCTCCTTATCATTATCCCCTTCTGACAAAGCATCTTTCTAATGGGTCATTTAAGTAACTGAAGAGAAGACAAACACATAGTTGAGAAAGGCTCTTGTGGACTAATCACTTTTCCACACCGGCGATAAAATGTTATGGTTTTTTAAGCTGGTATTTCTGAAACATCTTGTTAAAAGTTACTATTAGGAAATGATCACAGGTACAATAGGAATATTACTTGCTGCTGCTAGCTTGATATCTGGCCTGTCAAAGAATTTAGAAAAAAAAAAAAAAGTAGAACTGCAGTGCAGATTTTTCTCAGGATATGTTGAAGCAGCCTTTGCTATAGTTGTGAGATTTTAAAAAGTATTTTCCAAGACATCTATCTTATACAGACAAGACTATTTTAAAGTGGACTCATTAAATCATTTGTTGTCACAGCCAACAGCCGTGTGGAGGCTAGTTAACAAATGAAAAATGAACCTTTCTAACTTGTTTACTTTATATGGATGCTTTCTTTATTTCTCTCCCCCCCTCCCCCACGGTAGCACATTGACTTAGGGGATCTTGTTACAGTACTGCCTGACAAAAATTAAAAATGTGAAGGCTGAAAATACTCTAGACATTATGCCCCAGTTCACATAAAATACTGGTGAAGGGGTTCCCACTCATAGTGGTACCTGGGCCTATCTTCTATTTCAAGGAAGGGAACCAATTAAAATCTCATTTACTTTGTTGAAAGGTAACAGAGAATTACTCAAGAAACACAAAATTCTTGGCACAGAAAGAAAAAAAAAATGATGATCCTAAATTCATCTCTGAGTTTTCCTTGGAGCTCCTATTCTGCCAGCTCAAGATTGTTTCAACAATACAGGCTAAAGTATCTTTGTTAATTTATCCACTCATTTATTCACTCATTCACTCATTCATTCATTCAACTGCTCATCAATCTGCTTCTAAATGCCACAGTGGCTAGAAGACATCCCTTACAAGTTTGTTAGCAGGCAATGTTTTTCTTTGCTGTTTGGAATAAAAATTAGTCTTAATTTAATTTCAGTTTATAAATATTTTTCTTCTTGGTCAATATTTAAATTTTTTTTTCATACTACTGCCTTCTCAGTGATGGCCTTATTTATATATATTCTTTTGGTTTCATTTTTCATCAAGGAGTCTTTTTTAAGGTTTCCTTATTTTTGTTTATTTCCTAGTAGCTTTTACTGGATGTGTTGTCAAGTCATAAGTAAAGTAGAATGGTATTTTCTGATCAGCTATGTACAATACTTTGTATCTCAGAGCTTACAATAGGAAAATGTTGATGATGAAAAAGTACTTTGGGAATAGGTGGTTCAAAGTTAGAACCATCAATTTTACTTCCATCAATAATCTTACTTGTAAAATGGAGAGGACAGGCCCATTAGGAGTTACACTAAAGAGAAAATGAAATATATCTAGAGTTTCTTGCACCTGGTAGACACTCATAAATGTCACATCTATTCAGGAAACTTCAAACAAACAAACAAACATCAAACAAATCAAAATTCTTTTGAATGATCAAGTGGTATCTGATTTTTAGCCCAGTATCTACCACGGGTCCCCTTAGCTTCTTTAGCTTTCTCCTATGTGACTGATGAATGACTAAATTCAACTGAATTTTATGAAAATATTTGTATTTTAGTGTGTATGTGTGTATATATATATATATATATATTTAAATTGAGAGAGAGAGAGAGAGAGAGAGGCACAGAATCCGAAGCAGGCTCCAGGCTCTGAGCTGTCAGTACAGAGCCCGACAAGGAGCCCGAACCTAGGAGCTATGAGATCATGACCTTTGCTGAAGTCTGATGCTTAACCTACTGAGCCACTCAGGTGCCCCTGCAAATATTTGTATTTTAAAAAGAGTTCAAATCAAATTCTTAAGGTTTAGTCAGTTTAGGTTTTTGAGGGAATTGGTATTCCTTGAGAATTGGGTCCTTACTGATATTTGCAATAAAACTCAATTTAGGATTATCTACATTCCCATTACTATGATACACATTTTTCCCCCCAGGTCATGAATAACAATGTTAAATAAGCACAAACCTCACAACAACCCTAGAGATAGCAATTTAAAATAGTCCTACAATTTAATTTATTCCTATTTGTCATTGCTCTGCTCTGTGGTCCCGTGGCCAGTTTGCTTTGTAGAATACGACAGAAAGCACATGTGAACTAATTCCTCAAATTCTTTTACTTCCTTCAAATTTCCCATTAACTCATACATTCTACACTTTATTCATTTGGTAGTTCCTCCATTTTTCCAAAATGTTATCTTCCTTAACTTCCTTTCCTATTTCTCTGGTTTCTAAGTTTGAGTTAGATATATCTCATCCGTAGTTTTGTACTCACTCCCTCAGTAAACTGGTACTGAACGCCTACCTTGTGCCAGGCATTCCTGGTGCTGAGGAAGCAATAAATAAACACAGTCCCTGACTTCTTGGAAGTTACATTTTAGAGGCACACAGAGAAAGGCCAATGATTATTGTGTAAGCAAATAAATCATCTGATTTGAAATAGTGATGAGTGCTATAAAGAAAATAAAATATGACATTGGAAAAAGGACTTGGTAGAGTCGTGGTAGAAGGGCGATTATTTCAGCCAAGATCTTCAGGAAAGGATTGCCAGAAGTGAGACCTAATGATGAGAGAGGAAAGATACTATAGGCATAAGAGCAGCAAGTTGAAAGGCCCCGAGATGGGAATGGGTTTGGCAGTTGAGCCATGAAATGAAGGTTAGTGTCGCCTGGGGGAGGTAGATAAGGGAGAGCACAGCAGCAATGATGCTGAAGAGGTAGGTAAGAGTCAGGTAATGTAGGGCCTGGTGTGTGGTAAGGTGTCTAGATTTTTCTTTTTTCTAAAGACAATGAAAAGACATTCGGGTGTTTTACATAGAATGGATTGATTCGGTTTATGCTTTGAGAAGGTCATTTTGACTGTTGTATGGAGAATAGACTGGGGGTTGTGAGGTTATAAGTGATGAGGCAGGGAGACTAGTTTGGAGCCTATTGCAGTAGTACAAGTGAGAAGTAATAGTGGCTTGGACTAGGGTTTTAGGAACAAAGTTATAAGAAATGGTCAGGTCTGGGAAATATTTGGGGGGCAGTACCAAGAGGACTTGCTGAGATGTTGGATGTGAGAAATGATGAAGAAGGTGGTACCTTGTTGGATTTAGCACCTGAGAGACTGAAACCTACCGAGCAATTGTCACGTAGTCCTGTCATCCCTATATATCACTTGACGCTCTCCTGAAGAACCAGGAAGATCCGTGAAAAACAGCAACCCTTACTATTTATCTTTGGATTACCAATACCATTGCAGAGGTCCTGTTCAGTATTTGTGGAATGAATGGAAGACATAGAAGTAAATATAAAATTATTCGACTTGACAGAGTAATCGCTGCTGTGTTAAAAACCACAGGGCATGTGGTGTGGTGTAAGAATAAAGGATACAACTTCTTGGCAACATACTTTCTAGAATGACATGATTCACACAAGCAAATTTATAGTCCAGAAAGAAACCAGAAATGTTTACAAGTGAGAAGCAAGTATAAAATACAGTTATGGATAGAAAAAATAGGTATCTTCCTATCTGAATGATAAAAGTTCAAAAATAGGTAAGTTGCAGGTCCTTCCTTAATTGCTTAAAAGAAAATATAACTACCTTAAACTTTAAGCTGTTATTTGTGATATCAGAGAGATATCTGTATCAATGAGAACACTTTTGGATACAACTGACCTAAGTCCAAACTCCAATAGTTTAGGTAGAATAATTACTGGCTCATATAACAGAAAAAAAACAGGATAAGGCCTAACTTGGGAAATGGCTTAAACAGACTTTAAATGATGTTATCGGGGGTTCCTTTTCCTTATTTTATAGCTTTGCTCTTTACTTTTGCTTTAGCTTCATTCTCAAATGGGTACAAGATGGCAAAATCTACTCACGTGAATCTTCAGATTTTCAGTGAGAAAAAGAGACCTTCAACAGTGGAACAAATGTCTTGAACCTGGCTCTCATTGGTTTACTATATTTATTTATTTTTTAATTTGAGAGAGAGAGAGATTAAGAGAGAGTGCATGCAAGCAGAGGAGAAGAGCAGAGGGAGAGAGAGAGAGAGAGAGAGAGAGAGAGAATCATAAGAAGGCTGTATGCTCAGTGCAGAACCCAACGTGGGACTCAATCCCACAATTCTGGGATCATGACCTGAGCTGAAATCAGGAACCTGACTCTCATCCAACTGGGCCACCCAAGTGCCCCTCATTGGTTCACTTTTGATCATGTGCTCAGCGTTAAACCAATCTGTGTGGCAGAAGAGAAGTTGTTCCTCAAAGGATCTCGGGATACTATTGGGAATAAGGATTGGAAAATAGCAGAATGGATAGGAATGTTTTCTATCAATTTTTAATCATGTGTGTGTAGCTTCAAAACATTCTTTTCTTTTTTAAGTAGATGATATTTAGAGGTACATTAGACTTTAAACTTCAAGAATGTATAGACCTTCCATTATTTTTGTGTTCCTGGGACTTAATATGCCCACTCCAAAGTAGGCACTCAATAATACTTGTTGAATGAGTGAGTAAAAATGAGATGTCCCTTTGCTTTATAGAAATATTTGCTGGACTTTGGTATAGACTTGTGTGATAAAACAAAATATACTTGTGTTTAAATAGTTGGGAAAAATTATTCATAGATGATCAAAATAATCCAAAGAAGAAATTGTCAGATTCAATTACGGTATCCTGAAAAGGTTTTACAAGTTAAGATTTTGGCCTGCATTTTAAAATTTGGATTCTTTTTGATCTCTTTCACCTTTTAGGTATAAAATAAACACCATATTTCCTATGGCATTTCAGAGAACTGAACTTGATAATTCTGGCAGTGCTATTTTGCTCTTTCAAGACATTCAACAGCAAGCACATATGTGTCTGACTAAATGTCACTGTGCTTAAGATTTCTATAATTTGGATTTGGAAGCTGGTGAAGGGAGAAGGAGGATAGAACTTTTTAGCTCCTTATTACTCTGTCCCATGATGTTTCTTTGTTCATTTGATTCTAATGATTCCAACAGGAGTTGAAACAAAAACGGAAGGATTGGCCTACCATGGGTTAATTACTTAGTAGAAGGGCTATTTCTTGAGACTGACGGTGGGGAATGGGTCAGAAAAGACTAATTAGACAAGCTTCAAGTTCTAGGGAAATGCTAGTGGAACAGGTGAAAATAAACTGGTGATAATTGAGGGGCTAATTATCCTCCACCTAGCAATTGGCCACCAGGTGTTCTGTAGCACATAAAAGAAGGGACTGACAGAGCAACAGAGGCTGTGTGGGTTTTTTTTTTTTTCCTAGAGAAATGAGGAGATTGGGGGGAAAACACACACACACACAAACCCCAAGGACTTTGAAAGAATATGTGCTTGTGTTTTGTTTAATTTGTTTTTTAAAGAACTAGTGTCCCCTCTAGGCTGTATACTCATCAAGAATTTCAGTGTTGGATATATATATACATATATCCTTATAATTAGGTTTATGGTAACAATCTATATGGCACATTATTAGATAGAAACTTTACTGGCATTTGGAAAGGCCATTATTAATGACAGAATGGAAACCCATCAGTCTGAAAGAAAAAAAATAAAATAGCTTTATTTTTCCTTGCAGCTTCTCATTCCTCTCTTCCTTATCCCAATCTTTTAAAGGTCCCTAGAATAAAAATCACAATAAGATACCACCTCACACATGTCAGAATGGCTAAAATGAGCAACTTAGGAAACAACAGATGTTGGTGAGGATGCTGAGAAAGGAGAACACTTTTGCACCGCTGATGGGAATGCAAACTGGTGCAGCCACTCTGGAAAACAATATGGGAGTTCCTCCAAAAAGTAGAAATAGAGCTACTCAAAACCTAGCAATTACACCACTAGGTATGTATCCAAAGGATATAAGCATGCTGATTCAAAGGGGCATATGTGCCCCTTTGTTTATATCAGCACTATCAACAATAGCCAAATTATGGAAAGAGCACAAATGTCCACTGACTGGTGAATGGATAAAGAAGATGTGGTGTATATATATATATATGTGTATATATATATGTATACACATGTATATATATATATGTGTATGTATGTATATATATACCACATATATATGTGTATGTATATGTATATATATATATACACCACATATATATCTGTATGTATGTATATATATACAATGGAACATTACTTGGTGATGAAAAAAATGAAATCTTGCCATTTGCAACACACTTATGGAATTAGAATTTACTATGCTAAGCAAAAAAAAAAATAAGAGAAAGATAAATATAATATGATTTCACTCCTGTGGAATTTAAGAAACAAAACAGATGAACATAAGGGAAGGAAAAATAAGAAAAAAAAAAAGAGAGGGAGGCAAACCATGAGAGACTCTTAAATACAGAAAACAAACTGAGGGTTGCTGGAGGGGTGTTGGGTGGAAGGAGGGGCTAAATAATTGGGCATTAAGGAGGGGCCTTGTTGGGATAAACACTGGGTGTTGTATGTAAATGATGAGTCAGTAATTCTACTCCTAAAATCATTATTACTCTATACATTAACTAACTTGGATTTAAATTAAAAAGAAAAGTAGAAAGAAAAAAGTAAATAGAAGAATTTGCAGGTAGATAGATAGATGATAGATAGATAGATTGATAGATAGATAAAGGTCCCTAGAGCCTAGGAAAGTTCAGGGAAGAAACTTCAGCCTCTTCCTAGGGCCTGTATTCTCTAATATTTCTCTCTTCTCAACTGACCTTCTTGGAATCCTTTCCTTTCCTTTCATTTTTTTTCTGAGAGAAAATAATTTGTCTTTTAGATCAATGTAGGGAATGAAGATTTTCTTTCTTTTTTTAATGTTTGTTTATTTGTGAGAGAGAGAGAGAGAGAGAGAGCGAGAGAGAGCACGCACAAGCTGGGGAGGGGCAGAGAGAGAGGGAGACACATAATCTGAAGCAGGTTCCAGGCTCTGAGCTGTCAGCACAGAGCCCGATGTGGGACTTGAACTCATGAACTATGAGATCATGACCTGAGACAAAGTCAGATGCTTAACAGACAGAACCACCCATGTGCCCTAGGAATGAGGATTTTCTTAAGGCCTCTCACTTCTTTCTTCCAAGGGGAAACTTCCAGATTCCAATTTGTCATCCTAAATCCAAGGAACTTGATTTACTTTAAAAGCACACATTCATATTAGGTGCTAGAAAACTCTACCATGACTGACTTTGATTAATGTAACTTCAGAACAATGGCCATGCTTGATTAAAGAAAGACTAATTCTTAACTAAGTCCTGAAGAATCAAGAAACTTTATTCTTGACCTCTGACTACATTTATTAGAGAGTTCTTAACAGACCTGTATATCTGATTTCCCTACCCGTAGCAGGTTATGAAAACTGAGAGCATTATAGGGGGATGAGGAGAATAGATACAATATAAAAATACGTATGTCTTCACAGGCAAGCCTGGATTTGATGAGAAATCTCAAGGAAGGAAGATGGAGAGTCAAAATGAATGAGATTATATTCCCTTCATGGTCTGGATGTTGTGAATGATTATCCAATAAAGGAATATTGAATCGTTTTCAGCAGCTTCTAATTAAGGAGGCCATATACCTCCTAAAAGATTTTAAACCAAAAAAAAAAAAAGTTAAAGATTTGACTTATTAAGAAGTAAGCCTCAGTTATGTGGGTAATTACCTACTCTGGGCTATTTTGGCCTTGTTTTACACCATTTAAATGAGGCATTACTGTAGAGCAACACTTTTTTCTTTTTTCTTTTTTCTTTTTTTTTTTTAAGTTTATTGGTTTCTTTTTTCACTTTATTCTTTTGTGTGTGTATTTTTTTTTAATATTTTTATTTATTTCTAGGAGAGAGAGAGAGACAGTGTGAGCAGGGGAGGGTCAGAGAGAGAGAGAGTCACAGACCGAAACAGGCTCCAGGCTCTGAGCTGGCAGTCAGCACAGAGCCTGACGCGGGGCTCGAACCCACGAACCGCGAGATCATGACCTAAGCGAAAGTCGGACGCTTAACCGACTAAGCCACCCAGGCGCCCCCCTTTTTTCTTTTTAAAGTAAGTTGCCCCACATAGAATTATCAAAGGTTTATCACTTTCTAAAAGCTGAATGAAGGACCAGATAGCATTTGTATCATAAAATAGATTAGTTTTTCATTTTTCTGTGTTTAATATGTATGTAGAAATTAGACATTAAAGATCAGAGAAAGACTACAATCGCCTTTTCCTTTTATTGTGCAAGTACCTGTCTAAGAAGTCCCCAGACTTAGAACTAGGCATTAGGAGAAGCATATGTGGAGCAGGGAGTCATGGGGCTGAAAGGTTATAGATAAGAGAAATCTGAGTGTGGATTTTAATCCACTTGGGGAGCTGTCAGCAGCATAATTAGAAGAATAAGCATGGGGACCATGCCGAATGCAGCTGCTATACCACAGTCTATGACAATTTAGAAAATCCATGTTTTTTAGTCTTAAAATAAAAGCTTTTCCCAACTCAAGGACTGTCTGGAGAGTATGTCCTCTGTAAACTCTGCATGAAGACTGATTTAAGATTACTGAAAGAAGCATACAACATATTTAATTGGGGTTACATTTCCAAATTAGAATAGCTTTTCTCTTACAGTGTTTTACCTTGTTAACTCTTCAGTGGTTTGAAGTTCTTGGTTTTATATGGCTTGTGTNAAAAGTCAGGATGGTCTGATTTAGTCAGTGCCGATAGCCACCAATTCCCAGGAGAAAAGATAGGCAATAAATAAATCAGCCAAGTACCATGCTAAAACAGCTAGATGGGCCAAACAATCTATTACCCAGAAAACCAACACATAGAGAGTAGAAGGAATGGAGAGAAAGAGGAGATTATAGATTCTAAACCAAAGTAGTAAATTTTATAAACACTATAAGGTTTCAGGAGAACACCTGATCTTTTCATTAGGTAAGTGTTATTATTGTTTGCAAGTAACAAAAATTCACTCAAGCTAGTGAGACAGTATAATTGAGATATTCATTTGTTATTTTGGCTGTTCTTCAACTTCTTTCTTCATTTAAAATTGATAGCCAGTCTCTCTTTTTTTTAATGTAGTTATTTCCCTCTCTTCTTTATTTTTCAGTTATATTGAGATATAATTGACATATATCACTGTATGAATTGCAGGTATGTAACATAAAGGTGTGAGTTACATCTATTGTGAATTGCTTACCACAATAAGTTCAATTAATATTCATCATCTCATATAGATACAACGAAAAGAAATGGGGGACAAAAAGAAAAAAATTATTTTCTCCTTGTGATGAGAATTCTTAGGATTTATTCTCTGAACAACTTCCCTATATATACACTACAGTAGTAGGTATACCCATCACACTGCACATTACATCTCAGTACTTATTTATCTTGTAACTGGAAGCTTGCACCTTTTGGCCATCTTCTGCCAAATTTTCCTCCCCCCCACCCCCCAACCTCTGGTAATGACAAATCTGAATTCTCTTCCTAGGAGTTTTGGATTTTTTTCATTTTGTTTTATTTTTTAGATTCGACACATAAGTGGGTTCATACAGTATTTGTCTTTCTCTGACTTATTTCACTTAGCACAAAGCCCTCACGATCCATCCATGTCATCACAAATGGCACAATATCCTCATTTTTTATGGCTGAATAATATTCCGTTGTGTCTGTGTATATACATATACATATACATATACATATACATATACATATACATAGCACAACTTTATTCATTCATCCATCAATGGACACTAAGTTTATGTCCTTGTCTTGGCTACTGTAAATATTGCTGGATAGCCAGGCTCTTCATATTTCATATCTTTGGAGTCATTTGCAGGTCCTAGCTTAGAAGTTGCTTGAAGGCACTAGCTCTTTCTATCCTTTATGAAAGCTTAAACCCCTTGAACAGATTATGTAAGGGAGGAGAGAAAAGGGAATACTCTTATGAGAGTTTGAAAGGGAGAGGGTGAAGGCAATGGCAGAGCTTTGTTCCTCTCCCAGTTCAGTGAAAGGATAGCCTTTGTGGGTCCTGTTGTAGCAGGGTCTTGCTCAGTGCTTATGACAATAACATCAGAAGGGGCATAACCTCAGAGTGAATGGAACTGTGGCCACTGCTAAAGCCTGGACCTAAGGCACAAGATCCTCTAGCATCACTAAAATTTCACACACTCTAAGCTCAACAAGACAGCAGTGAGTCTTCAAATTCTAAGGACTGAGATGATGTGTATCTGAGCATGAATTCAGGCTGACTAATGGCCCCTTACTGGAAGAGGCTTCCCAAGACACTGATGTTGCTTTACAAAACACTTTGGGTGGCTGTGAGAGTAGAAGCAATAACCAATGAGGTGCAGTTCCAGCCTTTATGGTAGGGGTAGGATTGGGAGATGAATTTCAGCAGACTTAGAAAAGTAAATAAAATTTGATATCTTTCATAGTTTACAGGCCAAGATTTAGACCCACTGTGCTTAGGCAGAAGGGAAAATTTTATCTTAAGGATAAAACTATATTGTAATCCTTGCTTACATCTGCATACCCACCTCCTTCTACCACTCTCCTTGCTTATTGTACTCTAGCCAAGCAGATTAGTCCCTGGACTGCCTGCTCCTTTATACCTGAAGATATTTGGTTTAAACTTCTTTTTGCCTGAAAGATGCTCCTTCAAATATTTGCCTGACTGGCTTCTCCTCACCTTTCAGATCTTACCTTAAATGTCATTTCCTAGCAGAGGTTATCCTTGATTGTGCTAAATAAAAAGATCCTTTTCTCAAACACTCTTCTATGGCAAAGCAGTTATTCTCAATTACTCTGCTTTATATTCCTCCTTAGGAATTATCATAAACCAGATAAATAGATAGGTAGACAAACAGATAATGTATTATTCTTCTTGACCTGCCATACCAAACATCACAGACCGATTGGCTTAACAACAGAAATGTATTTTCTCACAATTCTGGAAGCCAGAAGTCCAAAGTCAAGGCATTGGCAGACTTAATTTCTTCTGAGGCTTCTCATCTTGGCTTCCAGATGGTCTCTGTCTTGCTATGTCACATGGTCTTTTCTCTGTGTGTCTTAATTTTATCTTATAAGGACACATGTCATACTGGATTAGACAGCTTGGCTCACCCATTCAGCCTACTTTTCCTTAATTACTTTTTTAAAGGCTTCCAAATATAGTCACGTTCTGAGGTGCTAGGGATTAGAACTTCAACACATGAGTTTTGAGGATATACAATTCAGCCCATGATAGATAGATAGATAGATAGATAGATAGATAGATAGATAGAAGAAAGAAAGAAAGAAAGAAAGAAAGAAAGAAAGAAAGAAAGAAAGAAAGAAAGAAAGAACATTAGTAACTTATTCTGCTGAGGGAAGGTACTCATCTGGCTATGAGCCTGAGGTCTGGGGTCCTCCTACTTACCTTAATCCTTACTTTCCCACCCTCAGAGATACCTGGCATCTCTAATTCCTAAGTCATATGATGCTAATGGCATGAATCAGTTTGCTTCTTTTGATTTCCTATAGCCCACCTTTACTTCTTTCCTCTACCAGTCACTTAAGAAACCATAAAAAAACCCCAAATCATATTCAGTTACTAGCCATACAGCTGTTTCTCGTCTTCTGAAATATTGTTGGCATTTCTTACTGGCTGTTCTCTTTTCTCTTATTCACTTTATCATTTTGATTTTATAAATTTTTTCTTCCTTTATAATCATTCTAGTAGGATTTCATGATGGTATGGAGATAATCTACAGATTTAATGCTTCATAGCTAATTTAATCTAGAATCTGCTGTATTACTTTTAGCCTTGTTTAATATGACTTTAAGGTCCTGGGGCAGCTGAGTGGCTCAGTCAGTTAAATGTCCAAACTCTCGATTTCAGCTCAGGTCATGATCTCGTGGTTTGTGAGTTTGAGTTCTGCATTGGGCTCTGTGCTGACACTGTGGAACTGCTTGGGACTCTCTTTCTTTCCCTCCCTCTACCCCTCCCCTGTTCATGTGTACTTTCTCTCTCTCAAAATAAACTTTAAAAATATGACTTTTAGTTCCTAAAACCTGGTTCCAAATCCTGGTGAGTTCCTTATTATTAATTGTGCAAAAGTTCTATTCTTAGTGGTCAACCTGTTTATTTTTATGGAATTACATAAGAAGGAATATTATCTAGAAAATTACAAACATTATATCTAACATTGGTTCTAGTTACTATGGATTTGGTGAAATTTTTATGTATAAACCTGGATCAATATATGATACAAAGTGATACCATATCACACAATAACTTTTAGATCATTCAAAAAGATAATCTGGCCCAATGTAGCTTTTAATTTCAGTTCTCATTACTTGCCTAGACAAACCCTACATATAGTCTAACCTGATTGTCTGCTTGTTCTCCAAACATGCCTCACATATTTCAGCCTGGGTGCTTTTGTTTACCGTATTTCTTCCTTTTAAATGATGATTCATCTTCATTTGTTAAAGTCCTTTCCATTTTTCAATGCCCACTTCCAAAGTCTTCTTTCTTGAGGCTCTTACCTACATGTTCTGTCCCTCCTTTGAATTTAATATTTCTACTTCTCTTCTGACCCTTACTTGACTCTAGTCAACTTGTGAGTGAACTTATCCTATCATTCTTACTACACTAAAAGCATCTAGAAAACAAAGTTTTGGCCAAATTTTCATGAATGTCTATGGCATTACTTTGCATTTAGTAAGAGCTCAATAAAATACGTTGATTTGAATAAAGCTCCCAGGTTGCAGGAATTTTAGTTGAAAATTAATGGGAAATATAAACTTATACTAATCTCTATGAAATAATTAGAAAGCTAAATCTGCTTTTAATACTATTATGCATCCTCCTGCCAAATTAAAACCCAACCAAAGCATTATAAATCCAAAATCACACTTAATTTTCATGTTATATAGGTAATGTGGAGATTTTTGTTTTTGCTTTTCTTTTGTTTTGCATTCATAGAAATTAGGGCAGTGTCTTGAAAACTGATTACATAGAGTTATAAGAAAAGGTTTTAGGACAAATCTAACACAGGCTTAAAGTTCTGTCAGCCTGTTAGGTACAAAAGACCCAAGGAGTATCTTTGGCTATGATTAGAATAACAGAAATGAAGAAGACATCTGTTTAAAAGATATTCCTGCTAAAGCAGAACTGAGAGCAGAGATCAGTAGTTGAAGACGGGAAGAGAGCACGGCTAAGCAGATGATACATCTAGTAGTTTTTCCCCAAGAGCTTTTAAGTATAAAGAAGTGGCACTACCAATGTACTAAAAGCCCTTCAGGGAATCATGACGCTTCAGTGCATTGATCTGTGCCACAGAATAGGAAATTCAGAGGAGTGAAGATAGGTCGGCCTCGATAATTTCAGAAGAGTTTGACTCCTCAAAACCAATATGCATTTCAATATAACAAATAGTATAATTTTTCAATGTTGTACAGCATTAGAGAGTTATAACCAAGGATTTCCTCATCTTGTTTGTTCCATGGCTATGTCATCGGGGACAGAAATAAAGCAAATTTTCTTTTTCCACATTCTGTACACATGACCAAGCAATGGCATGTTACAAGGAAAATGAAAACACAGGGAAACATAGGACTAGGCATTTTTAAAAATTAAGCAAATGGAGTACTCAGTACTTTGTCATAGGTAGTATATCTGCTCCGTAAATGAGTGATAGCTTAATTCCTCAATTTAGTCAATGGTGCTTAAGTATTAATAGGTAGTTCTCAGTTGATATGAAAGAGGTTATAAGTAATCAAAATATCTTTCCCTGTATTGTGGAAGTTAGCATATCATGCTGCCAACATAGATACACAGCGTGTTAGAACAGGTTATGACATCAAATAATTCATAGTTGCTCATTATGTATAGGGGGCTCATGCACAGATCTTTGAAGTCTTTTTGTCCAGTGCCCAAAGCTAATTAGTGGAAAATCCAGGACTAGAATTCTAGTCACCCCCGTTTTGGGTTCACTTAGTCTTTTTCTACTCATCACACAGGGTGTGATGAGTGGAGAAAACAAGGAAGGGTTATTGAGCAATAGATGTAGCCACTATTATGATCATTTACCACAGAGCACTTGGAAGCCTTATTTTTTTTTTTAATTCAGGAGAATCTATAAAATTCTTTAATCATCTTTAGGTGCGGTGGTGTGTATTTATATTCAGCTAAAAACAATGAATCATAACTGTATGCCTTCATTTATTCACTTGACTGGCATTTGCTATGTTCCTACTATGTGCTGGTCTCAAAAGGCTATTGTTTCAGTTCATCAAGAATACCCTTAATAGTGGTGGGTTTTTATAATAACTCTTTTTTTTTAGAGAGAGAGAGAAGGAGGGCAGAATTAGAGGGAGAGAGGATTTTAAGCACACTCCACACCCAGCACGGAGCTCAATGCAGGGCTCTATACAAGGCTCTATGAGATCCTGATCTGAGCTGAAATCAGGAATCTGATGCCTAACCTACTGAACCACCTAGGTGTCCCAACAGTGGTGGGTTTTTGATACAGACAAGTGCATTCAGAGAGTTTAAGGGGAAATAAATAGGGTTTATAAAGCACATATCCCTGTTTTGCTTAAGACCTTTACATGTGGTACTCAACCTATTTTCTTTGATAGCTATAAGAATTCCTTTAACCTCAGTCAGTCATTTGCAAACCAATGCCCTTAATTCCAGAACTATTGCGAATATGGATAAATCATTGCACATTTCAGTCTTTTACTTGGTAAGTATATAGCACAGTCATATGATTACAAACATGGATACAGGGAAACAGGACCGGTCCATTATTACAGATGAGATCTTCTGGTTTTTAGGGAATAATGTGCTAAACATAATGTTATATAAAAGTGAAGTAATCTTAATAGCTATTTAACTCTTTTGCCGGAACTTGGTTATTGGGCAGCAGTAAGGAGATTTTGGGGGGCATTTGTAGGGGATTTCTTTTTATAGCTTTCATGATTATTAGGCAAAACCATGTCATGAGAATAGTAAAGTCATACCTTTTGCTTTCTGAGCAGGTCTCTGTAAGCAATTTAATATGGTTCACCGAGAGAGGGTATGGTAGCTAGTCCATGTTAAGCCTAAACAAACTGCAGTAGAAATTGAAATGGTTGTTCCTGGCTCAATTCATGCCCCTGGATTAAACTGAAATATTACCCATGTCATGTAGGGATATTGAAGACAGTTGTAATTCTGTTGGTTTCAACTAGGTACTGCCAGCAGTAACTGCCATATGAAAACCAGTGAAAATACATTTCCCGAAGAATTATTAGTAAAAGGTGAAACTCCAACAAGGAGTGCAATTCAAAATAGTAATAAAATAAAGAATAAGGAAAATTATTTGCTATCTAGAAGAATAAAATTATGGAAAGCTGTCATCAGTGAAATTACCCTCCTCATAGAATTACAGAATTGTTTAGATTTCTCTTACCGCTGCTGTTGAGTAAGCTGAGTTTACATTGTTTCCAGAGATACACACATTATATTATTTATTTCCATAACTGGTAAAATTCCAGCATCATAAATAACTTTCCCACAGCCTGTGTGGTTTTATTTAGTGTGTACATATTAATGCCTTAAATTACATTTCTATGGCACACTCAATGAGCATACTAATAAAATCACAGCCGCTTCAATGACCTTGAGACTGAACCTCAGTCCTTCACCTACAGAATTTTAAAAATACAGACATAGAGGAGGCACAGGGAAGATGCATAAGTAATTGTGCATTCAAAGCATATGTTTATCTCTGGGAGTATTTGCTCCTCAAATGTTGTTAATATTTAAATATACAGTTTTGAAAGCAACCATTCTCTAATAATAACTCTTGCAACCAACCTAAGATTTTGCAGCCTGCCAATTTTCCAGTTAGACCCCTTAACTGTGCTAGTCTCTATAATAGTAATTGTCCATTTGACAATCCCTCTAATCACCACAGCACTTTGCAGATATTAGCCAGGAAATCTCCTGTAACTCCTCTGATCTGTAGCTCTCTCCCTTCTTAAAGGAGGGACAACTGAGCATAAATGACTTGTTCTAGAACAAGTGCAAAAAAAAGTGAAGGACAGGCCTGGGATTAAAATTCTGGGATCAGCAACTACTAAAATCAACCTTCTGGTATTAGCAAAGCCATTTGTGGATTTTGATTTGCTCATGCAAAGTGAAGCATCGGGACATGAACATACTAAAGTCTCTCCAGTTAAGTGTATTTGTACTTTGCTTCTGCCCACATAGATTTAGATTTTCCTAATTTGTAAAGTTGAGATTACAGTGAAAAGTAAAACAGGATGAACAAAAACTCTAAAGTACTGAGAAGCTTTTGAAATATTATTATAATCTGGAGTGATACCAAAACTCACTACAACTCAGCCCTCAGAAAATACTTGAGAAAAATCTCTTCTCTGAGAATGTTACTGCTTAGGACATTTTGAGAAGGACAATATAGACTTTGTGGTTATTAAACAACTAAGCATTATGCATGTTATCCCTTACCCTTCTTTTAGCTGTAATGGTACCATCATATTTAAAAAAGTAAGCAGACAAGGAGCGCCTGGGTAGCTCAGTTGGTTAAGTGACCGACTTTGGCTCGGGTCTTGATCTCATGGTTTGTGAGTTCCAGCCCTTCGTTGGCTCTGTGCTGACAGTTCAGAGCCTGGAGCCAGTTTCAGATTCTGTGTCTCCCTCTCTCTCTGCCCCTCCCCTGATCGCACTCTGTCTCTCTCTTTCTCAAAAATAGATAAACATTAAAAAAATTTTTTTTAAAAGTAAGCAAAAAAAGTACTTTTTGGATGGTTGGTTTTATACTATCTGCCATTCTGAGGAGGAATTAAATTGAGAAACGTATACTTTTAGAAATTATTTATATTCTACAGATTATCTTTACGTTCTACAATAAAATATTTTTATTAAAATTAGATCAATATGTTTTTCTGATAATGGTAGTATATATTTATAAAACAGCTCAAACCAATATCATTGAACACTATGAAAATCAGAAAATTAAGGTTTGGTTACAATTTACTTAAAGTAGAGAAGAGGATAGAAACCTAAAAACAAAGCAAAACATAACAAAATAGAAAAATCTATCTATTAGGATACAACCAGAAGAAGTGGAAGAAAAAGAGCCATGACTAATTAACATTCTGGGCAATTATTAGTGTGCTCTACTTCTTGGAAAATTCTAAACCATAAGCTCATGGAATACTTCAGACCTACAAAGGTAGCAAGAGAGCTTATCTTTTGATATCATGCCTTCATTTAATACTGCATTTCATTGATTCTAAGACCTATTTTTTTTCACATTTTAGCATCACTGAAATTGAAATGTATCTTACAATCAAAAGTATATCATTATTGCTGTTGGCTAATGTTTCCAAATTTCTGTGAAATATGCTTGGGATTCATTAATGAAAAATCAGAATTTAAGAGAATTTTCAGGAATTCCCTGAACTATGTTATTCTGCATTTTTCATAACACACTATTTATGTGTTTTAAATAATAATGAATGACCATAATAATAAACAGTGGATTGTTTTTCTATGATAGGGTTATACTGAGAATTCAGAGGTTTTCTATTTAAAAACAGTGAGAAAGAATGCATGGCTTGTAGATAACTTATAAATCTCTGCCCGATATAAACATCATAAAAAGACACATTTATGAAGTTAAATGAAAGTTATTTAAGGAAAGAGTTCACTAACTACTTAATATTTTAAAGTTCTTATTCTTAAAATAAAAAATTTAAATATAAAACATGAATTGACCCATCTGATAATCTTGATCTTTGTTTTGTAACAAATATTCCAGATGTTAAAAATATTTCTTACATTTCAATCAAATCAGCATCAGTTGATTAATTGATGTTGATTTGATTGAATTAAGAGTATATCCAAAGCAACCTCAACTTCTTCAAGTTTGTTAAGGTACATGCTGCTTCATATTAACAACCACAAAAATGAAGGAGTACCTTTTTTTCAGCTTGCCTTGTTTTGGATGTTAGTACCAATATTGCTTTTGCTATTTCATATCTTAGATCTGTTTCCAATTTAGTTTCCTAGTGCTCCACAACAATATTCTCATCTTCTTTCTGTTGCATTTTTTTTGTTAAAATATTTACAAAGAAGTGTACTGATAGGAGATATCCAAACACTACAAAATGCCAGTGAACATTGCTGGGGAGTATTAGAATAACATAACAGTTAGATTTCCTGGCAAGGAGAACAGGACTATACAGAGTCATAGTCGAAATTGCTGCCTTAAGGACTCAAATTTGTTAATTCGTGGAATATCACTCATTAAATTTTTGTGAACATACAATGCTTATAAACTTCTTAGTAGTTATTTTATTTGCAAGAATTGCTCACTATTAGCTGCAGAAATGGCTATAAACTCACATACAACATAGCAACAACTGCAAGCAAGAATGATTGGTTAGCATTGTCTCTCCATTGATCGTTAGGCTTTAATTTTGACAAAAAAATTATAATATTTTTCCTGTTTTCTCTATTGATTTTTCCACCATATTTTGGATTCAGAAACATGTATAAATTTCCTAAGGAATTTCCATGTGGAAATGCTACTGTCAACCAGACAGCAGTTAGGATATAGTTGTTACTTGTGCATTTGTAAATGTCAGAATAATCAGAATCAAAATTTGCAGAATTGAGTGTCAGCAGCATAGAAGCAATCCTCCGAGTTAATACAGAACACTTTTTAAGCTCTTCAACGGGTTTCAAGGGAAGGTAGAAGAGGGAATGTATCAGAAATGTTTAACGATGTTTCTGGAGTTTCAAAAGCAAACTAGTTCTGCATAATTGCAAAGGCCAGTGATAAAGGCCTTAGTACTCTAAGCATTATTTTTCTTTGAGCTGCTATATCAACAATAATTTTGATGACACACAAGATGTGATAGTAGAGGGGAAAATGGACATCAAATGATTCAGAGTCAAAAAATGATTCCAAAGAAATGAATTCTGAAAGTAAAGATACTTTAGGGCTTTAACCAATTTAGTTAGCTTAAATTTTCCTTTTTATATAGGCATACAATAAATGATTAAGTTATATGTAATTAAGTCTGAGATCTCTTTCTATAAGTATTAAGTAGAATTTCAAAGTGGTAAGAAAATATTTCTTAATATTTTAATTTGTAGTGTTTTTTTCTTTATTGGTACATAAAATAATAATACATGTTGTAATCAGTGACATCTCAGGCTGGATAAAACAATACAGATGCAGGAACTGAGACTGAGAGATTACATGACTTCCCAAACACATCTGATGTTTTGCCAAATGTTGTGCATACAGGATCTAAAACTGTATGTGTATATATATATATATTTCCATATATGTACATATATAATTTTTAAATATGTATACATTTAAAAATTATTTCTAACATTTTTGAGCCCTAGCCAAATTGATACAAATAGATCAAGTACAGTAATTTTAACTCTTGAATAGTATTATATCCCATTAACATCCCACAGTTTACCAAATTCCCTACTGATGAGCTTTCCCAATGTTTATTACTAATGGTGCTGCAGTAGGCATCTATATTAGTGAAGGTAAACTTAGATACTCTAATTACAAATACCCAAATATATGAGGGCTCAAACATGATAGGATTTTATTCCTAGCTGATATACAGAATAAAATGCACAGTCTTGATTGGTGAAGGCTTTCCTCCAAAGAGGAGGGCCCAGGTTCTTTCATCTTAAGAGTCCACTATTTTTTATCATATGGCTTTCAAAGTCTTGGCTTGTTTGCTTCAAGCCAGTGGAAGAAGAAAAAGCATGGGGATTATTATTTGGCTGTTTTTATGAGACAGGTCTCGACATGTTGCACATGAATTTTACTCACCTCTTGCTAGAATTCAGCTGCAGGGCCACAACTAATGATAAGGAGGTTAGAAAATGTAGTCTAGGGGCACCTGGGTGGCTCAGTTGGTGAAGCATCCAACTTTAGCTCAAGTCATGATCTCACAGTCCATGAGTTCAAGCCCCGCGTCAGGCTCTGTGTTGACAGCTTGGAGCCTGGAGCCTGCTTCGGGTTCTGTGTCTCCCCCTCTCACTATGCCTCCCCTACTCATGCTGTCTCTCTGTCTCAAAAACAAATAAACATGTTTAAAAATTTAAAAAAGAAAATATAGTCGAACTGCATGCTCAGGAAAAGGAGGATAAAGGTTTGGTAAAGTGCAATCACTTCCTGCCACAAAATCCTTTACGTATGTCTCCTCATGCCCACTTATGAGGGTCCATTGAGGGTATATACCTATATGTGGAACTGTTGTGCCTCTTAGTGAATAAATCTGCCACTCGATTAAACATCAGTCACTGTGTGTTTTGCTATTCTCACATCTTAGTCAACTCTTGAGATTATCAGTTTAAAAACTTTTTGCAGGGTGATAACTGCCAAGGAGTATCTAAGAACTGCTTTAATTTGCATTCTCCTAATTATTGTAATATCGAGGATCTTTTCATGATTATTGGTCACTCAAGTGGCCGTCTTCTATAAACTCCCTGCTTCTATCTTTTGCTCTCTTTTCTATTGAGCTATCTTTTATTTTTGAGTAGTATTTGTTCTTTTTATATTCCAGATTATAATTCTTTGATGATTAATTTCATTGCAAATATATTCTCCAGTTGTGGCTTGTATTTTCATTGTGTTTATGCCTCTTGACATACAGCAGTTAATTTTAATGTACTTAAATTTATCCTTTCCTTTATATTTTATCATTTTCTGTGTCTTTTTTTAAGTTTATTTATTTTGAGAGTGAGAGAGAGAGAGACAAGTAGAGAGAGAGCAGGAGAGAGAGAGAGAGAGAATCTCAAACAGGTTCCTCATGGTCAGTGCAGAGCCCAAGGTGGGGCTCAAACTCACAAATCTGAGTTGAGCCACCCAGGTGCCTTTTTTTCTTTCTTTTTTTAATTTAAAAAAAATTTTTAAATGTTTTTATTTATTTGTGTGTGTGTGAGAGAGAGAGAGCATGAGCAGGGGAGGGTCAGGGAGAGAGAGAGGGAGACACAGAATCTGAAGCAGGTTCCAGGCTCTGAGCTAGCTGTCAGCACAGAGCCCAATGCAGGGCTCGAACCCACGAACTGTGTGATCATGACCTGAGCCGAAGTTGGATGCTCAATGGACTGAGCCACCCAGGCGCCCCCAGGCACCCCATTTTCTGTGTCTTATTTAAAAAAAAATCTTTCCTCCCCTGATATTATTAACATATTTGTCTATATGTTTTTATCTAAATATAAATGTTATATTGCATTTAACACTTTGTTTTTTATATTTAGCTTTAAATGCAATATAATATTTATTTTTAGAGAAGTACAAGATAATGATCTAACTTTCTTCAGTCTGGATGGCCAATTGTCTCAGCACTACTACTGAGTTTTCCTTTTTTTCCAACTCATTTGTAATTATATTTGTATGATATATGATCTCCCATATATATCAGAGTCTATTTCTATGTTCTTTTCCATTGCAGCCAAACTTTAATTTTCTGATTTTTATAGTGTTCAATGACATTAAACTGTTTTATAAGTATATACTACATTCATAATGAAAAAACACATTAATATTTTTGTCTAAAATTTTTACCGTAGAATATAAATATATTCTGTAGAATGTAAATACCTTGAAAAAGAAACTGTTTTCTTATCTCCAATTTCTAGAGTCAGCAAGAGATCCTCAATTGAAGATGGAGTTCCAAGGCAAAGATTAAATATGTATTACCTGGTAACATAGGCTAAACTGAGGAAGCAGAGTCAAACTTACGTGAAGACCCTTCTAGAAAGCATAAACTTGTAGTCTCAGGGAAGCCTGATGGGCCCAAAGAATCTGATTACATAGAGAGGCAGGTCTAAAAAGGAGTCCCAAGTGTGGCTTTGACAAGTAGAATTGACTTGCTTCAAATATATAGATAATCCATAAAGTTCTAAAGAAAGAACCAGTCTGAATGAAAAGAAATAGAGACGTTGAAGATTTGAAAAGGACTTTAGGCCTTCAAATTTCTACAAGCAAGAAGCAGGCTGTGAAGACTTCTCAGCAATCAACAGAGATGTTTTCCAAAGGCTTCATTAGGCATGGACATTGAGGACGATGGATAACAATGTGGCTCACAGCAGAGGCAACCAAAGTCTGGGGATAATAACAAACTGGAGATGCACCAAGCATTGGGTGCATCAGAACCAGTACTTGATTGACAGATATTCCTTGTCCCAAAGTAGGGTGAGTTGGCAGCATTTGATCAGTTGGATTTTCAGAATTGCTACTGGGACAACGGCTGCTGTGTGATTAGCCTGTCCCACCATTTGTATACTGGGTACACTGGATGGGGAGGAGGCGGCAGGGTAACTTGTTTTTTTTTTTTTTTTAATTGACCCACTCTACTCTTTCATTGCTTTTATTTTTTAATTTTTATTTATTTTTGAGAGAGAGAGCACAAGTAGTGAAGGGGCAAAGAGAGAGCAGGACAGAGGATCTGAAGTGGGCTCCACACTGACACCAGAGAGCCCAATGCAGGGTTTGAACCCACAAATCATGAGACTGTGACCTGAGCTAAAGTCAGATGCTTAGCCAACCGCACCACCCAGATGCCCCTAACATTTTTTTTTTTTTTATTAAGTTCATAGGTTTCTGGATTAGGAGAAATTTCGCTTAGACCTGATATAGGTCATAAGAACTTCAACTTTGAGCCTGGTGCCATAATTGGATTAGACGTTTTAGAGTCCTAGAGTAAGAGGGCTGGTGGTAGTTTGAATCATTGGCCTCTTTTCTTCATTTCTAGTAACATGCCTCATCATGGGGAGAGCATATTTCCTTACTCTGACTCTGTGCTTGGCCATATTACATTTCCACTTGATCTCCTGCATATCTATTTTCATCATGAGGAGAACTTCTCCAGGTGGCTTCTTCCCCTTCTCCCTGGGCCCTAGAAGGAACATATGTGGAGCAGAGCCACTCTAGCCAACCAACAGGCCTTCATGAAGGAAGCACAGCTGCCCAGCTGGGCTCATCCTAGATCAGTGGGCTGCCCCAGTTTGTCTGTAGATCCATAAGAATAAATAGTTGTTGTTTTAAGGCAGCAGTTGGCAAACTTTTTATTTAAAAGCCAGATAATAGGGGCTCTTGGGTGGTTCAGTAGGTTGAGCATCCAACTTTGGCTCAAGTCATGATCTTGCAATTCATGAGTTTGAGCCCCACATCAGGCTTGCTGCTGTCAGCCTGTCAGCACAGAGCCCCTGCTTCGGATCCTCTATCTCCCTCTTTTTACCCCTCCCATGCTGTACTTGCCCCAAAATAAGTACATTTTTTTAAATGGCCAGATAATAAATATTTTAGGTGTTGTGGGCCATGTGATCTGATTGTCTATAGTGCAAAAGCAACCACAGACAATTCATAAATGAGCATGGCAGTGTTCTATTAAAACTATTTATGCACAACAAGACATGAAATTCATAGAATTTTTACATGCACAAGATATTATTTTTATTTTTATTTTCCCCAAATATTTAAATATATAAAAACCACTCAACTCATTGGCTGTTAAAAAAGGGGGGGGGGCAGGGGTCCCTGGGTGACTCACTCAGTTGAATGTCTGAGTCTTGATTTTAGCTCAGGTCATGATCTCAGGGTCCTGGAATGAGCCCTGCCTTGGAATCTACACTGAGTACGGAGCCTGCTTTGGATTCTGTCTCTCTCTGTCCCTCTGCCCCTCTCCCCTGCCCTCTCTCTTTCTCTCTCTCTGTCTCTCTTAAAATAATTATACCTTTTTTTTAAGTGATAGATTGGATTTAGTCTTGCCTGAAATTTTCTTTACTATTGCAAGATGAATAATCCAGTTTGTCACAGCAAATATTCCTAAAAATCTTTTAGAGCACCCCCCTCTTATCAAAGTTCTACTTCTGATAGTGGTTGTTCAAACTTCATGTGCCTTTTATACCCTTTTCCTCTCTCTGCCAGATCCTAGACCCTGTTATTCCCACCCATGTACTTCTAAGTTATTTGTTATGTAAAAGTTCTTTATTCCCTTATCATTTTTTCTTCCATTTTCATTTTATCCTTCATCTCTGATAAGCAAAACCCAAATGCTTTCTTTGCAAACCTGCCCTCTTAGGAGGTCAGGTACTTGGGGAAATGTGCATATTTAATCATCTACCCAGGCACATGTAATTTACTCGTGCCAAAAATTCTTAAAGGCAGTATTGTGCAACAAAACTAAATGTAGTATTTCAAAATGTAGTATTCATACAGATAAAAATCAGCAGAAGGCTGGACTGTCTGCTCACACACACCCCTCCCCCCCTGCTATCAGGGAGCAAGAAGAAATGAGAAGAAATGGCTTGCTAACTGATGAATTATAGTTAAATGCAACCACAGTCCCAGAAATTTTTAAAGTGTGATTCAGGACTACAAGTATTTTCAACTCCATTTCAGTAGATACTGATATTTAAACTGGGAGTTCACTGTGACAACTATAGCAAAGCACTATTAGGTTACACACATCTGCACTTGTTCAGATAAATGCACTCACCCAACTCCCTAATTCCCTTTAGAAGGATAAAGAAGCCCATTAATGGAAACTCATCACTGACCAGGATGGAACTGGTTATCATTTGTCAAGGACAGTTTATAACATATCCCGTGGTACCTACAGCTATTTGACATGCTTGTGGTATTTCAGAGTGTGGCATATATTTTCTAGTCTAAAATCCAAATAAAATGAAAGGCAAAATCAGGCTTTCCTTTCCCTATTTCATTTTTGTCCAAATTTTCCCTGTAAAAAAATCATAATCTGGACCTATTTTTGCAGAATATTTTCTAGGACAAAGATGTAGATTAGGACATCAACCCTACAAGGGTTTGATTAATTTTAACCAAAACTTCAGAGGGAGAAAGAAGAAACTAATAGAAGAAATTAGAGGGAGAGGGAAGGAAGGCTTGGGACCTGGGGGNATTTCTCCTGAAATCTCCTGGAAAGAGAGAGCTTTCTCAAAGAAGGAGCTGTCTCAGTCCCTGCCTGATGGAAAAGACTTAATTAAAAATTTTAAAGCCGCTGAAAGTGCTGTTTTGTTGGCATATTAGCTGTTTCAACATTAATAGCGCTTTTGAATTTTAAATACAGTCATTTTTGTCCCTAGTTCAGAGACTCTAGAAAAGGCATATGTTTTTGTAAGTTCAAACAGGAAAATACCTCAGAGGTTGGGGTCTAAAATTTTGAGCATGTGCGGGGAACAGCATAATGATTTCATCTTACCTGCATGATCTCACCAATTGATCTATTCAGAGTGCCATGCAGAGAATGCCAATGTCACTGCTGGGTGTGGTAGGCTTGACCCAAGCCATTCAGATCACTCTTCAAGGAAGGACTTTTTGTCCCAGCTGCTGGGAGAGCAGTCAGCTGATGGCCTCCAACATTCAGCTGCTTCAAGGTCTGCCTCAGCTTCTAAGAATCATTTGTATTTCTTTAATTATTTTTTTAATGTTTATTATTTATTTTTGAGAGAGAGAGTGAGAGAGAGAGAAAGCAAGGGAGGGGCAGAGAGAGAGGGAGACAGAATCCTAAGCAGGCTGCGGGCTCTGAGCTGTCTGCACAGAACCTGACATGGGGCTGGACCTCATGAATCTCAAGATAACCACCTGAGAGGAGGCTGGACGCAGTTAACCGACAGAGCCACCCCGATGCCTGGAGAATCATTTCAATCAAGGTCATGCCTTGTCAAGGTGTCCTACATCCACTGGTTAATCATGGTGAAGATATGAAGGTCCAGCCATTTTCAGCCTACAGTGGAACAACTCTGATGGGCGTGTGCTCCAGAGAGTGCAAGAGCTTTGCCTGAGGGCTTTATCAGGCCTGCATCACATTCCATTTTTCCCTCTGCCTGATCCTGTTTTCTTCCCCCACCTTCCACAGTGTTGATCCCTAATCAATATCCTGTACCCACACTCCATCTGTGTCCGTGTCTGCTTGCAGAGAACCCAGACTACGACCCTTGGTTCAGGGAAACACATGTTGTAACTGATGAGTGACATCTGCCGTGGGGCAAGGATAAACACACTTTTGCCAGGCTGTTCATCAAGCCTCAAACAATCAGGGCAGAATAATCAGTAACTTTCTGGGCCTGAGAGTCAACATCAAAGAGAATATTGGAATCTGATGGGGAAAACCCCAGAAAGACTCAACCATGTATTGATAAAGCATTTATTGATATTAGCTCTATACCGGGTTGGACTAGTAGTGCATAGAAAAAATTAAAACATAATTTAATAGTGACTGCTTGAAACTTCTTAAGGAAGTTGTGGAAGCCCAGAAAGCAAAGAGAAAACCTTGCTGAGAGAAGTTGGGAAGAAGAAACAATGTGTATTTTCTTATGGCAGAGAGAACGTGGCAGGCAGGCATCTTCCAGTATGGAAGGTGGAATGTACCTGGGCAGCGAGTCAGGGAGCACGGCCTGCTTGGGGAAGGGCGGGTGGTGTAACACGATGAAGTGGCGGCTGAGTGAGGGTTGGAGAGTCGGGCGGAGAGGCAGAATATGAGAGTAGAACATCTGGTTATTGCCAGTTAGGGAAGGTCTTTTTTGCCTCGCTGAGGAGTCTGGACTTTATCCAACAGCCAGTGGGCACTTTTGGAAAAGAAACTGTGCTTCTGTTACGTGTGTGTTCAATGTCTTGGACAGATGTTAGGCTTTTCTTGTGTTGTTCTGGATTCTAATACTGTTGTCCTTTGGATTAGTTTATACCTCCGTGGGCCCTTTATCCCCTCAAGATGGTGAGTATTTCAGGTGTTCCTCATTTAGGAAAGGCATTCCTCAGAACAGCTGGATAAGGAATTCCTGTTTCTCTCTGGGTTTTTTAGTCATGGGCCTGAATTTTAATGAGGCTTACTATGCTGGGGGCTACTGCAGAATCCTGGGGTGTTAGGCAGGCCTGGGTGAAGTTCTCTGACATGGAGAAGCAGGCTAGGAAAAAGTGGGGGGGGGGCGAGGGCAGGGCACAAACTAAAGATGAGTCCAATATGACCTGTGAAGTCAGATTTCTCAATTAACTTCTTTTTTGTTATCCTGGAGCTTTAAAGGAATTGTGTGCAACAGTGTGTATCTGAGCTGGACTGGAGGTATCTCCCCGGTGTGCCAGCAAGTGGAATTAGGGAAACACCCTCCTGGAAGTCCTCCAACTGCTCTGGGCAGGCTGTCTCCTTAACTGTGATAGCATGCTCAGGGACCCAAACAGATGTCCAGCCACATTCCCTGATTTGTCTGGGTCTCAGGAGCCCCATAAGAAAGCCCATAAACTCATCCACAATTAGAGTTTATTACAGATACAGCTGATAGACCCAGTGAGGGGGTGGGAGGGAGAAGGGATGGCTCAGAGAAGGAGGGGGCACTCTCCAAGAGTATGAATGCAGGAAATTCACCAGGATCCTTGGCAGAAATGACTCAAAAATGTAAGCTGAGGGGTAGGTTCAACAGCAGGGCTAAATGTGGCAAAGGGGCAGTCATTCTGATGGAGAATGAGGCTGTACTTGAAACTCTTTTCACAACACTTCTCCCTAGAGGAGCATAATGCTTCCTGGGAAGGAGGGGGTTAGGTGATAAGATTGATAGGATTATTACCCAAGTAGTTCTGCCGGAAAACCTCATCAAAAAGACCTGGAATAGGGAAGGGATAAATACCCCCGCTAGAGAGACAAATGTGGTCCAGAGACTGGGAGGCAGAGAGTGGAGGAGCTCAATAGTTTCATCAAGGAGAAGATTCTAATCTATGACAGAGACTTGACAGTGAAAAGTGAGGGTGATGTAGGTGGTAATATTAATAGGACCCTGTGGCATTAAACATGAGGAATGAGTGAGACAGAGGATCTAACGGTGCTTCTGTGACTCTGTAGATAGACAATGATTTGACAATCTAACGAGGGATGCAAGTAAAAGGACTGGAAAGAAGAAAAATAAGAAAAAGAATGAGTTTGATTTGGGAAGTTTTCATACATTGGACTATGTTGTTGGATTGTCTGGTAAAGTATTTGGGTGGGAAGAACATCAGGCAGTTGAGTAACACTTAAGAGAGGTGGCAGATGAAAAATTAATATTGAGGGGCGCCTGGGTGGCTTAGTCGGTTAAGCGTCCGACTTTCGCTTAGGTCATGATCTCGCGGTTCGTGGGTTCGAGCCCCGCCTCGGGCTCTGTGCTGACTGCCAGCTCAGAGCTTGGAGCCTGTTTCAGTCTGTGACTCCCTCTCTCTCTGATCCTCCCCTGCTCACGCTGTCTCTCTCTCTCTCCTAGAAATAAAAAAAAAAACATTAAAAAAAATTAATATTGAAAGGGGTTAAGAAAAGAAGCCTGGAAAACACCATATTTAAGGAACAATTAGAGACAGTGGGATGAAGAGGATGCAGAGAATGTGTGGCAAAAAATATAGAGGGAAACGGGGGAGCTCTAGGAATGGGTATTTTGTGGAGTTTGGGGGGATTGTTGCTATCCTGGAGATATATCACATTGGAAAGAGGAAATAGTAAGGACGAGGTCATCACTGTGAGATCAGGTGTTCATTCAGAAAGACCAAATGAAGATGTGGCCTGGGAAACTGCTAACCTGTGCTCCTATAGCTGGAGAAAGCCACTCAGAACACCAAGTATCACATGTGAGGATACTGTGTAGCCATGTGGCCCAACGTAGTGTACCGTAGAGAAAAGATGCTAAGAGTCTGCTCTCAGAGGACATGGACCCAAAGGAAAGTCTGATCCTAAGAAGCAAATGTAATTCTTAACAGAGAGGAAGCAAAATCAGTGTTCACTCAGTTACCTCCCCCACTGTCTTCCCTTGTTCATTCTCTGTATTTGGCTCACAGCTGTGCCCAAGAGGGTTGCCTCAGAATCTTGAGGGAGTAGACCTGGCACTGGGCAGGTATGTGTCATTTGGAAAACTATTTCCCACAAGATTTTATGATGTATCCTCATGGTTGAGAAACTCCTGCTTTAGATCTGTGATTCAACCATTTCTAAAATACCAGGTTTAAGAAGTTTTATAACAGTTGGGGAACCCAAGTGGCTACCCCATAAAGGCTGTAGTGTCTAGGCAGGAAGTATCTTGACATGGCCATCAGCACTCCAACTACCCAGCACTATTTAGGAACGGCTGTGCAGCTGATGGGCATGCTGCCTATCCAAGATTATTCTTTGATTCAAATGTAATTCTAGTTGAAGCGAAGTATCAGCTACCTCTCCTTTGCCTCCCTCTCCAAACCTGCCTTAGATATGCCATGTTTCAGGGGGATACTTGGAAGTCTTGCTTCCCTCTTGTGCCCACTCCACACCCCCTACCTTACCCCACTGCCCCTTTCCTGGGTGGGTTCCAGGAACTCCAGTTCCTCCACAAAAATGCCACAACTCGGTATAGCCCTGAAGAATCACATTCTGCTCCCTCCACAGGGTAGATTTGTCATTTTTCCTCAGAATCAAGGAAATAAATCAATGCCATATTTTTCTTGTTTTATCACACACATGCTAAGGAGGAAAACAGGATTTACTGAGGAAGAACATGCAAATAGTTGTTTATAATTGTGGAAAAATAAGTCAAACCAGCAGAGACGAGCTTGGCTCTAGTAGTCCCTGCATAACATTCACTTTTCTTGGAAATGATGTTTAACTGATCTGGTTTTCAAACGACACAAAAGCAGAATTAATTAATATTTTCCTCATTTTTAAAATTACGGCTTTGTTTTCCAACATGAATGAGACATTTCAATCTATTAATAAGTAAAACTCTAAATGTTATTCTTAGCATAAACTAGGCAAAACTGAAGCTCTTTTATAAAAGATGCTACTTAGAGATGCCAGAGAGCTGCCTGATAAAATCAATCAAAATAAGTCCACAAGTGTTTCTTCTTGAGGAAAAAATAATATAATTGGTAATTATAGAGCCAGAACAGAAGAGAATAGCTACTCTTTAAACAGTTGATTAAGGTTCAATGAATTTCTCTATGGTGTTTTGAAAAAAAGGGACTATTTAGTAGGTAAAGGAGAAGACCTTCTGAGATAAACAAACGGAATTAAGTAAAGATGTTTTCTCATTTATATCCAGGGTGGAAAAGTTTCATCCTTTCAACTGCTTACATTACAAATTAGCTTCATTAAAGAACTGAAATAAATACACTATTCGCAAAGATTTCATATTTCAGATAAGTGTTTTTCCCAAAGATCACACTTTTTTTGTTTATTTGAAGACACAATGAATGAATTCTTAGAAATTCCCTGCTATCATTTCTTATGTTTCTTTTATTCACTTATTCTGCAAATATTTACTGAACACCCACAACGTTCTAGGCACTATGTTCAACGCTCCAAGCAAGCAGCCCCCCCCCCGCCCCACCTTATTTTTTTTTCCT
>NW_027532158.1:1508094-1534283 GCF_008692635.1 Crocuta crocuta
CGCCCCATTTTAATTTTGTGTCATGCAAAGACTTGAGTGGAAAGATGTTTCCTCTCATAATAATGCAAGGATACAACTTCCTTTTATCTCTTTTCATGCTGAAATTTTTTTGGCATAAACGTATTTTCACTTTTGACGAAAGAAAATTAGTTTAATTCTCACCACTGACAACAAATCTAAAGGCAGCTTTTTAAGTTCTTGTCTTAAGTTTGATTATCATTTGCTTTGCTTTGCAGGGTGTACAGCACTAAAAGGGAATATACTGATCTTCCTTTCTTCTTACTACCCTTTACACTATTCTTACTGCTCTTCTTCCTAGAACCTTTGCTCAGGACTCTTATCTGACTAAAGACAAGCAAACAACCTTACTGACAGACATAGACAGGGTCTAGTTAAATATGTTAATTTCTGTAGTCTATTATTTAGAAATTGACAGCAGCTATGGCAGAGTTCACCTTAACTGTGGCCTTCTTGGACCACTGGGGACCACCAAATACTGATTTCAGTTTTACTTAACTGAGAGAAAAACTAAATTTCCTAGTCACATTTATAAGGCAAATCAACCAAACACACCAACAAAGGAACTAAGCAATAAAGGGGTCCTGAGACCCAATTGGGGAGGGCATAGCTGATGAGTGGAAGAAGCCTAAACAGGGGGTGGGTTGGAGAAGACAGCAAATCCCTTCTTAGAATCAGATTTTGCAGATCAGTAGTGATAATGTGTTGATAATTTCTTTATATATTTGCAAGTGAGTGAGGCTGAAATATGAAAGGATGTGTGTGGAAGTGTGCTCTTTCAGTGGTCTTTGTAATGAGCTCCTGACATCAACTTCCTTGTATTCATTTACTTCCCTCCCTCCTTCTCTCCCTCCCTTCCTTATTCTCATTTACTGACAAAATAATATTACTACCACTTCATGAAGATGAGAAGCTTCTCTGTAGGACTGTCTCCAGGCCTTAGACAGATGTTAATAAACTTACCCTCAAAGGAGTCAGTGAGTTTAGTGGTTAAAAGCATGCCCACAATAGTGAGCATTCAGTGTTTGCTTAATAAATGAGCAAATGAATGAATGAATGATCAAGAAGTTCAAATAAATGTCTTCTTCTGTGCCAAGTCAGGAAGAATTATTAGGGCACAGATGTACTTGGCTGCCACAATCAATCTGCTACGTCTGTCTGGCCAGGACATGGGCACAGGGCATGGCAGCAGGAGGCTACTGATGCACTAACATAGGCCTTGGCCCTTAATCTATCAAGGGAAGAAATGCGATGTTGGAATTATGATGATGGTATTTCCTTCTGGTCCTCTTTCTCTTCCTTCGAAGAGACAAGTAATCTTATCACATTCACCTTGAAAGGACTGGCATCAGAGAAAGTTGTGTTCGTCACACTCTAAAGCCCAACTATGCAGACCATGAGCTCTACTTCTCTCATTATTTCTTTCAGGCTCAGTAAAACAAATGTTCCTTTTTAACTCTTCCCATTATTTTTTAGCTCCCATTTTATTCAGATACTGAAACATCTTACTTTTGATTTGCTATTTGACAGATTTTACTCTTTTGAGCTAGGTCGGATTTACCAGTAGAAATTTTAGAAAATAATATTGGAGATTCCATTACAGAAACTGGTTCACAGTCCTCAGCATGGAACCAAGTATTTGTAATTTGGGGAAGTCCCTAAATGGTTCTGAGACATAGCTTTAGTTGAGAACTGTTAGTATACAAATGGCTTTTTAAAAATTAACTTTATTTGAATTATGGCTTCAGATATTGTCACTCATGGATCCTTAGTTTTTTTTTTCCAACTTTAAAATGAGAATAACATTCTGTGGTAATCAGAGATAATTCCGAATATTAATCATTAATTTTTGTGTCCCTAAAGAGATGTTGTAAGGAAGATATCATTCTAAATCTGAAGGGATTAGAAGGATTGGGGAAAATATAATATTATTATCAATATTAACAGTCTTTTAAATTTATAAAGTGTGACTGGGTTTGCCCAGAATGATCGTGGAATTAGATATTGTAATTAACTTACTTCTCTGGGCTAGCCAGAAAATAAATTTTGATTGAATTCTCCTTGCTGAAAGTATTCCTAAAATCTAATAGTCTTTCTGCCTTAAAAAAAATCAAGTATAGTGCACATAATTGAGTCAATTTTGATAATTCCAGTACCGCAGTGTTATCATTCAGAACTGAAACATTTTCATTGTATAGCAGTATAAGCATTGCTTATTGAAGACCAGGATGAAGTGTTCAGGTATTCAGGGCCTGGGAGTTCCTTTTACTGCATTTTGTTTGGTTTTTGTTTTCAGTATAAACCATTGTTTAACCCATTCCTGGTTGCCTCAATCATCGTGAGGATGTAGTGTTGTGCAAGAATAGTCCTGTGCAAGAGCATCTGCTATCAACCCTAGGGAGCTCCCTCCCTCCTGGATTTGGAGCTTTTAAATTTTATCCCCAGCCAAAAAGTGAAAACAAATAGGACTGGTCCTTTGATATGTGTTAGCACATTGGGCTATGTTCTAGGGAGGATGAGAGTAAAGAAACCGAATTTCCGGCTATTCTAAGCTGTGTGTTTTCAACACTACTGGAAAACCATTATTTATGCTCCAAACAGTAAAACAGTCACCCTCTTGGAATAATACTTGCCTCACTGAGTTCTCATGAAGGCAGAGTGTGTTAACATTTGTCAAAGCACAGAAGGGCTTGGTCACTGTCTATCTTGTTCACCAACCTCTCCCTAATGCCAAGAAGAGTCCTTAAAATACTTGCTGAGTGAATGAATGGATGTTGTTCTTTCTTTCCTCATCACTGGGACCACCACAGCACCTTTACTCCATTTGTCTAAAGGCATTTATCATATTCTACACTGTGGTCTTTTGGTATTATAATCTCTTGTATTATACAGTAAGCTCTTTTAGCATCGGGCTCAAGGATCACAACTTTGCTCCTCCACAGAACACAGTGCAGTATCTGACACAGGAACTCAGTGGGTGCGTGATAAATGAATGCATATTGTAAGTAAACGCAGCTACTTAAATACTATATGTAGTGAATATTCACCATGTTAGTTTCCTAAGCTCCATTGACTGGTAATAGAAATATCCCGTCCGAAATCTTCTGAGTGAATTTAGCAGAAAGAGAATTGCTGACAGTAACTTATATTTTTCTTTCAACATTGTTGGATAACACTGCTTGGTGTCTAAACTCTTAACACCTCTGGTGTCTGTTTTAAAGGTATATATCAATATCAATTATATATTTTTGTTTTAATGATATTTAAAGTCATACAGATATGTAAGACCTAATATAATCGAATTTTTTTGAGAATTGAAAGTTAAGAGTGTACTTCTTTCTTTTTGCAGAGTGCCGCCAGCATTGGGCTCAATGGAAAAGAAGGAGACATTGGGTTGATTCCTTATTTTTAGCCTCCGTTAGATGATTGGAATTCATTATTTGTTAGGTTACCAGAGGGTATACTTCATCAACTCTGAGCATTTAGCATGCAGCTGCTTTGTGTCTATGAGACCCAGGCTATCTCAGCCTACCACTCCTCCTGAAATCTCCCCACTGCCTCCCACAGAAGTAATATGTCAATATTATGCTTTTATTGATAGCTACACAATTCACGTTCCACTTCTTTCCCTAAACTTTTTTCATTATGTGATTTTATCTGCTGGCTTAGCCCTTTCATGCTAGCCATTTGTTTTGCCCCCAAGCATCTGGCCTTTAAAAATATAATGCATCTTACTGGCTTATTGAATAAGAGATATATGGCTGTGCTTATAGTCAGGCATGACTGTGCTTACACACTAAGTCTTACTGAAATGCCTCAGCTTCCTCAATACTGTGCTAATTCTCATAATGAATTCTCATTCTCTACTTGTTATGTGATTATTAACTGTATACCGTATTAAACTAATAGGTGAGGTTTGGGGTACCTGGTTGCCTCAGTTGGTAGAGCATGTGACTTGATTTGGGGGTTATAAGTTTGAGCCTCCGGTTGCGTGTAGAGATTACTTAAAAAATTAAGTTAGGTTTGATATTGGTTCTAAGCCTAAAGGCTTTGATATCCTCACCCTGCCCCTCGTCCCATACTATAACCTAATATTCAGACTATTAATTTTCAGATGCAGAGTTATTTTGTATAGTAATGAAGTGATAATTACTGTAAATAAAGAAAAAAACAATACATGTAAAATATCTAGTTTTCAGGGAGATTTGATCCTACCTCATACCATATTTTCACTCACACACTAAAGACTAATAGCTTAGAAAGCATTCTTCTAAAACGTGAGTTCATTATTGACGAGACAATTGTAAAGAGAAGGCAATTAATTTTAGCCAATCTAATGAACTAAATGCAGTGAATAATTACAAAATGGGTAATATTTGATATCTACCAATGTACACTTTTATGTTATTTTACCTGAGTATTAGAGACAATATTTCAGGTGATTAAAAACTTAGGGGAAAAAAAAAAAAAAAGAAAAAAAGAAAAAAAAAACTTAGGGAAAAATTGCTCTCCTTCGAAGGTAGAAATGGAACTCATGAGTTTGATATTTTTAAAACATTTACTATAAATTGTTCTTCCAAAATGATAGCAGAAATCAGTACCAGACTATATAGCTATAATATAGTAAGATAGGCATAACTATAAGAAATTTTTTAAAGGGACTAGAAGTCAGAGTGAGAGGACTAAAGGTTTATCACCTATTACTAGGATGTGATCCTCCAATTAGGACTTTAGTGCCATTAATAATAGTGTGTTGTAGTGCTTATTACAATGAATGGTAAAGGTTTCTGTGCCCATTTCCCCCTATTAAACTGTGAGCTCCTTTGCTAGACTGGACTATCATATTCATCATTGTATCTGAGGAACCTAAACCAGTACCTAGTATAGGGAAGGCTTGCAATACTTTTTAATCAATTAATTAGGTGCTGCTGCTAGGAATTTACCCAAGGGACATAGGAATGCTTATGCATAGGAGTACATGTACCCCAATGTTCATAGCAGCACTCTCAACAATAGTCAAATCATGGAAAGAGCCTAAGTGTCCATCAACGGACTAATGGATCAAGAAGACGTAGTTTATCTATACAATGGAATACTAGATGGCAATGAGAAAGAATGAAATCTGGCCATGTGTAGCAACATGGATGGACCTTGAGGGTGTTATGCTGATTGAAATAAGTCAGGCAAAGAAGGACAAATACCGTATGTTTGCATGTATAGGAGGATTAGAAGAACTTAACGGAGGACCGTGGGGGAGAAGAAGGGGGAAGTAGTGGGGGAGGGGGAGAGAGGCAAACCATGAGAGACTCTTGAATGCTGAGAACAAACTGAGGACTGATGGGGGTGGGGGGGGCGGGGGAAGATGGGCATGGAGGAGGGCACTTGTGGGGATGAGCGCTGGTAATTTAAGTAATCAAATATAACAGTAACTAAACTATAATTATGAAAATTAATTTATAGTTGTATTAGGAGGGAAGTAAAATTAAGAGTTAAACATGATCTGTGCACTATAGTTAACATTACAGAGGGCTTTTTAAATTATGGGTTCAATTTTGGAATAGAATTTATAAGAATAGTGCTGAAAAACTTGATAGGTTAGAAAGAAGATAATGTCACTCACTGTTTGGAGAGATGTAAAGCTTGTATTCTGATCAAGTTATCCAAAAGATTAGGCAAATTCCCATGGCATTTTGCTATATGGATTTCTAAAAGGGCAACACTCATAATCCCAAGACTTCACATATTTGTCTATTTGGTTGTCCTTAAGGTTAGTTTTTAAGTAGAATAAAAAATAATGATACTACTTTCAATATCAGTTAAGACAGAATTAGGCTTCTAGTAACGAGGACCTGGCCTCCCACCACCCAGCTGAGCCCCCAAAATGGCTTAAATAAGACATTTATTTTTCTCTCACTTACATGTGTTTACATAACAAAAGCTTAGCTTCATTTTCAGTAGAGATCTAGGTCCTTTCTCTCTTTCTGTTTTAACATCATTAACACATTGATTATGATTTAAAGTGACAGATCAAGTCAGTTATTGTATTTACATTGCAGGAAGTAAGAAGAAAAAGCCAGGAAGAGCTCCCCATTTTTTTTCTTTAAGGAGACTTCTTGGAATTTGCACATAGAAGTTCTGCATATATTTTTTTGGTTGGGTTCCCATTCTGTTAATGAGGAAGATGTTCAGCTACATCTTGAAAGGCAACCTGCCATTTCTGTGACATGATTTAGAAACAAACAAACAAAAACATATGCTCATGATAAAAACAAAAGCAAGCAAATAAACAAAAAACCCACAAGAAGCAAAACATGCAAACAGTGCAGGATACAGGTGAAAAGCTGAAATTTCTGTGTCTTTTACTTTAATGGAATCTGTCACTGTAGTCTGCTTACATGTTTTGAATACTCTCTCTTCCTAAGTGCTCCTCACTATGCTCGGTTTTCGAAAGAAGAAAAGAATAAGCCTATATTTTGTGGTTTTTCTTTCAGCCGGGGTGTGGATATATGATTTAGTCTACACTAACTGAAAGCGTCTATGTGAAGCTTTGAATTAGAATTGAGTTATGTGGGGAAAGAGGTAGGGTTCAGGTTACCGTGTGCTAGAGCAGATTGTGGCAAGGCTTCATGGTTCTGGAGTGAAGAGCTGTGGTGTGCTCCCTGATGTAGCCCTGGAAATACCCACAAATGTATTTTACAAGTGTTTCTGGCAGTGAGGTCCTGGAGCTGGCAGCCATGGGTATAGTTTTTGGATTTGGCCGGTCCTTGACCGTGGCAGAGGCAGCGCTTTATTAGTCGGCCATTCCCATGGTGTGTGCCTGAGAGTCTTTTATGGATCCTCCGCCTGGAGACTCTATCTTCGGTTCTGCAGGGTTTCTTTGAGCTTAAGAAATAAAATACTCCTACAGATTTGAAACTCGCTGTCTAGTCCTTCCGGATCAGATTCTCCGTCTTTTTTATGACCTACTTCTTCCCCCACCAAGATAATCACTATCCTGAACTTGGTGTTTGTTATTCCCATGCATTTACATTTTTAAACCTAATATCTCCTTAAATACATAGTACATATATTATTGTTTTATATGGATTAATTTATATATGAATGACATAATTCTTCAAGCACTCTTCTGTAGGTTCATCCACCTCATATTATGTTCATGAGATTCTTTCCTTATTGATTTATGTAAACTTAGTTCATTCATTTGCACTATTGTATAACATCATGTAAATTTATCATAATACATTTATCTAACTCCTTTTAACAGAAAATTCATTTTTGCCATTATAAATAATTCTACTGAGAATTTACTTTTGTTTTTTTAAATGTATGTCCACTTGTGTTCACAAGCCAGACTTTATTCAGGGTGTATATCTAGGAATAAAATTGCTTGATTAGGGTAGTTACATCTTCAATTTTATTAGTTATTGCCAAATTTTTCTTCAAGATGGTCTTATGGATTTGCAACAATATGCAAGTGTTAGCCTTTATCCACTTCTTTGCCAGCACTCAATATCATCAGAATTCTTAGGTTTTACCAATGCAACAGCTGTGAAAACTATTTTATTGTACTTTTAATTGGCAATTTCCTATCACTGAGATAAACCATCTTTTAATAGGCTTATTGGCCATTTGAGATAAACCTTTGGTAAATTCCTCATTTATATCCTTTTCTTATTTTTTACCGGGTTGATGTGTAAGAGTGGTTTTTTTTTTTTTTTTTAATTCTGGATAATAATCCTTGCTGAGTTCAATGTGGTGTAAATATCTTTTCCCAAGTTTGGTACTTGTCTTTTTATTTTTAAATGATCTTTTTTGAGTCACAAAAGTTTTTAAATGACTGTGTTATCGAATTTGTCTTTTTTTATTGTATTGTATCTAGGCTTATAAAAGTTTCTCTTTTGAAGTCACAAAAATATCCCCCTTACCTCCCCTAATTTTGCCTCTCACATCACGGTGGTGTATCGGTATAATTAGTGGTTCCTCGAAGAACCACTAGAAGTGACAGAGAATAGGAAATTATTTAGGGACTTGACTTTCTGTCACTGTGGAATCTGGTAAAATGTCTTGTTTCTGGTTTTTTCCCTGCATTTGGTACTGATCCTATAGTCACGGGGTACTCAATAGGGAAGGAATGACAGATGTCAGCACTGGAGAGCTGGCATAACCAGAACTGTGGGGAACAAGCCGGAGCTTACTTTGTTTTTCCACTGGGCATCATTTGCCTCTCCCCACTTCCAAGCCACCGACTTGCAGCTGAGGAGGCCCTGTACCTGGCTGCCACTCTTGTCACAGCTACAATGGCACCTGATCCAGGGTGTGGAAAACCTAAAGAAAGATATCCCATCGGAGCCCAAGGAGCTATGGAATTCAGTTACTGCCTATGCCAACGAGGTCAGCCACCAGACTGCAAAAATGTGTATGAGTCACAGTAGGGCCTTGCCTAACTTCACCTTCTGAGAGTAAACATGGCTCCTACTCTCTTCCTCCTTTCAAAACTCAAGCAAGTTTTTCTGGTGACCAAATGTTAACCACTAAACTCCTGCAGAGAACGTAATTCCAGGAAACACAGTTCAGTTCAGCCAAGTTGACACATTACAAAGATTGGTGCAATCAAGGAAGCAGAACCTCTAGAGATGACATGGAATAGGAGTGTATTTAGGGACTTGACTTTCTGTCACTGTGGAATCTGGTAAAAAGTCCGTTTTGGTTATATTTTCTGCATCTGGTGCTGATTCTAAACTCATAGAATTTATTTTGTGTATTCTATGGAGTGGCAATTCAAGTCTAATTTTTTCCACATGGATAGCCCCTGTTCCGTGTGTTGCATACTCCATTTTATCCCCCACTGATTTGCAACACTGATTCTGTAATACATTAAATTTCATTATATATTTAGTTCTGCAATATTTATTTTGTTTCATTACTATTTGTTGATTTCTGTGTTACTGCCTCACAGTTGTAATTACCATGGCTTTATGATAAGTCTTAAAATCTATGGTAAAATAAGTTCTGCCATCTTATTCATTTTCATTATGAGTATTTAGTTTGACCTTTTGCTATCATATACAAATTTTAGAATCACTTTGGGATTTTCACTGTAATTGCTTTAAGTTTATATATTAATTTGATATCTTCATGATATTGAACCATTTGGTATATAAACATGGTGTAGCACCACAAATATTTAGTCTTTCTTTAATGCTTTCTATAATTTTATAATTTTCTCCTTTAAATTCATGTACATATTTATTTATGTACATGTAACTACTAACTACTTGTATTTATTTTTTTTTAAGTTGATTTATTTATTTTGAGCAAGCGTGCACGCGCATGCATGAGAGACAGACAGCCCAGCAGGGGCGGAGAGGGAGAGAGAGAATCTCAAGCACTCTCCACGTTGTCAGCAAAGAGCCCAATGTGGGGCTTGAATTCATGAATTGTGAAATCATGATCTGAGCTGAAATCAAGAGTCGGACGCTTAACCAACCAAGTCACCCACGTACCCCTACTTCTTAATACCTTTAAAATGCTGTTGTTCTTGGAATATCTTTTAAAGTGACATTTTAAAAAAGTTTTGTTTATGATCTATGGAAATGCAGTTGAGTTTGTATATTGATCTCATACCTAGAAACTTTCTGACATTTTATTTTTTTTTAATTTTTTTTTTAATGTTTTTTATTTATTTCTAGGAGAGAGANTTATTAATTCTAATAATTTATCTAGAGACTTTCTTGGGTTTTCTATATATATAGCTAACATGTCTGCAGATAAAGGCTGTCTTCATTCTTCTGTAAATTGTTATTTGTAAATGCAAATGAATTATAATAAATATATTTATATTATAAAATATGTCATATATAACATATAGGCTTAAATAAAGATAAATATTATTCTTACATCTTTATATACCCCAGACTTCAATATAATGTTAAATAGAAGTTTTGATGTTTACATCAATGTTTCACAAGACTGGCTTTGTGTTCACAACAAAATCACTCATGGTCATGATTAAAAATTCCTACCTGTAATCTATTTGCACAATTGCTTAATGTTTTTAAGGGGTAATATTTTAAACCAATAAAGCTACAATATTTTTTGTGTGTGAAAGGCACAAATATTTATACTTTGGATAGTTACCTTTTTTGCAGCTATAAAGCTTTACATTACAAAATATATTTTCTCTCATAATAAATATAATTTTTCTTTGATGTATTTTATATCACACATGTCTCTGAGATAAGAAACATTTTGCAAACAATTTACAATACATTCCATCTCTACCGCACCTACCGAAGTATTACACTTATGTGAAAATCAGTAATATTTTGCTAGTTTGCAAATGTTACTACATTATTTGCAACTAAAAATACTATATGTTTTATATAAAACTATACAATGCTTGAAGTTTGGACTTGTTAAATTGTTCATGGTTCACACAGTACTTCCTTTTAAGTTTTGAGCATCCCTTTGAAAATATGGCATGCTGACCCTCTTTGTATCTAGAGATGCAATTAAAAATAATGGCCTAAATATTCAAGTAGTAGAGAATGTTGGCAATTTGACACTGAGGCTATTCATTTGACCTTCTTTTGTGGCTTGCAGGCATGCAGTTTGTTTTTAAATGGATGGCATGTTAAAGATCTGTAGTCATGTCATTTTTTTTCCTGACAATTAGTAAGATATAGAAGGAGAAACTTTTATGAAGAGAGAGTCCAACTAGGCTACTACCCACAGATCAATAACATCAAGTGTTTCCATAATATAAATATGCTCCCAGCTTATCTCTAGGGATTGAAGAGAGATCAGCTTTGTATAAACAGGTTTTTTATTTGATGAGTAGACAATAGATGAAGGAAAAAAATGTGCTGTGGTTCTTCATGGAGTGTTCTGGGATTTGAAAATGATTTACAGTTACAACCAATTAAAAGACAAGCTAGTTAAACATCCCATATTCTGTACCTCTGGAAAATTCTGTTTTGCGTCTCAATTTTTTAAAAAATCAGGGAAGTCTCTGACTATCTATATGAAGTTAAATTCCCCTTTTTTATTCTCATAATATTTTTCTTTTGTAGAGTTTATCATGTTTTTAATTGAAAATAAGTATGATTTGTTTGTTCAATTTCTGATCATCTGAATAATTATTAGCTCTCTGTGGTCAGAAACACATCTTTTAAACTAATGTAACCAGAAACTAGCACAGTGGCTATTTAATAAATAAAATGACTTTATGAATAAATGGTGAAAAACAACTGTTATTTCTTGAGAAATTAACTGCCTTTAATTGCAACAACACAAATTTTTGGACTAACCTAGGCATAAAAAGAATATCTTGGATGGATATTGGTCATCTCATAGAATTAAAAAACATAGTAAGGCAACAATCAGAGAAGTTTTAGAAGTCTAGGATGCAGAAACCCACGGCCGGTCTCAAAAAACCACTGCTGTCAAAATCAATCAAACATTTTTAGTTTTCATGTCATTTTAAGAGGATTAAAATTCTAGGGAAAGACTAGAAAAAAAATTCTTTCTTTGAGAAACTAAGAGAATCAAAGAGAAATTCAATCTCTGTCTCTGTTTCTCACCTCCGTACTTCCCACACCCCACCGTGTGTGTGTGTGTGTGTGTGTGTGTGTGTGTATGTATGTGTCTGACTCCCTCCTTCTCCTTCCTTTATATATGCATGTACTCACATACTTAAGATTTTCCCTGCTTTTTATTCTTTCTTTTTTTTAAAAAAAAAAGTTTATTTATTTTGAGAGAGAGAAAGAGAGCATATGTGGGGATAGGCCAGAGAGAGGGGGAGAAAGGGAATCCCAAGCAGGCTCTGCACTGTCAGCAGGGAGCCCCACATGGGTGTGAACTCATGAACTGTGAGATCATGACCTGATCTGAAATCATGACCTAAGCTGAAATTAAGAGTGAGATGCTTAACCAACTGAGCCACCAAGGCACCCAATTATTCCTTCTTTTTGATTTAAGTTATTATCTGTTGAAATTTCCTTTCAGCCTAAAGGGCTTTAGTTTAGTTTGGTTTGGTTTTGCTTTTGTTTAGATCAGATTTTCCAGTAATGAATTCTCTCAGTTTTGTTTATATGGGAATGGTCATTATTTTAGTTTCATTTGTAACAACAGTTTCCTCCAGAGGAGTTTTCATCTAGAATTCTTGACTGACTGTTTTTTTCCCAGCACTTTAATTTACATCACTGTCTTCCAGTCTCCTTTGTTTCTAAGGAAGAATGAGCTTTTAATTATGTTGATGCTCTCTTGTATATAATATTTTCTTCATCTTTGTTTTTCACCAGTTTAACTATGATATGTCTAGGTGTATACCTCTTTGTTTTTATTAAACTTGGGATTCAGAAGACCCCTAAAACTAATAAGCATTTATAGCAAGATTCAAGGATACAAAAGTAATATACAAAAGTCGATTATTTTCCAATATACTAACAATGAACAAATGGAATTTGAAATTAAAAATACAGTATCATTGGGGCACCTGGCTCAGTTGGTTGAGTGTCTGACTCTTAATTTTGGCTCAGGTCATGATCTCATGGTTTGTGGGTTCAAGCCCCATATTGGGCTCTGTGCTGACAGCACGGAACCTGCTTAGGATTCTCTCGTTCTCTCTCTCTGCCCCTCCCCGACTCATGCTTTTCTCTCTCTCTATCAAAATAAATAAATAAACATTAAAAAAAATAAAATATCATTTACATTCATACCACCAAAATAATGAAATAAGCTTAAGTCTAACAAAATATGTATAAGACTTATATAGAAAAAACTATAAAAAATGATAAAAGAAATCAAAGAAGAACTTCAATGAAATGTTCGGTGATCATGGATAGGAAGACTCAATATTATCAAGATGTTAGTTCTTTCTGACTTGATCTAGAGATTCAACACAATCTCAATAAAAAGCCCAGCAGGTGATTTCATGGATATCTATAAGTCAATTTTAAACTTTATATGGAGAGGCAAAAGACCCAGAATAGCCAATGTGATATTGAAGGGGGATGAACAAAATTGGAGAACTGACACTATCCAACTCTAACACTGTAAGGGAAAACTGTTTCTCCCTATTCATGACTCATCAACACTTCTGCTACCACACGTGTGGGTGTCTGATATACCAAGTAATTCTCAATTCTTTGCTGACACGAACTGAACGTCCTACAATTCAATTCAAATCTAACACTGTCCACCTGGAATAAATGTCATATCCTACCATTTAAGTGCTCAGTCCCATAAGACTGTCCCCTCCCTCAACTTCAATGCCCATCACAAGTTCAGGTTATCACCCGTGCTTCTGATTGACCAGCTATGAACTGGAGGTTCCCATGACCCCCTTCTCAGGTTTGATAATATGCTAGAATGGCTCATAGAACTCAGGAAACAGCTTACTTACTAATTATTGGTTTATTGCAAAAGGATGCAACTCAGAAACAGTCGCTGGAAAAGATACCCGGGGCAGGATGTGGGCAGAGGCACGAAGCTTCCGTGCCCTCATTAGGCACGCTATCCTTTCAGTATTTCCACATGTTCATGAACTTGGAAGCTCTCTGAACTCTGTAGCTCAGGGATTTTTATTGAGGCTTTATACACAGGCATGACTGCTTTCAAGCATACCTCAGAGATACTGAGGGTTTGGTTACAGACCACCACATAAAGCAAATACTGCAATAAAGTGAGCCAAATGTATTTTTTGGTTTCCCAGTACATATAAAAGTTATCGTTACACTATGCTGTAGTCTATCAAGTGTGCAACAGCCTTATGTCTTAAAGATGTACATAATTTAAAAATCATTTATTGCTAACAAATGCTAACTATCACCAGAGCTTTCAGCAAGTCATAATCACTGATCATAAATCACCATAACAAATATAATGATAATAAAAAAATTGGACTATTGTGAGAATTACCAGAATGTGACACAAAGACATGAAATGAGGAAATACTGTTAGAAAGTGGATGCTGATAGACTTGCTTGAAGCAAAGTTACTACAAACCTTTAATTTATAGAAAATGCAGTATCTGTAAAATGAGATAAAGCAAAGCCCAATAAAATGAGATATACCTGAAAATCATTGGCCATTGGTGATTAACTCAATCTCCAGCCTCTTCTCTCTCACCTTCTCAATTAGGAGTTGGGGCTAGAAGTCCCAACCTTTTAATCACAGGTATTGTTCTTTGGAAACCAGCTCCTTATCCTTAAAGGCTTTCCAAAAGTCATCTCATTAACATAAACTCAGGTATGGTTGAAAGAGACTGCTTACAAATAACATTCCTTTCACCTTACTGCTCTTTAAAAAAAAATTTTTTTTTAATGTTCATTTATTTTTGAGAGAGAGAGAGACTAAGCACGAGTGGGAGAGAAGAATGAGGGAGAAACAGAATCCAAAGCAAGTTTCAGGCTCTGAGCTGTCAGCAAAGAGCCCAATGTGGGGCTGGAACCCATGAACCATGAGATAATGACCTGGGCCAAAGTTAGATGCTTACCCGACTGAGCCACCCAGGTGCTCCTCACCTTACTGCTCTTATCATTTAGGAAATTCTAAGGATTTTAGAAGCTCTGGGTCAGGAAGAAGGATGAGGACCAAATATACATTTAATATTATAAATCACAGTATCACAAAGATTTATCATAAAACTCTAGTAATCAAGACAGTATGGTATTTGTGAAAGATCAGAAAAGGAATTGATGGAACAGAGTAGAGGCCAAGTAATTGACCCACATAAATATAGTCAACTGGCTTTTGACAAAGGAACAAGACAGCAAATTGGAGAAAAGATATTCTCTTTAACAAATGGTGCTGGAGTAACTCAATATTACATACAGAAAATGAATTTAGACACCTTTCACAAAAATTAACTCAAAATTGATCATAGATCTGAATGTGAAATATAAAACTAAAAAACTGCTAGAAGATAGTATAAAAGAAAATCTAGATAACCTTGGGCATTGGATGACTTTTTAGCACAACACCACAGTCATGACCTATGAAAGAAATAATTGATAATCTGGAATTGTACTTTGCACAAGACATTGCTAAGAGAATGAGAAGACAAGCCATGGACTAGGAGAAAAGTCATCACCCCCTCCACAAATTATTTTCTCAAGGCACTTTACATATTTACTAAAATTCACCTCAAGGTCCACTCTCTGCTGTACCAACTACCAAAATCAGAAGTTAGTTTCTAGTACCACATAACAAGTTGCTCCATAATTTAGCAGCTTAAAAACAACAGAAGATATACTGATGTTATTGCATTTTTCAGCCAACATGTGCATAAAGATGCACATTGGGTCCCTCAGATAGTGTTGTCCTATAACTGAAAGATAATATTTAAATAGCCTCTGAAGCAGCTGGATAAACATTAGTCACAGAAATATATGCACAATGTATTATTTCTAGATCTATTTTGTCCAACTGTATTCATAGGAAGCAAGTCAGAGAAATGTACAAACTATAATGTGTGCATTTTTTTTTAAAACCCAGAAGCTATAGAGAAATGAAGGAGTATTCATCACTGCCATTCATAACTGCAAGTGGACGTTTTTAAACTGGTGAATTCTCTAATCTGTTAGCATGGATATTAAGTGATTTGTTGATTGAGTCCTATTTATATTTGCTGGACAGCTGAAAGGAAAGTAAGACTATTTTATTAACAATATTCTGTTGTTTACTAAAAGGAAGAACAGGGGTTCAACATAGCTTTTGTCATTTTGAATTTGGGTGTGATGGATGAGGGCAAGGATGGGACAGGAGGAGGAGGGAATCTCTTAGAAATTGCTGGAGACTTTTAGTAATACAAATGATGTGCAACTAATCTAATTTAATTAAATTTAGAATCTTAACGGAGCCCTTTGAAGAGCTAGTGAAATGCTTTTCTTTTGTATATCTCCTGACTGTTGAAATGCAGTACATTAAAATGAATAAGAACAATAGACAGTTTCCACTAATCTCATCTGCAACTCCATCTGATCCAATGAGAAGATTTTAATTAGAGCTGGACTCCGTTCAAAAAGAGGAACTATTGTAACAGCCATAATTAAGTTGATTTTCTTCCATGGTGCATAGGTTGTACACTCACTTTGGAATGATGTACATTCTGTTTGTATATTCATAATAAATTATGCACTTTCTATTTTTCTATGCAGGCATTATTCATTCACCTCAGTGATGGTCTGCCCAGTAATATTTCATCTTTAGAAACTTTTGGAGACCTTTCCTTCACGAATTATTCTCATTTTGAGTCCTACCAATAGATAAGAAACCATTTGTTGCAAAAATCCTATTATACAATTTCTCACATTGATATACAACAGATGTGCATTATGTTTCTGTTTTCTTTTACCAAATATAAAAATAGTTAACCATGAATGCAATTTACTTGAGATGTAGAGTCCACACACACACATATACACAAAACATCATATACGCTGCAATAGAGGTGTTTGAAGGCCTGAACTATAAATACAGAGAAAAATATCTGATATATATTCGCACATGCATGCATTTATGCCTGAGACGTCCTATCAAATTTTTATAGAATAACAAAGCAATTTGTTCAAATGATGACTGCTAATGAAAGCAGTTTTGTCCAAAGACACAAACATATGATGTAATAATAGCTCCTAGTGATTGAAATGACAGTGCTCTTCATAATTACTTGGCTAGGTAGGGGGTCAGTACTCCATGGCCTCACAAAGGAAATTGTTGGTTGTTTACCCTTTTCTTTCTTCTATTCTCGTGTTCTTTTTAAAAGCCTCAAGCCAAAAAACTTTTTAGGACAACTGTTTTTATTTCAAGAACTCTGAGGTGCTTTCCCCACCCCCTAAGATTTGATTTTCTACACATAATGTGGGGCTCCAACCCACAACCCCTAGATCAAGAGTCACATGCTCTACCAAATGAGCCAGCCAGGGGCCCTTGTTTCAAGACCTCTGATTTAAAAACATTTTTTTTTGTTATTTATTTTTGACAGAGAGAGACAGAATGAAAGCGAGGGAGGTGCAGAGAGAGAGGGAGACAGAATCTGAAACAGGTTTCAGGCTCTGAGCTGCATGGAAACAGAGACCTGTTTGGAACCTCGAACTCACAAACTGTGAGATCATGACCTGAGCCGAAGTCAGACGCTTAACAGACTGAGTCACCCAGATGCCCCCCCAAACTCTGAGTTTTTAAATTAAATTAAATTAAATTAAAATTTGAGTCTATAAAATAATATTCATAAAATATATGTATAAAAGAATACATAGAAATCAAATAGTTTTCAGAAAAAGATTTTGCCATTTACTTGGCAGTCTCCTGTACTCTCAAATCTTAATCGTTTTCCTCCACCACTATTCTGAATTTTGCATTTGCAATACTCTTCCTTTCCTTTCCTTTTACTCTATACTTGGTATCCCTCTACAATATACAATGTTTACTTTTGCATGTCTTTTATATTATAACAGTTGTATTTTGTATATTTGCTTATAATTGGCTGTTTTTCTGCTTAATCATGTGTTTCTAAAACTTATCTATGTTTTTGCATGTAGCTGCAATTTATTATTTTTTACTTATTACCTTCATTGCTGCATAATCTTCTAACATATGAATATCCTAACATTTATTTACTCATTTTACTTCAATGGATATTTTGTTTGTTTACAATTTTCTGCTGCTACAATGGTGCTATTATATTTTCGAACAGTTGCCCTGGGCATATGTGCGTAAATTTGTTCAGAATATAAAACAAAGTGAAATTGCCGTATCACCACCTAGAAGAACTGCCTTTATAAAATGATGTTAAATTATTTTCTAAAGTGGTTGTACCTTTTAACTTTTGCAGTTTGTCTGGTATGAAATGTGAATTCACTGGAGATTTAATTTCTATTTCCCTAATTTAATAAGATTGAGCACATTTTATGTTTATTGAATGTTCAGGTTTCTCCTGCCTTGTGCTCTCAAGTCCTTTTTCTTTGTGCTCTTTTTTTTTCTCCATGATTTAAACATGGTATATACTGTATACAAGTTTTTTGTCAGTTATAGTTTTCAATTAGCAGCTCCTACTTATGGTTTTAATTTTCATTCTGTTTACACTAAGTTTCCTAAGCAGAAGTTTTAATTTTAATGTAGTTAAATCTATCAATTCCTTTTCTTTCAAACTGAACTTCATGTCTAATTTAAGAGGTCCATCTCTACCCAAAGGATTTTATATATTGTTTTCCCAAAATTTTATTTTTACTTTTAATATTTAGGACTTTTTTTTTTAATTTTTTTTTATTTATTATTTCTAGGAGAGAGAGAGAGAGAGACAGCGTGAGCAGGGGAGGGTCAGAGAGAGGGAGTCACAGACTGAAACAGGCTCCAGGCTCTGAGCTGGCAGTCAGCACAGAGCCCGACGCGGGGCTCGAACCCACGAACCGTGAGATCATGACCTAAGCGAAAGTCAGACGCTCAACTGACTAAGCCACCCAGGCGCCCTTAATATTTAGGACTTTAATTATATGAAATTAATATTTGTTTATGGTGGAGGGTAGAAAAACAACTTAATTTTTTTTTCATTGATGCAGATTTATCACAGCACTGCTAAGTGAGTAAACCATTCTTTCCTTTTGATAATCAGGCACAATTCTCTGTCACTCAAGTCTATATTCTTGGCTCTTTATTTTGTTCTATTGATAATTTTCAATTCCTGAACAGTACCATAATGTCTTAAGTACTATAAATTCATAAGTCTTAACATATGGAAAGAAGAATGTTCTTTTATCTTTACTTTCCAAGTATCTGAACTATTCTTGGCTATTGGTCTTTCATAGACAAAACAGCTAGTTAAATCTCATAAAATAAGCATAATACAATTGTAATTAGAATAGCATTGATACTTTAGGTCAATATGTAGAGAATTAACATCTGCAACACATTGAATCTCCCTATTTATGAACAAGGCATATCTACCATTTAAGAGTCTTACTTTATATTTTTCAATATAAGTGTAATAGTCCAAATTGCTTATACATGTAACAGAACTTCAAAATACATGAAGCAGAAATTGATAGAAGTGAATGAAGAAATAGGCAAATTGAAAGCAATGGTTGAAGATATCAATACCTCTCTCTCTCAATAATTGATACAGCAAGTTGATGGGAAATCAGTAAGGACAGAGAAGATTTGAACAAAGCTATCAATTCACCTGACCTGATTTTTATCTTTATACTATTACATTCTACATGAGCATACTATAGACCCTTTTCAACTATACAAAGAACATTTATTAAGTCACATCACATTCTGGACCACAAAATAAGTGTCAATAAGTTTTTAAAATATTCAAGTCACTCAAAATATGTTTTCTGATGACAATGAAATGAAATTTAAAAGATACAACAGAAAGATTTCTGGAAAATTCCCATGTATTTGAAATTGAGCAACATACATCTAAATAAGCAATGGATCAATGAAGAAATAAAAATAGAAATTAGAAATTATTTTGATCTGAATAAAAATAAACACAATATATCTTACTTGGTGAGATGTCATTAAAGTGTACTTAAGGGCAAATTTATAGCATTAAGACTAAATCTATAAAACTTCTAGAAAAGACATAAGAGAAAACATTTTTGTCTTTGCCTCAGGCCAAGAGTTCTTAGATATGGCAACAAAAATGTAAATAATAATTTATAAAGAAACAAATTAATAAATTAGGCTTTTTTCAAATTGAAATATGAAAATTTGAAAGTCATTGCTAAGAATGAAAAGGAAAACCATAGACTGGGAGGAAATATTTACAAATCATGCATTTCCTAAAGGACTGCATCTAGAATTTATGATAATATCTCAAAACTACTTCATAAGGGGAAAAAAATAGCCAAATGCATGCAAAAGGTTTGAACAGACACTTCCAAAGGACATAAGCGGGTGTACTTTTTTCTCTGTTTTTTTTTTTTTTTATTGAAGGCATACTTATTTTATTTTTTAAAATTTATTTATTTAAATTCAAGTTGTTAACATGCAGTGGAGTATTGGTTTCTGTAATAGAACCCAGGGATTCACCACTTACATGTAATACCCAGCAAGTGACCTCTGTATTGCCCATCACCCATTTAGCCCATTCCCCCACTCCCATCCTCTCCAACAACCCTCAGTTTGTTCTTTGTCTTTAAGAGTCTTTTACTATTTGCCTCTATCTCTGTTTTTATTGTAGTTTTCCTCTCTTCCCCTATATTCATCTATTTTGTTTCTTAAATTCCACATATGAATGAAATCATAGGTTATGCATCTTTCTCTGACTGAATTATTTCACTTAACATAATACACTCTAGTTCCATCTATGTTGCTGTAAATGGCAATATTTCATTCTTTTTGCTCATTGAGTAATATTCCATTGTATATGTCTACCCCATCTTCTGTATCCATTCGTCAGTCGGTGGGCATTTGTGCTCTTTCCACAATTTGGCTATTGTTGATAGCACTGCTATAAACATTGGGGTGCCTGTGTCCCTTTGAACCAGCAATTTTGTATCTTTTGGACAAAGACCTAGTAGTGCAATTACTGGGCTAGAAGGTAGTTTGATTTCTAATTTTTTGAGGAGAGGAATATTTTGTTTAACTGCGCTTCACTTTTTTGCACTTTGCAGATATTGCGTTATTATAAATTGAAGGTTGTGGCAACCCTACATCAAGTAAGTGTATTGGCTCCACTTTTTCAATAACTTTTGCTCACTTTCTGTCTCTGTGTTGTATTTCAGTAATTCTCACCATACTTCAAACTTATTCATTGTTATTATATTTGTTATGGTTATCAGTGATCAGTAGTGAAAACTTGCTGAAAGATCAGATGTTGGTTTGCATTTATTAGCAATAAAGTATTTAAAATTTTTTTAATGTTTATTTTGGAGAGAGAGAGAAACAGAGTGTGAGCAGGGTAGTGGCAGAGAGAGAGGGAGGCACAGAACCTGAAGCAGGCTCCAGGCTCTGAGCTGTCAGCACAGAGCCCAACATGGGGCTCGAACTCATGAGCCCTGAGATCATGACCTGAGCTAAAGTCAGATGCTTAACTAACAGAGCCACCCAGGTACCCCAGCAATAAAGTATTTTTAAATTAAGATATATACATTGTTTTTTTTAGACATGATACTATATTGCACACTTAATAGATGACAGTATAGTGTCAACATAACTTTTATATGTACTAGGACACCAAAACATTTATTAATTTATTGTTGTGATATTCACTTTATTGTGGTGCTTTGGAACTGAACCTGCAATACCTCTGATGTATGCCTGTATATAAATGAGAAATACAAGGAAATACCACAATGAGATGTCATATAACTATGTATATTTTAGAGTATTTAAATTTAAAAAGACTGACCATGCCAGTTCTCGTCAAAGTTATAGAGCATCTGAGACACTCATCTTTTGCTGCTTGAACCATGAAATCCTGAAATGATATCTCCCCTCTTAATTGAGGGGTTTTCTTGTAAAATTTTGCTTTACATTTATTAGGCTACATTATTGCATGCATACACATTTAAATTTGTTATCATGTAATGCTCTCTTTTTACTAATTTTTGTCTTAAGGCCTACCTTACCTGACATTAATTGCTGCATCAGCTTTTCAAATTTGGCATTTGCTTTGTTTTCATTGTATCCTTTTACTTTGAGGATGCACATATTCCTATATTTGAGATGTACTTGTAGACAGTACAGAGCAGAATTTTAAATACAGCTTGAAAATTCTTATCTTTTCCTGGGAACATTTAGTCAATTTGCATTTTTTCTATTGTCATTTAACTTCAAGCAGAGTATAGTGTGCTTTTCATTGTTCCTTTTCTAGTCTTTTCCTCCATTCTTGCCTTATAGCAAATAGATATTTCTCAAATCAATTTCTTTTGTAAACTAAATTTTAAGTTATATATTCATATTATCTAATAGTTTAGAAAAATTTTTAAATGTTTACTTTTGAGAGAGAGACAGACAGACAGACAGACAGAACGAAAGCCAAGGAGTAGCAGAGAGAGAGGGAGACACAGAATCTGAAGTAGGCTCAGACTCTGAGCTGTCAGCACAGAGACGGATAAGGGGTTCAAACCCATGAATACAAGAGAATGACCTGAGCTGAAGTCAGATGCTTAGCCGACTGAGCCATCCAGGCACCCCTAGTTTAGCAATTTTTATGTATCAAATTAACTTAACAAAATTGGAGAATAAGTATTTTCTTTTTATTTCAAATAGTACCAGGTCCATAGGACACTTATTTTTAATAAATTTAACTTATTTAAAAATTAATTTTTGTTTGATTTTTAAAAAATTATATGGTATTTGAAGTCACTTGTTAGAAATGGGACAGATGCTCCCACTCATAATTTGATTTCAATGTCAAGATTGGTGACACTTCACATAAGTCAAGAGAGTGTGAAAAAGTTTGTTTCTCATTTAATGAGGTTTTGTGGAGAGAGTAGGGGAAATCTCCCAAGCTATTCCCAAATGTTTTGAGAGTTCAGGGGAGAGAAACCAAGTAGGCTTTTATATGCGGTTTTGGACTGGGGTAAGGGTTTTTGTGTACTTGCCAGGATTCATGTGATTTGAATTTTCTGCCAGTTCCAAAGGAGGAAACAAATGTGCTTTCCTATCAGATTGCCTGACACAGGCAAGAAAAAGGAGAAAAGAGAAAGGAGAAAGGGGCTTGAAAGATGTGAGCAGTGAAGCATCAAAAACAGAGTCAGACAATTTATCCTTGAGGTTTGACTGATGACTAAAATGTGCCATGTTTCATTTAATTGAATTTGATCTCATTTAAGTAAGACATTACAGTGCTTTATGAGGCCTATAGCCTGAAACTGGTAAGAATGTTGAAAGTTCCCTTGAATTCTTTGTTGAGGAGCCCAGCATTATATATTTTGAGAAAAGAAATAAGTGCCTTGGTCACTATCAATAACGTCTGGAACTCCACAGGAACTAAGGAGTGAAGCCTTCTCTTAGTGAAGCCTTGCACTGTGGCTTTTGCATGTGGAGAGATATGTATAACCCTAATTTATATTTTGAATATCTGTGAGGCAAGAGACACCCAGATTTCTTTATTCCAAAGGGCAAATCTTGAATAAAGAACTGTTGCTCCCATTAGGCTGAACCAGACCCAGGAGTCAATAAAAATGCACTGATGAGGCTCACTGTTGGCCAAGGCATCCCATGTCAAGATGGCTGAATAAGTTTAGCCAGTTTTGTTGATTCTTGAGTTCCATTCTCAGCCTGGAACATGCAGTTAAAGGATAAGAGACAGAAAGTCTCCAGAGAACTCCATCTTGTGTAACGGTGGCTCTACCAACGTTATATGAACTCCCTTAGATGCTTATGCAAAAGGATACCAAGGGGCTTCTCAGGGAGCTAGAGAGAACAGAGGAGATATGACGTCTGCCAGCACTGTGGCATTTGGCCAAGGGAATAACAAGACAATACCCCTCCCCACCAGCCCCCCACAGGTGATATTCCACCTTGTAGCAAGGAGACTTTAATGACCATGCTGAGCTCATAGGGTTGTAAGGTACTGCTTCCACCATTCAAAACATCATCTGCATGTGGAGAGTCATAATGTCATGAGTTGTAATGCCTCTGTTTTCAGGAAAACTCAGTGTGCAGCCACCAACTGCTACTTTAATGGATATATAATAGGGCCAACGAGGGCAATTTCTTGCACTGGAAGTCCATGTGCACCTTATGGCCATCATGGGTAGACCAGGGACTTCAGGAGGAATGAAAGGAGGTTGCCAAAGCTCCTAGAGTGAAGAAGGCCTAAGGGTACACTAATGGATGTGCCTATTGTAATTTGGACAGATTCTAGAACCTTTTGCTGTAGAGGTTACCATTCATAGTGGACTATGCTAACATAGTGTTTCAGCATAAATGTGTATAAATACGATTTGTAAACCAGGAACATGTCTCCAGAACCCAAAGAAAAGACTTGGACTTGTTTTGGTTGTCCTAGTTAGAAGCTATCGCTTCTTTACTTCCCTTTTCTGTTGCTCTTTCAGCTCAGGACACCCTGCCACTGCAGCTGCCCATGTTCCTTACATGCCTGGGCTTGCTGTGGGGCAAGGTGCTGCTCACTGAGAATGTGGTCTCACTCTGAGGAACAACAGTCTGAGACCACAGCCATAAAAGTGTTGCAGTAGCACTCTGGTCTGGGCCCTGTGTTTGCTTGGCTCCCCATACAACCCGTCAGACACAAGGAAAACACCAAGAACAAAGGGATCCCGAATTTCCTCAAGTATGTCCCATCAGGGGGAGGGTTTGAACCCAACTTCAGGGTCTTTGATAACTTCCAGGTAAAGGATGCACAGAGGCATCGGCTCTTTCCCTTCCTTAGAAGGCCCAGCCGAGGCCGGTGACCACTGGGCTCCTGACTGACCCTGACCTCATCACCTGATCTCCAGTAAGCAGAAACAATGTCCCCTGGAACTTTAAGAAGTTCCCCGTGTGGGAAAGAAAAAAAGAGTTCTGGTGGGATTGGACAGTATGTAAAACAAGAAGTTCCTCGTGGGACCTGACAGTGTGTCTGTGCAAAGGTATAGCCACCACTTTCCCACCGGCAACATGGAACTGGGTATCGATGCCCTGTTTTGCCAGGGTCCCCACTGTGCTTACGGTTTCCCTCCTAATCCCGCAGGTACAGTCACAGCAGTGCCGTGGAGAGTGTGGGTGAGGGGGACAATGTTTCCTCTAAGTGTGCATGGAGAAACGCTTCATGTCCAGGAAACTTCTCCAACAGAGGCACTGGTCCTGTCCATCCCGGTCTCGCCCTGGCAGACCAAGTAAAAAGTGCCCATGTCAGGGGAACAAACAAACACAACATCATGGCTACTGAGAGAGTCAATAGCTGTTTTTTCGACAGTATAAGCGACAGAGCAATTTTCAGGAATTTAACTGAAGTGGTAGGTCCTTGTTCTAAATATGGGACAACAATGTGTTTCCTGTTCACGAACCTGTTTGTAAGTATTTATACATCCTGACTGAGTGTAAGAAAAGAATCACCTTGGAGAAGAATGTCATCAGTGTCATGGCATACCTGTACTCTTGGAGAAGTTAGATGCCTTTTAGGATTGTACATGCAAAGATTTTGTATGATCCTAAGGATGCTGAGATAGCCTGTGGGTAGCTGGGAAAGCATGTATCCTTGTGTCCTTAGAAGATGAAGGCAAACTGCATCTGAAGGGCTATTGAAATAGACACTGAACATATTAGCCAAATCTATGACCACAAAGTATTTACCACTTGCTGGTTGGATGGAGTTAGTAATATTAATAATATTGTATATGGGGTGCTGCTTCACTGGTGGGATTACACCATTAACATTATGTAATCCACTGTGAAGTGCCATTCATTCTTGCTGGTTTAAAAGCAGGCCAAATTGGGCTGTTAATTAGAGAAGCGGTGGAGACAATCACTCCGTCTCTAATAGGTCTTATACAATGGGTTTCGATCTAGAAGACTCATTTTAATTTATACTGGGCCATATAAACTATTTTATCTGAGCGGAAGATCCATAGGGTCTCATTTTATCAAGCCAATTGTGAGTGCCAAAGACTTAATTTAATTTTAATTCATTGCTCATTGGGTCAGAGCAGCCATGACCGCTATGGGATATTTTAGAACATTGGGCACTATGATTACAGGGAATTTGAGCAAGGCAATGGTTTCTATGGCTAAGGGAAGGCATTGCTATTTCTCCTCTATTTTATGTTTAGGAACTCCCCTGACATAACAGAGGTGCCTTGTTTAAATTTAGTGGGATCTCCAGGAATAAGTGTAATTACAGCCCCCATAATGATTAAGGCCATGACGTTTTGCTAATTGGTAATTTCAGCAGATGTTAAAGTTAATTCAGAAACTATATTGTGGAAACAAAATGCCAAGCAGCATGCTTATATCATTTGGTTGTATAAATCTTTTTAGTGAATTTTGAGTTTTCAACTGGGTCAAATTTTGGACCTCTGTTTCCATTTTATTTTTGTTTCTTCCTCCAATATTCAGGTTTCTGGGGTGTTTGGGGGGTCCTTTTTGGTTGTTACTAGACATATTTTGATAGGGGAAGATGTCCTCTCTGCTCTGCTCGTGTTTGTAAGTTTCTCTTTGCAGAGAGCCTCAAATCAGTATTTCTTAGCTTTTTTTTTTTTTTTTTTTTTTTG
>NW_027532158.1:1534331-1713425 GCF_008692635.1 Crocuta crocuta
TTTTTTTTTTTTTTTTTTTTAGGATTTTCACAGCTAAACTTCAACGTGTTCTCAAAATTCTAAGAGGAACGGGTTCCTCTAGAGCCTTTTAGGTTTGCTTCTTCCAGGAACCGGGGGCACCAGTCTAGCTTACTAAGGTAGTCTAGTTACTAAGTTAATATATTCACATGAAGTTTTCTGCACTACCCACGTAGTATGCATTTTCATTTCAAAGCTGCTTTGAGAAAATGTTTTGGGGTTAGGAATTCTTGAGGAAGATATTTTTCCCTTTCTGTTCAGTGTGATAATTTGAGACTTCTTTGTAGTATTCTTGGTTTATTTTTAAATTCACTCCTATAATGAGGTTGTAGACCCACAGGCTTTGTATACTGTGCTCAATGCCCCTTGTGGCCTTAAAGATCAAAGCTGAAGTTCACCTCATTCATCAAATGATCTCAACAAAAGCCAAATAAAGTGCTCAGCAACATATCCTTATCCTTCCTTCACTTAATTTTTGGTCTCATTATACTTAATGCTCTTTTAAGCTTATCAATGCATTTCAACAAATTTATGGTCGATGCAAATGTTTTCAGTCACTATGCATAGTTTACTTTTTATTTTTTATATGTATCATTGTTATTTGCAATTGTCACAGTCAACAGTAAGAAGGCTTTCTGAGTGAATGAGGTTTTTCAAACTCTGGCTATGTAAATCTGGGTGTTCCTTTTGTTTAAGAACTACTTCTTAGAAAAGAAAAGATGAAATTCTAAGTGTCTGGAAAAAATGATCCTACATAATACACCTATAGTAATTGCTTTTGTTACTTTGGAGAATCCACTTCACCAGTTGAATTTAGATATGCTCTTCTGAATTTATTAAGTAGTGACAGTGGTTTCTTTAAAAATGAAACCATTAAATGGTTTCTTTAAATGGCTTCTTTACTCTTCACCTGCAATATTTCTTATTTATGGAATTGTTTTTGTTTGAGATATATGTGGATAACAGAATATTTTCTCCATATCACAGAGTGATAAGAAATTTGATATCAGAGACCCTATGTGCACATCAGAAGTGTGTGGCAGTATTATACTGAGAAAGGGCAAGAATTTGCTCCTCTGCCCCTAGATTTGTATCTTCTGTAGGGCTTTCATACAATGATGCTGGGCTTTTTTTTTTTCTTTTTAATTTATTTTATTTATTTCTGAGAGAGAGAGAGAGAGAGCATGAGCAGGGGAGGGTCAGAGAGAGAGGGAGACACAGAATCTGAAGCAGGGTCCAGGCTCTGAGCTAGCTGTCAGCACAGAGCCCAATGCAGGGCTTGAACCCATAAATTGTGAGATCATGATCTGAGCCTAAGTCGGACGCTTAACCGACTGAGGCACCCAGGCGCCCCTGGGGTTTGGCATATCAGAGTTTTGGTCAATGAGACATTAGCAGAAGTGATGCAAATAGAAACTTGACGTGTATGCACTTCTGTACTGAGGCCTACGCTCTCAGAATTGTTACTCTGGAAATTCAGGAACCCTGCTGCGAGTTGATCCTGGCTTTTCAGACAAAGGGAGGTCCTGTGGAGGGGCTTTTGAGGGTACTACCTCACAGGGAGCTAGTAACAATGAGGATAAGAGGCCTCTAGGTAGCATTCAATTCCAAGACCTGGGTATTGCGAGAGAGGCTGCTTGGACCTTATAGCCTCACCTGTTGTGGACACAGGCAGCCTTAAAGTGAACTTTGTGAGTACTGTATGGAGCATAAAAGAGCTCAGTCAACTCCAGAAGCATGCAAAATAATACATTCCTGTTGTTTCAAGGTATTCAGTTTTGGAATATTTTATTATGCAGGGATTCATAAGAAACATGTAAGATGTTTAATTCAGCCATGGGTACCAGGAAATTTTGCTTTTTCACATTAAAAGGTCAAAATAAATATGCATTTTCTTCAGTCTCCAGTATGCTCTTCATTTCCAAAGTACTGTGAAATCTTTATTAAAGTACAAATTTGAGACCTTTTCCACACCATCTCTCTTTCAGCAAGATATCTTTTTGTTTGTTTGTTTTTAATGCTTATTTATCTTTGAGAGAGAGGGAGAGACAGAGTGTGAGCAGGGACAGAGAAAGGGAGACACAGGATCCAAAGCAGGCTCCGGGCTCTGAGCTGTCCGCATAGAGCCTGACGCGGGGTTCGAACCCACAAACCATGAGATCCTGACCTGGGCCGAAGTCTGATGCTTAACTGACAGCACCTCCCAGGCACCCCCACCAGGATATCTTATTTGTAATGAAATCATTTTCCAAAGCTCAAATAATTCTATTATTATTTTGATCTATTTTAAATCAAATGTTATGCAAATGATTGCTTTAACTTGCTAAGAGATGTCACTAAAGGAATTGTATTCTATACTGACTAATAATGCCAGGCTGTGTTTCATGCCCCTTAATGAAATTTTGACCGTATTTGGTCTAAAAAAAAAAAAAAACCTCTGCTCACAAAGCTATAATTCTGTTGAATGGTTTCTCAAATGCTTGAGGAGTCGTACTGTGTAATATTGGTTATACTTCACAGTGTGCNCCTCTGCTCACAAAGCTATAATTCTGTTGAATAAGTTTCTCAAATGCTTGAGGAGTCGTACTGTGTAATATTGGTTATACTTCACAGTGTGCAACATTATATTGCATGTGTGTTTTACTAGTGAGTAATTGTACTTTGTAGTCCTGCTTGTGCCATCATATAATTAAATTGTAAATTCATGTGGTGTAAAGGTCAGACACTTTAAATGTATGGAAACAAATGATATGTGTATTCAGGGTTCTACTCTTTGCACACTGAGATCAGCAAGAGATGAAAAGATCACGTATGCTGCAATTGAAATTTCTAACCTTTGGAACAAAGTTTTACAGCATCTTGTGGTTGTAAACAGAATCTCACACACATTGTTTGAAAGTATACCTCCATTTTCTTGGAATACTCACGGAGGAAACATATTCCTGGTAGAGATTTTTAACCTAGTCATGAGTAAGAGGATCACTGTAGTTGGTGCCTGCTTTTTTCTTCTTAACTCTATCTTCTGTAAATACACTTTGATTTTGGCTTTGTGGGAGCTTTCACAGTGGAAATATACTATGCCTTTCTTTCCAATGACCAAAAATACAGAAGATTATAGCTAATTTATTCTTTGTGCTTTAGGGTTTTTTTTTTTTTTTTAGTGGACACGATAATTTCAAACTATTTTTACAAATGTTTCTTTAGGGACATCTGGGTGGCTCAGTTGGTTGAGCCTCTGTCTTTGGCTCAAGTCATGATCTCACAGTTCATGGGTTTGAGCCTATGTCAGGCTTTGGGCTCACACTGCTTTGAATTCTCTGTCTCTGTCTCTGTCTCTCTCTCTCTCCGCCCCTGCTCATGCTTTCTCTCTCTCTCAAAAATAAACATTAAAAAGATTTTTTAAATTGTTTCTTTAAAGTTCAAGGGAACATGTTGGTGTATGCCAACTATATTTATTCCATCTTACCCTTGTACATGGAGATTCCAGAGAAATCAAGACATACTCAATCTTAGACAGTATGATTATCAGATAGATCACCAGGATGAATACAAATGGTTCTTACTGAAAAATATTCCAGTTATTCTTTGAGAACATTTGGAAATAAATTTAAATGGGCCAGGTGCTGATATGATAAGATAATCTTATTATTCCTATCACATGACTTTTCAACGATGTAGAGGAGTATTTAGACACTATTTATCCATTTATTTAGAATATGAGAATAATTTTGGAGCAGGCATGTGTCTTAAATTTCCATTTCTTCACCCAATAATTAGTATCCTCTACCACCAATCTTCCAAACTAATGAGTCAATGAAGAAGCTTCTTGGTGTTAAATTCTATGTATGTATCCAAACGTGTCTTCACCTGGAAAGAAGGTCCAAAGCTTTCATCAGATTCTCAAAGATTCATAAATGCAAAAATGTTCTGAACTTGATTGTCCATCTCTGGCTTTTCAACCTGGATGTGCATGCTTTCTTTGATGAAGTGTATGCAATTTTTAAAAATTCTTTCAGTGAGTTTAAATATATTTCCATAATGTTTCCTTTCAATTCTTAATTCTATCCCTTAGTGTCAATGAGAAAAAAAATCAAATTATAATATTTCAGTCCTTCAAATGATTTAAAATAACTATTTTGTTTATTCTCATTTACATATTTTACAAAATTTTGTTTTTCATAATTTATAAATAATAAAACAGAGTGGTATAAATTTGTTCATAACATTATGGTTTTAATGTCTACAGGATTTGTAGTGATGTCCTTATTTGGTTTTGTTACTAATATTGGTTAGTAATGATTACTTTTTTTTATCATTCTCATCAATGTTTAATCAATTTTATTAGACTTTTCTCCAAATAAAAATTTGGCTTTATTGATTTTTCTATTGTATATTAATTTTCTGTTCTACTAATTCCTTTTGTTTTTATCATTTGTTTTTCTATTTGTGTGTGTGTGTGCTTAATTTGCTCTTATTTTTCCAACTTGTCAAGCCAGAGACTTAGATCACTGATATTAGCTCTTTTAAAAATGCCTTTTTGGGCACCTGGATGGCTCAGCCTGTTACATGTTTGTCTCTTGATTTAGGCTCACGTCATGATCTCACAGTCTGTGGGGTTGAGCCCCACATGCGGCTCTTCACGGACTGAGGAGCCTGCTTGGGATTCTCTCTCTATCTCTCTCTCTCTCCCCCTCCCCCACTTTCTCTTCCTCGCTCTTTCACTCTTTCTCTCCCTCAAAATAAATAAATTTTAAAAATGCATTTTAAGTCTACAGATTTTCCTTTGGGCATAGTTTAGCTCCCTGCTACAAGCTTTGATCTGTCATACTTTCATTATTATCAATTATTGTACTGTTTGCTTCAGTGTATATGCTGTTGAAAAACTGGCAGGACTAATCTACTTTATAGAAGTCAAGATGATTGCTTACCTTTGGGAAGGATGATGTGCTAGTGATGGGAAGTGCTTGGTGAGATTCTCCTGGGGTTCTGGTAGTCTCAGGACTAACTTGTCACAAAGTATTTATACCCATAATGTTTGTTATTTGCTTACTTTAAAAAATCCTTACATTACTTGAATAAAAATATTTTAATGCTAACAATAAAATAATTATCATAAGAAAAAACTGGATCTTGATGAGAGTTTAAAATACATTTTTAAAATGTTAGGTTTCATCACAGAAGGAATTGCTATGTAAATATACACTCTTAAAAGAGTTAAATTCAACATAAATAAAAAGCTAGTTCTCCAATTTCAGTAAAGATTCAATTGAAAAGATCAGAATAAATTCAAGCTTCTTTTCTTTAATGCCTATGCATGTACTTTAGTTTTTATCCCCCCATTCAAAGGATATATCAATTTTTCCATTTATTAGTTTTCATTTTATTTATTTCCATATTAAGAAATACTAGAGGGGTACCTGGGTGGCTCAGTTGGTTGAGCGTCTGACTTGATTTTCACTCAGGTCATCATCCCAGGGTTGTGGGAAATGGCCCGGCATCTAGCTTGTTGCTGAGCATTGGGTCTGCTAGAGACTCTCTTTCCCTTTGCCTTTCTCCCCCGTTTGCACACACACACTCTCTCTCTATATATAAAATGAAATAAAAATGAAAATAAGAGGGGCGCCTGTGTGGCTTAGTCGGTTAAGCGTCCGACTTTCGCTTAGGTCGTGATCTCGCGGTTCGTGGGTTCGAGCCCCGCGTCGGGCTCTGTGCTGGCTGCCAGCTCAGAGCCTGCAGCCTGTTTCAGTCTGTGACTCCCTCTCTCTCTGACCCTCCCCTGCTCACGCTGTCTCCCTCTCTCTCCTAGAAATAAATAAAACATTAAAAAAAAATTAAAAATAAATGAAAATAAGAAATACTAGATTACCAGCATACCTGGCTGGCTGAGTTGGGGAAGCCTCTGACTTTTGGTTTTGGCCCTGGTATGATCTCATGGTTCGTGAGATGGAGCCGAGCACTGGCTCTGTGCTGGGAGAATGGAACCTGCTTGGGATTCTCTGTCTCCCTTTCTCTCTGCCCATCCCCCACACTCTTCTTCTCTCTCTTTCAAAATAATTAACACCTATAAAAAAATAAAAGAAGTATTAGAAAGCCAAGTAATTAAGCTTAACTTATTTAGGTAAAGCAAAGTTCATAATTAAGCATCCTGAAAATTGTCATAATTGTAGCTATTCTGGCATCGTACAGAGTGTTAGTAAATTAGAGGTTGGTAGTTGTAGAAATATATCAATACCACATTATCATTGGTCTACTGAACTTTCCCTCTTTTACCTGACTTAGGGCTTAGAAATATAAGGTTGAGCCTAATCTTTATAGCTGTCATGTTTCAATGAAAATATGATTTAATGGACTACTTCATCCCCAAAGTCTAATAAAAGAGGTTTGTTTATTGTATAAATGACAAAAGATCATTTTAACTTTAGCTTTGCTTCCTGACATATTCTCTAGTATTAATTACAATCTCTGTATTTTATTTACAGTACTTACTTCTTCCTCCAGCCTCTTGTCCTTTCCTTGAAGTCTCACTTCTTCAAGTAACCCCCAGCTCTACACACAGGTTATATTAATTCCCCTGCCTGTACATTTTCTGAACAACCTTCACCTACAATGTGCTTCTCATTTGTACTAATTTGCTCTGTGTGAACTCTCTTCATAGACTTTAAACTTCCCGAGGACCAAGCCCATGGCTATGTTTTACACCAGTACGTATTTCAGCACCTAGTAGAGTGTGTGGCTTATAATAAATTTCAATAAACATTAATGGAATGGGTGGATGAAATGTGCATGTTCTGAGTAATATAGGATTATCTTATATACTTTGTTTTCTGATTCTTGAAGGCTTGCCAAATTTTGGGTCTTCTGGAGAATCTGAGAGAATTTGGACTTTAATTTTTTTTATTATTTTTTTTAATCTTGAGAAGTGTTGATACAGCTGCCAGAAGTCCACCATTTTGGGGAGGCATGAGAATACACAAGGGTTCACACCACATTTCTAATTCTTCTGAGATAATTCAAAGCTGGAAAATAAATTACTTTCTACAGCCTTGATCCACAGAGGACTAGGAGTGGGAAACAAAAGGGAAAAGGGCACTGAGAGCAGAGATTTTTGCTCATGTGCATGAAAACTCTTCAGGAGAAGACTCTCAAGCCATTTCATGAAGCCAAATGTCTTCCTCCTACAAGATTAAGGTCATCATTTGATTGGAGATATTTGAAACCTTACTCAACACAAATTCCCTGTATACCATTTATTTTGAGCTACAATGATAAACTTGATAGATTGTTTGATATATAAAGCAAGGAAGATGCAGACATATGCTAAACATTTTTCAAAAAATTCAAGGTCATGTTACTTTAAAACTATATTAAAATATGAAAGCGTTTATTTTTTTAAAAAGTTTTAATTTAAATTCTAGGTAATAACAGATAGTATAATATTGGTTTCAGGAGTAGAATTCAGTGATTCATCACTTACATATAACACCCAGAGCTCATCACAAGTGCCCTCCTTAATGCCCACCGCCCATTTAGCCCATCCCCATCCACCTCCTCTCCAGCAATCCTAAATGTGTTCTCTATAGTTAAGAGTCTCTTATGGTTTGGGGCACCTGGGCGGCCCAGTCGGTTAAACATCCAACTTCGGCTCAGGTCGTGAACTCATGGTTCGTGGGTTTGAGCCCCTTGTTGGGCTCTGTGCTGACAGCTCAGAGCCTGGAGCCTGCTTTGGAGTCTGTGTCTCATTCTCAATCTGCCCCCCCACCCCCACTTGTGCTCTGTCTCTCTCTGTCTTTCAAAAATAAATAATTGTAAAAAAAAAAGAAAAGAGTCTCTTATGATTTGCCTCCTTCTCTTCCGACCCCCTCCCCCTTCCCTCAGGATCATCTGTTTTTTCCTTAACTTTTACATATGAGTGAAATCACATGGTATTTGTCTTTCTCTGACTGACTTATTTTCCTTAACATAATACGCTCTAGCTCCATCTATGTAGTTGCAAATGGCAAAATTTCATTATTTTTTTTAAGTTTATTTTTTTAGAGAGAGTGCATAAGCAGGGGTGGGGCAGCGAGAGAGAGAGCAAGGGAAGAACCAAAGCAAACTCCTCACTGCAGCAGAAAGCCTGATGTGGGGCTTGAACTAACAAACTGCAAGATCATGACCTAAGCTGAAGTCAGACACTTAACTGACTGAGCCACCTAGTGCCCCAAGATTTCATTACTTTGATGGCTGAGTAATATTCCATTGTATATCTATATATACCACATCTTTTATCTATTCATCAGTTGATGGACGTTTGGGTTGTGCCCATAATTTGGTTATTATTGATAATGCTACTATAAACATCACGGTATATATGTCCCTTCAAATCAGTATTTTTGTATCCTTTGGGTAAATACTTAGTAGTACAATTACTGACTTGTAGAATAGTTCTATTTTTAACTTTTGAGAAACCTCTGTACTGTTTTCTAGAATGGCTGCACGAGTTAAAACAAAGAAAAAGAAACCAATATTTGAATGGTATATGCACTCATTATTTGTGTCATTAAAAAAATGTAAAACTAGAATTATTCTTGTTTTGATGTGTCTCCTTGGACATAAGAGATTCTCCTCAGTTAGAACTACTAACAGGAATGTATTTGTGAGTTGTGAAGCAGATGGCTTAGAACTAAGGCTTTTTTTCTTTTTCAGTGTAACATTGTTTAGGTAAAAATCGAAACCACACCAGTTTTTAACATTTAATGACTAAGAATATTCTACAAAATTATTTATCTAAATGATTATTTAAGGTAATTCATTTATAAGGTTATTTGTAGATGAAGGGTAATACAAAATGGCTTTTTAGAGTTATCTCATTAGTAGTTTGATATCAACAAGATCTTGATTAAATGGAATAATAGATGGAAATTGTGGCAGAGCTGTTACAAAAGAGAATTACACAAATTATAACATGTTTGTTTTTAGAATAGACATAGCGCTTACATTTAAATCTGATCTAGTCATGATCTTTCCAAAAAAGTTATTACTCTAGACTGTATCTCAGGAAGTATCTGAAAAATCACCAGCATATGAACAAAACTTACATATAATTAAATTTAAATAATTTACCTGGAAATATTGGAAGTGTAGAAACATTATCTCCAAAAACTTGACTTACATGTTCTGACATTGTATGTCTTTCTCATTAGATGCTTTTGTTTTTCTTATTGATTTTTGTTTTCCTTTTATAGACAGATATTTTAAAATGCCTCCTGTATCTCAGCTGGGTGTACAAAGAACACAAGAATGTCTTTCCCACTGTGGGTCATTGTTCCAGCTACAGGTCAGGAACAAGAAAGGAAAGGTGATGTTATCAACTGACGAGAGTAAGGGGTGCAAAAAGTTGACAGAAAATCTTGTCCTAAAAGGGTTCTATTTCCTGTAAGTTGAAATCTAGACCTGTACATAAATATATTCTTTAAAAATTCTTTTTAAAAAAATTTTAAAATGTTTATTTATTTTTGAGAGAGACAGAGCACAAGCAGGGGAAGGGCAGAGAGAGAGAGAGAGAGAGAGAATCTGAAGCAGGTTCCAGCCTCTGAACGGTCAGCACAGAGCCCGATGTGGGACTCAGACCCACAAGCCATGAGATCATGATCTGAGCTGAAGTCGGACACTCAGCTGACTGAGCCACTCAGGCACCATAATGGCACTTGCTTTAAATGTGGTGCTGAGAACTTTCAATATGTCTCTTAAAGAAAGAATCTTAACTGATTTTATTCTGCAATGGTCTGACCAAAACCAACACGATTCAAGGCAATGACTACGTACTCACGGCTTGTGTGGAAAATACCACCACTTTCAGGCTTAGTTCACTAGTTAAGTAATGGGACAAGTTTTCAAGTCAACATTTCCTTGCCCATAAGCATTTTACCATAGTTTATAACCAAAGATTGAGAGGAGACTAACAGAAAATGTATCTGTGTATGCAAGTTTAAGATTAAAACTGGGGAATTCAGGGCAATAGCTACTTTTGTCCTGTAAAATTCCTGTTTCTCCTGTCTCCATAGCACATGGAAAATGGAGAGGACTTTGAGAGGAGGGCAAGAGGAATCTTCCAGTTGAGCAGTTAGGTAACAACTAAAACTGTACTACTTCATCTATATAGATATAATGCAGTGGGTTTTAAGGAAAAAAATAGACTCATTAATTTTCAGGACTAAGGAGATAATGCTCCTGGCCACTCAGCTTTTGCCTGAATAGCTCCAATCAAAGTGTGCCTACCCCTTTATGGAAAAGAACACCTCTATTGTTAGTTTATCTCAAAGAATACCATTTTTTTTCCTTAGGTTGTCTTGAAACCAGTCATCCTATAGACTCCACATTTAGGCTTTACTCATGGTTCCTGTGAAAACTCAGAGTAAGTTCCTTTTCTCATCTATGTGACAATCTGTTAATAATTGAAAAGCACAGCTATGGTTCCTTCTGCCTTTTTAGAACACGTGTAACCAGACCCTTCCCCAGACATCGGTCATGTCACAAACTCAGGTACCTGTCGAGGCCAGGCTGTAGCAGGAATGTGTGACATTGGTGAGGCTAAGATGGAGAATTCATAATGTAAAGAAGGCAGGCAGAAGCTTCCAGTTCGCCAGCTGTCACCAAGCTGAAAATGTGGGACTTACTGCTACCAGATCTTTTAATTCCCAAGAAAAGTCAGAAACATGGTTTGTATGCGAAAACTCCTGATTTCTAAACATTAGTATACATTCTAAATTTTAAGGCACTGTGTAGTTTAGCACTGTGCAAGCCAAATAAAATACGTTTGAATGGTCAGATTTTGTTCATCAATTGCCAGTTGTGATTTGTATTGTAATCATTCTAAAGGTGACAGGAATCCAGACTCATAGGCTGCTTCCTTTGGAGGGACTGTAATTCACCCATCACCTTCTTAAATATGGTTCATGGAGTTGAAACCAGTCATGTTCTGCTGACAAACAGAAGACTGTCAATTCCCTGAACTCAAACTAGATTGTCCTCTCTTTTTATCACTTCATTTTATCCTTACCTCATTTCAGTGTGGTCTACCAGAATATCCAGATCCTTTTCACATAATCTGCTATGAAGCCATCTGATACCTCTGCAAATAGTCTTCTTCCCAATAGCCCAACATTCTGTTTTGAAAATTTACCAGTTTGTTATTTTTAAACTTTCACATGGCAGCTCTATGTTTTTCTTTATGTAAGTTCACTTACCTTTGAAGAAATAAGAGTTTGTAATGGGTAAAACCTAAACTATTGTTCTATGTGTGACTTAAAGAAAAAAGCTTGGGTGGATCGCAGCAATATGACATAGATATTTGTTACATAAACATATCATTGGATAAGCAATGCTTTTCTAAGCTATTTAAGGAAGTGGAATAAACATTTTTGTAAGTTAGAAACATGTTGTTGAATTTTGTATTTGGCAGGATAGACTGAATCTCAGTCTGATTATCTTATATAAGCTATTGCAATATCCATTAAAAAGTCATTCTGGTAATGGCAACAAATGTGCAAATGTTGCTTCTTTTACAAACGATGAAATACTACTATAATAGTTGTTATTATCTCATTAGCTAAGATACCAAGCAGTTCATGTTTTGTATTTTTTAAAAGAACCGTTTCTAACTTAAGTTCATTCTTTCCTGGACGTCAGTAAACATTCTGATAAAACGAGTGGCTTTATTTTCTATACAGTTACAATTAATAACTTTGTTTAATGTCTTAATACAAGTTGGTTTTTATGGAATTAGTAAAAACATTATTTATTTATTTAAAAGTTTATATTTTTAAGCACTCACTGGGGCTTGAACTCATGACCCCAGTCAAGAGTTGGATACTCTTCTGCCTGAGCCAGCCAGGCGCTCCAACATCATACATTTAAATGTCAAAATATGATTGACACCAACACCAAGTTTCAGAGTTTTCAGTAGTGATTATTCTTTAGGAACACCTACATGCAAAAAGAAGAAGCAGCAGCCAGAGTCTTACATTTCATTTCATGTTGCAAAGTTCAATTTTATTTCTAATTTTTGTTGTTATGTTATTTCATTATATATCTTATTGCAAAGTAAAATTGCAACATTATTTCACATTCTTTCTCTTCTCTTGTCTTCTTTTAAAATCCACTGATGTTTGATATCAGGACTTTAAAGGATGGAAATCTGATTATCTAGAATAATGAAATGTGTGATAATGAAACTAGGCAACTGAAATTCGATTTAGGTTCTGAAATTTAAATTTTATTCCCAGTTGTTGATATATTCTTCCACTTACCTAGAAACGCTACCAAACAGAAAGTACATTCTTCTGAAAGAAGCATAATCATCAGCTCTAACAATGTTCACTCAAGGGAGAAAAAGCCACATAGAAGTTGACTGCTTGTTTACTTTTTGTTCCTTTAAATGTCCTACATTTTTCACAAAAACGATACTATGATTATAAAGACAGTTTTTAGTAAATCTAAATTTTATGTCAATTAGTAGTCAGGCTTATGAAAGATGACTGTGGGTCTTAAAATCATGTATATAATGTTATAATTGATGTTATATTCATTCATATCACCTAGTTCAATATGATGTGTTTAAAAAAAAAAAAAAGTGCCAATAGTAAACTGCTCACAAGAATAGACCTGGCCGGCATATGGCCAGCACAAGGTCTGTGTGTGGATGCTGACGGAAACCATGTATTACCTTCCTACACAACATTTACTGTCAGTATTTTTGCCCAAGTATGTTAAAGTACTTTGTTGATGATTAAAAGAGAAAACCATTAAAGGTATAATGAGGCCAGATGCCAAGCTCAAATAACCAGAATATAGTACACATTGAAAAATCTTGAGTTTTAAAAGTTAACTTTAAGACAAAGAATCATTCAGTGGTTTCCTTTAAAAGTAAAAACATAAGGAGTAGATAGTCCACTGTTCAAATCAGTATGAGAAATTTTTCCTGAGCAACAGTTTAATGACTTTTGGGGGAGGGAATACAAAACCCAGAGTATGTTGGGCATTCCAGCACCTTGGGCTGTGTTATTATGAAATTACTAAAAAGGGTAGAATGCTTTCATTTACTTTCTTTCAATCAGCAGCATTTGCGCAAATTGGTAAGTTTCCCTACGTTTCCAAGCATAATAGCCCAGAATTTGGGAAGCCCTGAAATTTGGCCACTGGCTGAGTGTGCTTCCAGACAGAGGAAAAACAAAGGACAATGCCTCGGCCTAATGTGCTACTCACTGGGTGGTCTGCGGGCCGTCCACAGTTAAGAACGGAAGTTGAGAGCAGATACTCACAAAGTTTCACACCACTTTAACGTTGCTGCTATTTCCTTCTTTTTTCTTTCTTTCTTTTTTTAATGTTTATTCCTTTTTGAGAGGCAGAGAGAGACAGAGCGTGAGTGGGGGAAGGGCAGAGAAAGAAGGAGACAGAATCTGTCTGAAGCAGGCTCCGGGCTCTGAACTGTCAGCACACAGCCTGATGCAGGGCTGGAATTCACGGATGGCTAGATCATGACCTGGGCTGAAGTCAGCGCTTAACTGACTGAGCCACCTAGGCTCCCCTTGTTGGTGCTATTTCTAAGCGTTTGATCAGTGGGCTAATTTGTTAAATCTAATCATAAAGTAATTGAGCTTATTTTCAGTATATCTTACTTCATATTTTTACTTCATTTTTGTAACTCATTTTTATTGCCTTTCACAAAGCAGTGGTATTCAACAGATTGGAAATTAAAACAAAACAAAACAAAAAAGAATCTTCACCACAATTTGAGAAGCACTGATCTAAATGCTAACTACTTGGAGCCAGAATCTACCTTGGAAGTGTCAGGACTGTCCTACACTACACTACTGGTGGCTTGGCTTCACAAGTGCCAAGTGGATCATTTTAAGGATGGGGATGGAAAGTACCAAGTGGGATCTGGAACAAAATGGATCAAGGTTCAATCCTGTCTCTATTATTCATAGCAGAGGCTCAACTTTCTTACCTCTGTGATGTCAGCAGTCTCCTTTGCAGGGTCGTTGTTGAGGATCAAAGGAGGTAAGTTATGTAGAATACCTGGCACATATAGGTGCTCAACAAGGGGAGAAAGGTTGGCCTTTTACTATCCTTTCTCCCCTGAACACAACATATGAAGCTCAAGGTTGTTTAAATAAATGGCTGAAACTGACTCAAAAAGTCCTGATGAACAGTTTAACAACTGTGTATTGACCTTTTAATAGCATCTTTTGGGGGAGTCTTATGTTTTCTTGCTTTTATAAAACTTTTTATGAGTGCAGATTGCTATGAATATACAACCAAAGGAAAGATATAAGTCTGTTAGATTTTTCTCTCTGCCTGCTGAGCCCTATAGGAAAGCTGTGACAATGGACAAGGGGATAATATCATAAGCCATTATTATTATCTCTATCAATGAAATGATTTATAATGATCATGGAGCAAGCTGTGTCATAATAATGAAGTCATTCCGTACAATTTGTAAAAGCCACATATGGTGATATACCACTTCCTACTGTTTTACATCTATTTATAACTCAATTATCTGGTGCTATTGTTAAGGGAGTTGTTTTGAGGTTGAACAGTAACTGAGCCAAGCTATGGGGAAAAAATCTGTAAAAATGCTTTTAGTTTATTCTCTCTGCAACGCAGTGTCCAAATCTCTTTGATCTGAGCAAGTAGTTTGTGTTTAGCTTATAGATTAAATACAGTGTTTACTTTCATTTTCTACTTGCATGTAGAAAAGTTTTTATATCTGGCGCTGTTAGTAGCATGATTGCATTGTTAGATCCAGTCAAGGAATAAATTAGGCTCATTTGAGAAGAACATTTCTTGTCTGCTGCTAGGATACTGTTTCAGAAATTATCATTATGTTGGGTAATGACCACAAAAGTGTTAATGCCCTCAGCAATGTACCTCACTTACTTCCTCAATGACTCATTGGAAATCTAGGTAGCCGTATTTTTAATTTATTTTTCTTGCTTTTTTTTTTGTTTGTTTAAGCACTCGAACTACTAGTTTTCCTTTTATCTATTGTGTGTGTGTGTGCATGTGTGCTGGGAGCTGCACCGGCCTCTCTGGATGGCAGTCACAGCAAGGAAATGGCAGTGTTTGCAGCTCCTATCATGAGAAATGAAAACTGGTATCTCTTTCTGCTACTACTGGCTCATGTTGGAAATGAGGCTGCTGGTATTGACCAGGCCTCACAATATTCCAGATCAGACCCATATTCCAAACACAGATACCACATAAGGAAAAGCATATTCCTGCCTTTACAAAAGAGATTTTAGATGAAAGCTCTATGGATGATTGTAAAAAGCCTCTTCCTATGAACCTTGCATATCAAAGACAATTGAGTCTGGCCCTGAGACAAGAGCTTAATTTAGAGTTAAGGGTAAATATCCACCCACACCCATTTGTTTCTCCTTAGAGCATTTTCTGGCCTTGTATATGCTGATTGCTCCCTGTGAAGGAACATATTGAGGAACTTCTTTTGTGATTATGAGAGCAGAGTTGTTCCCTGAAAGACCCGTTTTTCTTGATACTTCCACCTTAAATAAACAAGCTGTTGACCCTGCCCACAGAGAAGTAACTTCACCCTTTATATGCTGAAAACTTTGTCTGGTATGCTAAAGGTGACTTCCTTCCCCATAGGATAGGCGTCTAAATCCCCTACCTCAATCACTATTGTAAACGTTATGCATGAGTCTTCTACATATCTATGTTCTGGGAAATTCTTACATATCAAAGAAGTTTGTTATCAGAAACCATTGTCTAAGGCAAATGCCACTTCTGTGCCATCCCCTAAACACTTAATGATAAAATAAAGTTGAGCCCCAGTCAGAGCAGAGATCCTGACAAGTGATCAGAAAGAATCTCCAGGGCTCTCTCACTCCCTCTCGCCGACACCGTCCATCCTTCAGGGACCCCTGGACATGCCGGAGCCGGCCTCCAGCACATGTGTGTTACACAGTTAAGTTGAATACTTTTTAATAGTAGTTTAATGATAGTTGCTTTGACAGTCTGAGAATTGATTTTGTTTTTTCTAATTTGCCTTTGTTTATAGTTATGTGATATCCGATCAAATTATTTGGCTTTGAAACAAAACAATTAACAATACAGTGTTTGAATGATGTGGGAGTGCTCCGGATAAATATTTCTTTTAAAACCATTGTAGGAGACTGAAAATGAGTCAAACTAATCATTGGTGTCCTACATTCAGAATGCTGTTAGGAAATTGCTCCTCATACTAATATGTTGTGTTGTTTTGGCTTCTATACAAGTTGACTTGAAGGAATTAACCAACTTTGTTATAAAAGGACAAATCACTGAAGATACTATCTTCCAAGGCAGAAAAGAAAAAAATGCCTTAGTGTAACCCTTATATGAACAATACTAGTTAGCTTGTATTAACAATACTAGTTAGCTAATGACAGAATACCATTATTTAAATTAGAATACTTGTACTAATGTTGTACTGTGGAATGTTTAATATATTAAGTAAATTGTCTTAAACACCCTCACAATTTATGTAGGATTCCCCCCCAAAACAAAGGTGTCTAATAGGGGACAATGTCAATCATTGACACCCATTATTAAAATAAGTAAAAAATTAAACCTTGTGATATATGTATATCACATAATATTCTATATATATGTGTGTGTGTCTATATACATATAGGGGCACCTGGGTGGCTCAGTCAAGTAAGTGTCCAACTTCCGCTCAGGTCCTGATCTCATGGTTCATGGGTTCAAGCCCCACGTCAGGCTCTGTGCCTGGAGCATGGAGCCTGATTCAGATTCTGTGTGTGTGTTTCTCTCTCTGCCCCTCCTCTGTTTACTCTATCTCTGTTTCTCAAAAAAAAATGAATAAACATTAAAAAATTTATATATACATACATACATATAAATGTTATTTATTTAAGCTATTTCCTACCACAGCCAAGGGATGGTCATCATTTGATACAAATAAAGGATACTTAAAGTTCCATATACTTTTCTGGTCTGTGAGAAAATTTATGATCCAAACCAGAGCTGTGGCCTGTGGTGTCTGGGTAGGGGTTCAGGTTCTCCTTAGTCATCTTCATAGTCCGTTGGAAGCCTATTCACACAAGGGCTCTGGAATAGAGCAGGGAAAGAAAGCGCGTGGACCTGATGTAGAGATAGGAGTAGGCAGTGAACCTGGGTCTCTCATGCTCTCTTTAGTGAAACTTCAGGAAGGTGTTCAGCGTGCACACTGCCACCAGGGGGAGCTTGACCATGTAGGTGAGGACCTTCCACCTGCAAGATCAATCCCCTTCTACATAGGTGCTAGGCAACATAGGCCTCCCCAACTATGGTTGGGACCAGGCAAGCAGCCTAGAAAACCAGGCCTGCTGTTGCTAGTTCTGACCTGGGCAGCCACAGTGCTACTTAAGGCATTTTTGTTTATATTAAAAACCTTTATTTTTTAGAGTAGTCTTAGAATCACAGCAAAATTGAGCAGAATATATCAAGAGTTCTTATTAACCCCATCTCCCTCTGACTGCTGTCCCCCACAATCTCTTTCATTGTTAATATCCTTCACCATCATGGTACATTTATTACAATTGATGAACCTAGACTGACACATTATTATTTCCCTATATCCATAGTTTTCATTAAGTTTCATTCTTGATGTATGTTCAATGGATTTGAACAAATGGATAATGACACATCTCCTCCATTGTGGTATCACATAGAATAGTTTCACTGCCTTAAAGATCTTCTGGGTTCTGCCATCCTAACCTAACCTATGTCCATCCTAACCTTTGGCAACCACGGACCCTTTCAGTATCAGCATAGTTTTGCCTTTTCCAGGACATCATATTTGGAACAATACAGTATGTAGCCTTTTCAGATTGGCTTCTTTCACTTATCAATATGCATTTAAGATTCTTCCATGTCTTTTCATGGCTTGGTAGCTTATTTCTTTTTAGTGCTGAATAATATCCCGTTGTCTGAATGTACCACAGTTTATTTAACCGTTCACCTACTTAAGGACACCTTAGTTGCTTCTAAGTTTTGGCAAAGATAAATAAAGCTCCATGAGCAGGTTTTATGTGGATATAAGTGTCCAATTTCTTCAAAAATACCAAGAAAGATAATTGCTGGATCATATGTTAAAAGTATGTTTGATTTTGTATGGAACTGCCAAATAGTCTTCCAAGGTGGTTATACCTTTTTGCATTCCCATCAGCAATGACTGAGAGTTACTATTGCTCCACATTCTTGCTGGCATTTTATGTTGTTAATATTTTTTATTTTGACCATTCTAATAGACAGATAGTGGTATCCCATTGTTTTCATGTTTAAGGCATTTTTAAAGGGTTAATAATCTCAAAAGTTAATACTCTTATAATAGAATGAACACCTGTCTAAAGATTTCCATGTTTAGGAAAGAAAGCCTTTTATCATAGTAAAATTTAATTATTTTACAGGAAATTGCTCTAAATATACAGTGGTTGGAAAAGTTACTAGAAAAAAAGGATACTAAAAGTTGTAGATTAAAGAGACTAAAATTTATTATTATCAACCTGACTTCTTTTCAAATGCTTGGTCCTAGAAAAAAAAACACTCTTGGCTTTCATTTATATGATTGTGAACATTGGCACCTGATGTAAATTCAAATTTAGTACTGAAATAAAAAAAAAAGGTAGCTTCTTAATCAGGAAATATGTAATTTTTAATTGGCTAGCCCTTTGGCCAGAAGCAAAACAAGGAAACTGGCATTCTGAACTTATTTTTTCATTTGAGAAAAAGGTTCATATTGGGTTAAGAAAATGCAATTACATTTTATAGCTATAAAATTATTTCAACAGGACCATTAATTGCCCTCATGATATAACAGGTAAAGTTTACTGCTAGCAACAGCTTATTTTGTAATTATCACATGGGAGCATTTTTCCTAAACTCTAATTTCAATAGATATTGGTTTAATTTATCAGAATTTTCCATTATTGTGTTTTTAGGTAATGTATTAAGTTATTACTCAAACACAATGGTGTCTGAGTTCTTCTGTATTACAGACTGAGTGAGCAGACAGAAACAAAATTATATCTCATTCTAGTGAAAACGACAGCAACATTTTTTTTCTCTAATAGCATCCTACAGGAGGCTCAAACTGATTTGCACCCTGCTCTCTATTTGTACAGTTAATTAATCCAAAAGAAGCATTTATTAACTTGAATTTTTAAAATCTGCTTAACTTTAATTTTTAAAGCCGTCTTTTAAGATTGCACATCATTTAACAAACAAAAGTGAAAGAAGTTGATGTAGGAGCCTAAAATATATTTAATAAAGATAGGTATTAACATATGCCCAACTATGAAAACTCATAGTTTCTTTTATTCTCTCTCTCTCTCTCTCCCCTCTTTCTCTTTATATATTGAAATATAAGGGTGAGGACAGTAAGAAATGGAATGAAATTGGATGTTCTATTAGTCTCCTATTAGGGCTGTATCAAATTACTACAAGTGTGATAGCTTAAAACAATGCAAATTTATTTTCTTACAGTTCTGGCGGTCAGATGTCCAAAATGGGACTCACTGGGCTAATATCAAGTTGTCGATAGAGATGCCTTCCTTTCCGGAGGCTCTAGGGAAAAAGTCCCATTCCTGCCTTTTTACATAACATTAAAATGAGACTACAAAAGGGAATGAACTATTTGATGATATTTTGATACAATATCTTGCCTTAAAATTATGGTTTTACCAAAGGTCGTGATTAGACAAGATTAATGAGATTCGGAAGTTGAACATTTGTGCTGTGGCTTCAAATGTAGAATCATTTTAGATTTGTTCCCTGAATAAAGATCAAAATACAAATTCTCCCATCTCGAGTTATTGATACTAGAATAGAAACTCAGTGATTCTACTGGACCACATTCTTCCTGCAACCTGAAGTCTTGTAAGTGGAAGTTCCTTCTTTGTATTCTCTGTAGGTGTTGACCTGAAAAGTCACACATAATGAGAGCATTGCTGAAGTAGTAAGCCTATCATTTTTATAAAACTTCAGCCAATAGTTTCCTGATATCAGCAATAGATTCAAAAAAGATAGAAGAACAAGTGACTATCCTGAAATCCTATGACCTCAATAGAGTGTGAAAGTAATGAATACAATCCTCCGGAGGGATGGTGCGGTAGAAGCACAGATATTTGCAATTTGTTCGACAGCTCTCAATAATAGGAAGTTACACCGATTCAATACCGAAATGAAATTAATTGATGTCTGTTTATCAAATATAGTAAATGTAATGCATTTCATATAAGTGACAATTTGTACACAGATATGGCACAAGACAGCGCAAGCTCTCATATATTTTAGTAAATCGTGTCAGTTATTGTAATGTCCTAGATTTTTAAGATTTGCAAACATGTCATCTTAAAAATAAATGCAGGAAGGTAGATACAGTGATGGTAGAAAGTACTGACTTTGAAATCTGGTCACCTAATTTTAAATTTTGTTTATATATCATTCATGTATAGGTTATTTCACCTGCCTGTGTATTGAATTCCCCATCTGGAAAATGGGTAAAATAATAGCCTTTATAACAATGGGCTACTGTCAAGAATATATGAGAGTTACATGTGAAAGATGTAGCAAATGGCCTACATTTGATAAACATCCAAAAATATTAACTACTATTACTCTGTAGAAGTTGACCTTATTGTGACGTTTAATGTAGATTATACAATACTCAAATTCGTGCTCAGGAAAAAAAATCATGAATTTTTCTTGCAATTAAGGAAGTCCAAGAAAAAGAAGTAGATTTTGTTATATCTTTGTTTTCAGCCAACATCAACTTTCACCTTCAAACTTTAAGAACAATCATGGTTTTGTTAATTGGAAATCTTGTGTACAAATATTCAAAGAAGTCAGCAAAAAGACATGAGCTAAAATTTTAATAACCAAATATGTGTGTTAATAGACTTTGAAAAGTTCTAAACTATTTGTAAAAAATAAATAAATAAATATACATTGGAATATAAAAAAAATAGACTTTGAAAAGTTCATTTTATTAAACTTGACTTTTATGCTAAATTTAATTTTCATTTAAAAACATATTTGCTTATATATATTAACTTTAAGTAGTGTCATCAGTATATTCCTTCTGATGCCTGGGATAAATATTTTTAATACCTAAAACTAGATCAGGGTGCCTGGGTGAGTTAAATGGTTGAGCGTGCAACTTTGGCTCAGGTAATGATCTTGCGGTTTCTGAGTTTGAGCCACACGTTTGGCTCTGTGCTGATGGCTCAGAGCCTGGAGCCTGCCTCAGATTCTGTGTCTTCCTCTCTCTTCCTCTGCTCTTCCCCTGCTTGCTCTCTTTCTCTCTCTCTTTCAAAAATAAATAAACATTAAAAAACATACCTAAAACTGGATCGAAGTAGGACGTAAGAATTACTAAGACCAGTTTCGAGTGTGAATGTTTTCTCAAGTGCACGTTCCCTGCCTATTCATCACAACAGGAAGTCAGTGAAAGGAGACATTTGTTGCTTGGGATTAGACACCAGTATCTGGGCACTTCAGCAGGTAGTACTGGAAGATTTGAAGTGGAGGAAATGGTCACTTTAGTGTGAATTATTCTCATCTATGGGATGTGTTGCCTGGATACTATCTTTGTGCCCTATTCATCTTTTCCATGTCTTTTGATTAGGCTGTACACCTCATTCTCTCTTCTGTCATGGAGATTTTCTTTTATTTCTGTCATTGATTTTCTTTTACGGGTTGTCAGTTTATGTTTTTAAATGTCTTTTCTTCATAATATAATTCTATGAAAGCATATATGATTAATTTCCTTGCTGTTAAAGAATGGTTTCCTTAAAACGTGTTGTAAATTTACAATGAGGAAAGAATAAAGTCACAGAACTAGTGGAAAGCAGTTTGTACAGGGACCTCTGATTTTTAGCTCTCTTGGTCTATGATGGCCTTAAATTATACTGATCTCCTCAGACTCTGTTCCCTGTGTGATAGGTAACAATGAAGCCTGATGTTTACATGAAGAAAAATAAATAAATAGATTAACGTGCGGGAGAAGTTATGACAGAATTTTTTTCCTGATTATAGGCAAACCACTTTACAGAGTTGTGCTGATATAAACACCAGAGAGAAAGGGTATGTTCTGGAGTTATCATGATGCTTCATGGGGTGTTGATGAGTTTTTACTACAGGTTGCAAGACCACATAGCATGCTTTTCCTTAAACATGACTATTTCCTGTTCATGGAGTATAAAATGTTGTTTTTATCTGCCATGGTATGTCTTAACCTATGAGCTAGAATAAGAAAATATGTGCTTTGAATTGTGCATCCTCCTGATGAAATTGGGGCTGTCAACCTAAAGTTTGTGTTGTCATTATTGGTCATTTTTAGTGACAAATGAAACCTTTCTATAAGAAATTTAATAGTACCTTCAGTCTAACTGGAAAATGTGATTGCAGAATACTGAGACTGGAAGAAGTATCTTATACGTTAGGTTGATATTGTAAAATCAGAGTTCAATTAATTAGGCAGTCTTGTGATAAAAATACTCTTGATGTGGGAGACTTCCAAAAAGACTTGCTTTATCTTACTTATCTGTTATGTTTTAATACACCAGTTTTTAACTCATGAAAAACAAATCCAGGCCTATTTGTGACAACGTGGATGAACTTAGTGGGTACAATGCTAAGTGAAATAAGTGAGAGAAAGACAAATACCACAGCTATTCACTTAGATGTGGAATCAAAACAAAACAAAACAGAACAAAAGCCCAAATCAACAGTACAGAGAATAAGCTGATGGTTTCCAGAGGTGAGTGGGTGGGGAATGAGAAAATAGATAAAGGGGATTAAGAAGTACAAACTTCCATTTATAAAATAAGTCATGGAGATGAAAAGTACAGCATGGGAATACTGGCTGTAATATTGTATAATGTTGTATTGTGACAGATGGTGCCAGGCCACCACCTGTTTTTGAATAGCCCAGAGACTGAGTGATGTTTTTCATTTTTTGATGGTTGGAAAAAATCAAGGGAAGAATAATATTTCATGACATATGAAAGTTATACAAAATAATTTGTGTCCATAAATAAAGTTTTATTGGAACACAGTCACTTCAAATCATTTATATAGGGCGTATGGCTGCTATCATGCTACAGTGGCAGAAACACAGCATATTGCCTAGAATATTTATTGTTTTAATCTTTAGAGAAAAAGCGCACTGACCCCTGAGGCAGTGTAATCCCAACCATAGTCCAATTTAGACCATTCGTTTCAATTGGACAGGATCTTTCTTTTCTAATCGTGCCGGTTAAGCAGCATGTCTACAAAGACTTGCATGCATTGTGCTAATATGTATTAGAGTGCTGATGCCGATGATGATGTTTCTCATAATATACTTGCCTACCCTGAAGTTTCCTAGTGACTAGAAACTCTTCCAGGTCACATTTTTGGATCTGCTAGTCTGTTAGTCCTTCAACAATATACTTTTGTGTGTAATTTTTCAAGTTGTTAATTTGTTTTATGAATTAAAAAAAAAATAGAGTTTTCTTCAAGAATCAGACTGCTTCCATTTCCTCTGACAAAAAATTTTATCAGACAACCCTGAAAACAGTTTTGAGTTTTTGTCTGAATGCTTTTAAAAGTGTCGGGTAGAGCAATATTTTAAACTAACCTCATTCTGTCTCTTTGGTATTGAATTAAAGGAGTTACAGGAATTCTAGCTCATTGTCCAATAGGCCAGATAAATTTCTTCTCTAAAGTGAGTCATTTATTTGTTGGCTAATTAACAAGTCATGTGCTCTCATAAAAGTTAACACAATTGGCTCATTTGCGGTATCATTGTCTATTAAGTTTAACTGAAACTGTGAGCTTATTGAGCCTTTTTACCATCTTTTAGATTGAGTTGGATCTGCCAGTAGGCACATGTAGAATATTTTTAGGGCCTACACAAAATACAAAAATCATGTATATCTAGAAATTAAATTAACTGAAACGTAAATTGTCGTTAGAATAACAACAGATATATTGCTCTTTCACCTTTTGTTTACTGATTAGATGTCTCCATGTTGTCTCCTGTGAAATGCAGTACAGTTAGCGAACAGCAGCCAGTGTGAGCTGAAGGCTTGTTAGGAATGAGGTCTGAATTAGTATTCTCCTGGCACCAAAAATGTGCCATTCATACCTTTTCATTTAAAACACTAATTACATATAATAATTCTAGGTTTTAGTTTTAAAAAGAACCCTTCATGTATAGGGTACTGTAGAACTATTCAGTTCATATGTCAACCCTAATTAAAACCTATCTCAGAATTCATTAAAATCTGGTTCAACTGTTTAACATCTCTTACAGCAGTGCACCTTTAGATGAAAAACACTGCACTCTCCATTTTTTCCCTTTTCAGTCTTTGTTGTGTAATTAATAGAAACCATTAATTTGGAGGGATGGATTAAAAATGGAATAAATAGTATAGGCTTTGTGTAATTCTCTAAAGGTTTTCTATGTCATAATCAAGGTGAAGAAAAAAGGCTTATTGCAAATGTCCTGAGCTGTCAGAGCTATATATTTAGAATCATTAAGTCTGTGGTAACTAGTGAGAATAAAATATATAATGAAGATAAAATTAAATGGATGATAGAATCCAAGCTTTAATGACTTGAAGGGAAAAAAAAATCCTAACTTCAGTTCATACTTGCTAGTCAGAGGGAAAAAAAAAAAAACCCTCTCTACATTCTTTTTCTTTTTCTTTTCACATTTTAGCACAGAAAATTACTGTTAGTCATCTCAATTGATGATTCAAGATTTTATCCAATTTGTGGTATGGTGAGGGAAATTTACTGAAGTGGTTCCAGTAGACATTGCAAATATATATGATAAAGAATGCTGAGTCCTTTGTTATTCACAGAAAACCGAAGGACAATATGATTGGCTGAGTAATTGAGAAATAAAATATCTACTTTCCATGAGGGCAGAAGTGGGAGAAGTTCTGTGTTTTCACATCAATACCAAAGTGGTTTTCCTTACATGCCAGAAGAAAACCTTGAGAAAACATCCACAAACAAAAGCCTAACGCCGATGAATCTATCTTAGTCGATGCAGGCAAATTACCGCAAGCTCGTATCCTAAACAAAGAACACTTATTTCGCACATTTCTGGGGCTCAGAAATCTAGAATCAAGGTACTGACAGGTTCAGTTTGGGCTTAGTTAGAGCTGCTTCCAGGTTCATGGACTGCAGTCTTCTTGCTCTGTGCTCATGTGCTGAAACAGCCAAGAGAGCTCCGGGAGGTCTCTTTTATAGGGCACTGATCTCATTCATGAGGGCTCCTCTCTCATGACCTAATCACCTCCAAACGGCTTCACTTTTTAATACCACCATATTGGGTGTTACCATATCAGCATATGAATTTGGGTGGGGGAGACACAAACTCAGTCCATAACAAGGTGATAATAACCCTGAAAGTGGTTCACAATGAAGCCATTGTCTTAGATCAAAGATCACCTATTAGATATCAAAACTAGTAATGAAGAGGTTTGAACAACAATTACAGGTGAAAATGAGGAAATTGCCTAAGTTATTCTTTTAAAGATATATGGACAAATCTTACTACTTGTTGTTTTGTCCTGGGAAAGCTCCATGAAGGAAGTTTAGAGATAGATTTGTAATATTTTGGTTCCTGCTCCTGGTTCTATCTTAGGCCATAGGAATAAACTATTTGTATGTAGGGCCTCCCGGTTGGCTCACATTTATCCTTGTCCGGAATCACCCTTTCCGCTACAATGTTACCAGGAGCTGCAATCTGTGGTGATTAAATGGGAAAACCTATCTTGGACCATCATACAATGGACACCGTGCAGACTCTGTCTTCATTCTAAGACTGCTCCTGGGATTGCTGCATAAAAGACATCCCATACACTGAAAATCCATATATAAGTTAAACAATTTAACTCAATGATTTTGGACTTTCAACAACAAAAAACTCATATTGTCATAGGAAACATGTTTCTTTGAATGTTTAAACATCTCGTTAAAGGCACATAGTTACTCTCAGGGATGTTATGAATTATTAATTAATTTCTTAAAAAATCATAAAATTGTACTTATATCCTCCTCTATTTCCCTGAGTCTGGAACACTTACCAAGATTGATGTAGGTCTAGAACAGTGAAAACTGCCTTCATGTGCTAAGACTGTAGTGGGAAAGATGGACAAGAAGCATGCTCAAGGGGCAGGACTCTACCCCTATGACCTCCCTCCCCAAAATAGGGCAGAATGAATTCTTAATTTTTCAAAATTACACTATTTGTTATTTTCCAGTTTTGGAAACCAAGCTATTAATTTTAGAGGAAGAGTTCTCAGGAAATAGTTTTCTCATAAACATTATATATTTCACAGAAAACCCGAAACTTTCTTGTTATCATTGCCATCTCTATCATGAAACCTTAAAATAAAACAAAACAAAAATCCAGTCTAAAAATCATAACAACCCTTCAGACTTAATAGTTATGACAGAAATTGGCTACCTACTAACCAAACTGGTTTTCCTTTCTGCATTGAGTCCACAGCTCGACTTCATTTCTAAGCTTTTCTTGAAGGTGGGTGGGAACGCCTGGCTGATGTCTGGTTTAACTGGTCCACGGATTGTGAGTGGAAGTGAGGTATCCTACTCAGGGCTGGTTCAGGAAATCAAAGACAATGAAGAAAGTCCAGAAATTTGGGAGTTGAAAGGAATGAACAAAGTGGATGGCGGCCACTGTACTTCTAAAAATAAGAAATAAAATCAAAGTAACTTGGGAAGCTCCAATGGTCCATGACAAAGATCAGATTAAGAATTTGGTTCTTTTACTGAAATAGGAATCAGACTTCCAAATCTTCTACAGCCCCAAAGGAAGTCCTAAACTCCCATAGCAACTCTCCGTATGGTGATAGTGATCAGCAAAGAAGTTTCCATAGGGCAGAGGAAGGGCCGGGGAGAAAACTGGAGAGGGACATGTTCAAAAAAATTAAACTCAGAGTCTAATCAAGAAATGTCCTTCTCCTCATGGGTAGGGCCCCTTCAAAATATCTGCTCTGCAGAATTTCATAAATTCTTGCCACAGTCCCTTTTTTCTTTTCTGAATGGAAGATTTTATTGTGGTTATCTTATTTTTCACTACCTTTGTAATTGGGTATATGTATGGTTTGGAAGTAGGGAATAAAAATATGTTGTTTCATATTCATAAGGGTTATCAACTTATAAGAGCCATATTTGCACTTAATGGAGGGGTTTTACATCACCAGAAGATACTGGACTTCTTGCTGGATGCAATGACTGAACAAAACTTTGGAGGAGTGGAAGAATGAGTTCTATATGTGGGAGTAAAAGGAATACAAACGTTTAGTGACTAAAAGAGAAAACTGAAGGAAAGACTAGCTAAATGTAACAAAAATCCATTTCCCCTTTCGCCTTGACACACATTTTCCAGCCTTTCTTGACTTAGGTTGAAGCCAGAAGTCTGAGTGCTGATTGATGGAATATAAATGTGATATAGGCCATGTCTAAGTCTAGCCTATAAAAATTTTTTGCATGTTCCTACTCTTTCTCTTCCTTTGCCTTGCCATTAAATACATAATGACTGGGTTGACTGTTGAAGCCATGTTTAAAGATAGCAAAGGATTCATCAACATGGGTCCTGATTATCTGTAAGGAGAATAGCCCCACTCATCCATGCTGCTATTTGGTTAGTGCATAAATGAGAAATAAATCTCAACTGAGATAAGCCACTCAGATTTCAGCATTTATCTGTTATATAAAAGTTAGGGTGCCTAAAAATATATACTAGTAAAAATAGACAGCTTTTAAAAGTCCCACTGAAAATAGTATTTTTTAAGATTAAGAAATCCAGCATAGTTTATTGCTGATTTCCATTGAGATTGTGTCTGAAATTGTGAAATTTTGGATTATGTTACAATCTTAACAACTAAACAACTATTCTGTTTTCAATAACATTCTCTTGGCATGGGAAGCCAAGAGAATTAATTTTTTAATATTTCAATGGAAATGTTTTGTGAGAGTTTCTGGAAAGAAAGGGAACATTTGGTTGCAAAAATTACAATATTACACACAAGGTCGACCATTTGTATATTAGCAAATTATTCAGTGGAATGAGTAATTCTGGTTAGAAACATCAGGACAAACAAAATGAGTCTCTGACCAGGGCTAAAGCTGGGTAAATCTTCAGGGAACATAGAAAAGAAATTGCAAGAATGCTGGCATTCATTAAGGTTCAGCTTCGAAACTGTCCCCACCTTAACTTTCAGGCTAGAATTCTGGCCTAGAAAGATATCAGCAGAGACTTTGGGGCAGGGGTCCATGCTTCCCCTCTCCTCCCATTCAAAAGGGCCTCTGATTTGGCAAGAAATATACATAATCACACCTCTTTTTTAGTAGCTTCTTCAGAACACAGGTGAGCAAATAGTACTGGTACTGATTTTTCTAATCCTGAATCCTTAGGTGGTATATTCTTAATTTATTTAACAAGTATTTATTGAGCATCTATGATGTGTTAGGCACTGCTTCTAAATATTAGAGATAGAGTAGTGATCAAAACATGAAATCTCTGACATCATGGCACGTACTCTGAGGGCAAAGACAGAACATTAAAAAGATACATGGGTAAATTACCTGGTGCTAGTGACAAGTGATAAAGAGAAAAATAAAATGAAGTAGAAGAATATATATCATTGGGATGGAAACTACAATTTTAGAAAGAGTAAGATTTCACTGAAATGGTAACATTTGAGGAAAGGCCAAAAGGAAGGTATGACCCAGCCCTTGTTGATACACAGGGAAGTTCACTCCAAGCAGCAGGAAGAGCAGGGGTGAATACCTGACATGGGAGCACGCCTGGCATGTGTGTGGAACCCTAAGAAGACTAGTGAGGTGGGAGGCAAATGAATACAAGAGAAGAGTTGTAGGGGATGATGACTTAAAGATCATGAGATGCTGGGTGACATAAGACTTTATGATTCATAACAGAAATTTTGGTTCTGGGGTGCCTGGGTGGCTCAATCAGTTAAGTGTCAGACTTTATCTCAGGTCATGATTTCATGGTTCGGTTTCTGAGTTCAAGCCCTACATCCGGCTCTCTGCTGATAGCACAGAGCCCCCTTAGGATCCTCCGTCCCTTTTTACCCTTTCCCCACTTATGCTCTCTCTCTGTCTCTCTCAAAAACAAATAAACAAACAAACAAACTTAAAAAAAGTATTTCGGTTCCACTCAGAGTGACCTGGAGACATTGAGATCTGCCGATCTGACAGTGTTGAAAATAGAGTGAAGAAGTATAGATTAGAATCCAGGTGAGCCCTCTGAAGGTTATTACACAAATCCAGGCAGGAGATGATATGTCTCAGATCAGGGCAGTGATTGTGAGCAGTCATCACAATCTAGGTGTATTTTGCAGCTAGAACTGACAGGATTTAATGATGGACCAGATGTAGAGTCTGAGAGAAAGGGAAGAGGCAAAACTTGTGTCTCTGAAAGTATGTTATTACCATTTCCTCTTTAAAAAAATTTTTTTTTATTTTTTAAAAATGTTTTATTTATATATATGTTTTAATGTTTTATTTATTTCTAGGAGAGAGAGAGAGACAGCGTGAGCAGGGGAGGGTCAGAGAGAGAGGGAGTCACAGACTCTGAAACAGGCTCCAGGCTCTGAGCTGGCAGTCAGCACAGAGCCCGACGCGGGGCTCAAACCCACGAACCGAGAGATCATGACCTAAGCGAAAGTCGGACGCTTAACCGACTAAGCCACCCAGGCGCCCCCGTTATTACCATTTCCTGAGATGGGGCTGATAGCTGGAGGAGCTCTTTTAGAGGGAAATATGAAGAGATCAGATTTAACATATTTAAGGTTGGGATGTTTACTGGATATTTCAAGTGGAGCTACTGACTGTGTGCCTCACTATATGCCTTGAGTTCAATGCAAACTTTTGGGCTGGTGATGTGGATATGGAGCAGCATATAGATACTACTTAGCACTCAGAGATTGAATAATATCATTTAGGGATTAAGTGTAGCATGGCAAAAGAAACAGTTTGATGACTACACTCTTAGGTTTAGGTATTTAGAATATTTAGAAGAAAAGGAAGAACATCAAAAGACTTTGAAAAGGAGTAGCTAGAATTATAGGACGAAAATGAAGCACACATGGTTTCATGGAAGCCAAGTACTGAAAACGTTTCAAGACGGCGTGAGTTATCCATGAACCAGGTCAAGTAAAAACGAGGACTGAGAAATTATATTTGGATTTAGAACGTGGAGGTCATCGATGACACAGTTGTAGCAAAGCGTGGGGACAGAAACCTGCCTGGAGTAGATGCAACAGAGGAAAGAAATGGTTGGAGACAGTATCAACTTTGCGCTTGATGGATACAGGTGATAAGGTGGTGGCCATAAATTAAAGCAAATTTCAGTATTTTGACATACATTGCTCCAAATGAGGACTCACTCTCATATTTATCAAATATTTATTGGAATTTACAATTAGTGTGGAACTGTCATATTGCAAGATCAAGCTTCAATGTTACCTTTTCTGTGAAGTCTTTTCTGTCTCCCTCATACAGTTCATTGCTGTGTTTTTTGTGCCCCTGAACACTTCATTAATGTATTTGCAAAACTTGTGCTGTACTGTTATGTTGCAGCATTTGAAAAACTTGTGTTTAATCACTTATTTCTGTGTTTGAATCTCCCATTACATTGAAAGTCCCTCATCTTTATATAAAAACACAGTGTTTTGGTAAAAGTATGCACTCAATAAATGTGTGCTGACTGAATATTATTTTAAGTTAGTCTAAATGCTGAAGGGCAATACAAAAAGGAGATTTATTGGGTGTTGAGGACTATAAGCCAATACAAGGTCCTCATTCATTTTTTCCAAGATCTAAAGCCAGGAACTTTCAAGAAATAATGGCACCTACTTCTTGGAATGTAGTTGTGCATTGTCCCTTTTATTATTTAATAAAGGCCTTACAAAATAATTAATCATGAATGTGCCATTCAACTAATTATTATGCTTTTATACTCTTTGTTTTTTTCCTTCAGATTACCAAAATTTTACGTGTTTTTTTCTCATTATAATGTTATTCAAATTATTAATTTAATGCCTTCATAGATAACAGAATCTAGGTAAAGTTTTTTCTGTGGGACAGAAATCCGGAATTCAGTTCACAGACTTTTTGAAAATTTCTGTATCTTCAGAGCTTATGAGTGCTCAAATTAACATTACTATAATTTCAATTTAAAAGAGAGACAGTTGATCTGATTTAGAGTACTGGGTCTTCTGTGAAGCTGCTTTCCCAAGGATGATTAGTTTTGATATTAATTTTTAATAGGGCTCTTTTACAGCTCACTTATACACATATATTATTTGAGGCATTGAATTAGACTATAAGAAAAATGCCTACTAAACTAAGATATTAAATATATATATAAAATCTTTTGTGCTTCTCTACACTTTAAACAAATAATTGTCATGGACGCCAAACTACCTGTAAGATACCCTTTACTTGAACTATGCACTGAAAAAAATGTATGGGTTCAATTTAATATGCTAATCCTGTTATAAATAACATCAGACAAATATCTTGTGAGTAAGACTTTTTGTCTCTTTTGATTGTTGTTTTTAAAAAGGAAGCTTTAGGCAAAGAAATTGCTTGCACATTTTTTATCTGTCTATCTAAAATCTATCTACCTAATCTGTCTATCTAAAACCTATCTTCCCAAATTGAATTCCAGTCTTTATGAAAATCAGCTTTAGAATTTATAGCAACTTCACTATACTTTTCAAGACTACATCAAACAAAATATAAAATTCTGATTAATTGTTCATTATATTTGTTTTAATGAGCAGCTGAAGAATTTTGAGGTAGAAGATCCTACACCAAATATGCAGGCATAATTGAAATGTTTTCTCAGATTATAGTTAAAATAGAGAATCTTTTTAAAAGTGTTTATTTTTAAAAACGAGAGAGACAGCACATAAGCAGGGGAAGGGCAGAGAGAGGAGACACAGAATCCAAAGCAGACCAGACTCTGAGCTGTCAGCACAGAGCCTGATATGAGGCTTGAACCCACGAGCTATTGTTGGGAGCCATTCTGAGCCCACTAGCTGAGAAAACTCCTGTGAGGTTAAAGCAAGTTTGCATGGTCTCTTGCCAATCAGATGATGACCGATATCCACCCCCACTCAATTATTTCTGCTTGAGCACTGACCCCTAAGGTACCTTGTTGATCAATATCGGGAGTGACTTGTCCCCTTATTCCGGCCCTGGTATGATGATTGCACCTTGTGAAGGAACTTATTGTGGGAACTTCTTTTGATCATGGGAACAGACATCGTGTCTCCAGAAGGTCCTGTTTCCCTCCATACTTTCCCTTGAGCTATGAACAGGCTAATGACCCTTACTCATAAAAGATTGACCTTTACATGTACAATTCTGTTTATACTGTTGTGTTAGTCCAAGATGTTCATACAGCTCAACATGTAAATCAACTAACCAAAAACGTCTTTCATGCCCTAGCTATTCAAGAAATTATAAAAGTAGACACAAAGGTAAATGCACTCGTAGAGGCTATTCTACATATTGGGAAATAAGCTAAACTCTTTAAAGGTATGGTTGGCTCTCCGGTGCAATAAAGCATATAACTGGAAAATCAAGTCTTGCCCGGAGACAAAGAGCCTAACTTAGAGAAAAGGAACAGATAAGGGCAGAAGATAAGTTAGTACATACACCTTTGCTAACTGATGGTGTTTAGCAGCCCCTTCCCTAAGGCCTACTTTCCACAAACACCTTCCTTTACCCTGGCAGCTGTGATGAGGATGGATAAGAGTATCTACAAACCTATGACTTAATCTTAGTGTTATTAAAATGTGAACACCTTGTTATTTTCTTAGTTACTCAACCTCACTATAATTGGGGCAGTTCTACAAGAAGGCTTCTGTAAAACCTGTTTCTGTACATTTTCCAAAAACATCTTATCACAAAGAGCTATCCATTGTAAAAATTCCATTTCCTGATGCCATATTAACATTTGACCTATAAATAAAGACACCAAAACCGACAGGACGGAGATGGTGATCAGAAAGGATCTCGGGGCTCTCTCCCTCCCTCCGTCCCATCCTTCAGGGACCCCTGGACCTGCTGGAGCCGGCCTCCGACAAGCTATGAGATCATGATCTGAGCCGAAGTCGGACACTTAACCAACTAAGCCACCCAGGTGCCCTAAGAATCTTTACTAAAGTGGCATAACAGGAAATGTGTAATGGCTTTCCGTGTGTGATTTTTTACAAACTTACCTGCTTACAGGTATGTGTCATGGACAATTTTCACTTGGTTAAATAGTATCTGAATGCTTTATTTTTTTGGAAATGTCTCCAATCAATAGATCTTAGAAAAAAGGACCCCATCTCCTATTTCTAAAACTCAGGAGGGTAGATTGTCCTGCATCTGGCAGCTTAGTTCTTGAGCATTAAAATTAGGTTTGGCCAACTGCTCAGGACTTTGGATCTTGGGCACGTGAAACAGATATGAGAAGAGTTAGATATTACCTACAGTCGCAGTAGTAGAGCTGAGATCCAACAGAGGTCTGTTGAGGTGGTATTCTTACCTGTGGCATGAGCTTGCCTATTGGATACATTTGAAGTTACATTTCCTGTCTTGGTGTCCTTCTGTTTTCAGATTCTCCATCATTCTGAAAGCTACCTGCAATTCTTCCAATGAATTCCTTTTCTGCTCAAGTGAGCCAGTCTGTTTCTGCTGTTTGCAACCAAGACTGACAGAGTAGGACATATGAATATACTGACATCACAGAGGTAGGAGGCACTGAGATCTCTTAAAATAAATTTATATTTGCATTTGAAAAACATTCTGCAATGTTTCTGGTAGCCTGAAATCAAAATAGTCAAATTCTCAAAGATTTTGGTGTGTGTGTGTGTGCAAACATCACCAAAACTTATACCTGACAATCACAGGTGGTCCGGGCCTTTATTTCTTTATTTTATTATGCATATTTATAAAATGATGACCTATTTAAATTCAGATTTTATTTCTTTCTAAGCAATTTCAGCAATTACCTCGGAGAATTCATTGTTGACTATCAAAGTCACATAGTGATGGAAGCTTTATCTCTTTCATAATGTGATGAAATGGAATATTGTATGTTTTTTTTTTTGAGAAAAAGGGTATGACATACTACTTTCAGAATCTAATTTTAGATGAATAAAAATTAAACTTTTAAGGAAACAAGAGGAATGACAACTTGGAAAATATAGAATAGTAACCTTTATTCACATCACTGTATTTACTAATTATAAATGAGGAAACTGAAGTCACATTGCAGAGTTGTTTTTTTCATGGTAGATCCGGGTAGCAGGAATTAAGCACACACGCGCACACACGCGCACACACACACACACACACACACACATACACACACACGACACAAGTCTTCGGTAACATTTTCCTACTATTTTTCCTGGGGAAAACATATGTACACTGTTTCTCTCTCTCTCTCTCTCTCTCTCTGTTTCTCTCTCTCATCTCTCTCTCTCTCTTCCTCATCTCTCTCTCTCTCTCACAATCCCTCCTCCTTCTCCCCTGGCCTTCTTCTTTTCCCTCTCTCTTTTTCAGATTTAAGGCCCAGTTGACTTCTTAGAGAAAGAGAAACAGATGTCTTTTTCTCTAATTTGGCAAGTCTTCTAAGCATCCAGATTAACTCTACCAGACAATTCTTTTTAGATGGCTGCTTGAAGGTTGCCTGATTGCACTTTCCTATAAGTAAATGGATGGATGGATGGATGTCAAATGAACATTTCAAGTTATCTAACAAAGGTAACTATCTTGTCAGTCTAAACTAAACTTGATTTTTAAAATATCCAAAATCAACAGATGGCAGATTCTTCCTGAAGTGATAACTATCCTGAGAATATACCTCAACAAAGAAAATGAAGATCACTATTTATATTCTTGTGTTACTTGATAAAAAGTATATATTTGTGTAGGGGCCAACGGCTAGCTACCCCAAGATGTGCCACTTTGGTATGCAGATTATGGCAAACGGATCAAGGCCCGAAGACTCAGGAAGAAACTTGACCTTCCCTCTAAATACCTGAAAGCTTTTAGATACAGGACTTGCTCCAGGCAGAGAGCTTCCATCACAGATAACTACATTGTAATATGAACTAGGTGTGTTGGACCGGGAGGATCCTAGCAAGGCTTACTTGATCGAAGTCTAAATTCCTTTGCTTCTGAAAGGCCAGTAAACATTTGTTTACCAAGCACTTAACTCTTTCCATTCTTCCCGTGAATTGCTTTCTTTCCCTTTAAAGTCCCAGATCTCCACCCTCTTCTCAGTCCAGGATGATATAAATACCTCATTTTGCCTGACTGTCTTTGGGATTTCATGTCGCTGTGAATTCCTGGTATATACAAAATTAAATTTTAATTCTTTTGCTCATCTGTCTCATGTCAGCTTAATTCTTGGTTCAGTTTGAAGAACCTTGAGTGACAGAGGAAATATTTTCTCTCCTACATTTGCCGTATGTTAAGCCATAGAATCTTTCTGAAATGTTATCATTGAATTGTGAGAGAATAGGAATTTCTGAACACAGACACTAGTTGGTCTATCTATAAACTAGAAATATACATTTCTAGGAAAAATGTTTTTCCAAATTAAAAAAAAAAAGCAGTCTTTCTCTTTGTCAACATTCAAAGTTATTAGACAGTAAGACTTCACAAAGCATAAACTAGTTATCTGTCTATCCGCAGGAAAGATGTATTCCCAGAAATAAACTTGATTCCAAATTTTTGAAAAATCTGCTTTTCTTCATGTCAGCATTTAAAGCAGTTGCCATCTTCTGATTAATTAAACACAAGATGTTACTTATTCTAAAATCTTAGCAAATAAAACTTAAACAGAAACTGTTGGCTGCACTGTTGTCATTTCGTCTTCGTTTTGAATCATCCAGAACCCCACATGGCTGGCTTGCAGATTATTTTCCAGATGACTGATAGCTATGTGATTTTGTGTTTGTGGATGTGAGTGTGTGAACTGCTTTGAAAGACATGAGCTTGAAGCAGTTGAAATCTCTGGCAACAATTTCTTAAGGAGTATGTCACATATGAGCTATTAACCGCATTTTTGCCAGGTCACTTGTCAAAGGAGTGGTAGGGAGACGTCAGCTTCAAGGCAACCACACTCCACATTTATGAAACTACTGAGAAAGCCATGTAAGAGTTCTGAATAGGTACTTTACAACACTGAAGAGACCCTTGTTCTTTATTATTAGCATATCATAGTCTCCAAAGACTATTTTATAAATCCCTTTAAAAAATATGGTCCCCAAATTTTCTCAGGAAATTCCATGTGCGTGGAGTACTTGTTTAAGCACAATTCAAAACTGCGGGAGGTAGAAGTCTGCTGTAGTTTAGTGTAAAGTTAACTTTTTTGAATGCAAAAAAGGTCGAAATTAATGAAGAAACTCGCAAATTCAAAGTTCCATTGAGGAACATCCCGGTGCTTTTAGCAATTCAAGTGAATTGCAGGAGGAAAACCGCCCCCTTTAACATTTTAAAGCTTTGAAAGCCTAATGAACCATGCTACCTCCCGTAGTTTCTACCGAGCCAAAATTTGTGCGAGGAGCAGGCTCATTAGCATTAAGTGGAAGCAGACCATTCAGCTCTTGCAATAGCTTCTTGCAATGTTTTCACCATTATCATTGTATTTGGTTGATAAAATATTGCTATCTCAACTGTTACTTTGTTTTTCTTATTGTTGTTGATGTAAAATTCCTGTTATACCAAGAATTAAATGCCCTCCTTCCAAATGACAAATGACTTTTTCTTTTAACAAATATCCAAAATATATTCACTGTATAGCAAGGTAGATTCTTGTGACAAGGTGGTTCTTGGTACGTTCAATCTTTTACTTTACCTCCCAAACTGTTAGGTAATGACTTGGGGGATAGGAAGAAAATGAGCAATTAGAGTATAGAGACTGTAGAATATTAGATGTAGAGATAATATTGTGTTTTTTTGGTCTGTGTCATTACAATGGAGATTATGTTATCAAACCTCAAAATATTAGCAATTCATTTAATTCAATTGTTCTAAAGATTTTTACATCTCCGCATTTTAGGAAAAGTTTCGTGTTGCGGTGAGAAAAACCATGCGTTATTTAAAGCACACCCTTCCAGATTTCCTGATTCTGATTCTGTGGGAGTCTACCTTTCCTTGCATTTGAACTTGCATTTTACAAGTTGTAGATAAGTGATACTAAGGCAAAAGATTTCTTGACTGTAGACACATGAATAGATTCTGTTGGTTAAAGATTCAACTGGGTGAATTGAGTTACTCTTCCTTTCTCTGTAAGAAGTCAGTTTTGTCTCCATTAGCATATTAATTTCAATATTCTTGATCTATAAATGTATCTGGTTTTTGGATTGTCCTTTTATCTGGTTGTAACATCTTACTCAGTCCCTCATTAATAATTAATGTGTTCATTTTATATGTGTATTGAAAGTTGTGCTTTTCATTTTTTCCCAACTAGAGTGAAGTCCACAGGATTTGCATTATGTTTATATTTTGCCAACAAAATACAAACGTATTCCTTAGGTTGTACACAGTTCAATTTGTAAAATTAGCATCCCCTTTTTGTTCTACTGCCCCAGACCAAACAGATGTGCATGTAATTAGTATTTTGACATAAATTGACTCAAACAACGTCGTTCAAGATTAAAATCAGTATTCTATTTTACATTTAAAAAATGTGTATATATAGTCTAGCCTCCATTTTCCTAAGAATTCTGGGAAATAATCTTAATGGATTATCCAAAATTTGCCATGTCTTTTGCAAAATGTTATATAAAAAAGACACATATGATTATGAAAAGATCCTCCATGGGGTGTGACGGATCTAATGTTAATAAAGGCCTGTGTGTCAAAGGCAATTGCATTCTATGTTCAACACCCAAAAGTTTTCGACGAGATGCAAAGTGTGATTTGCCTTTAAATCATGTGTAATCTGGAAGCATTGGAAAATCAAGAGATGACGTTAAAGAAAAAAAGTATAAAGCTTCTTATTTATAAATATAGATATACATACAGTTGTTTATGAGTTAGTAATATGATCACCTCCTTTTCTTTTCCTAAGAAAATTAATGGAAATAGAAACAAGCTGGGGGTATGTTGCATTGCTTATTTGATTCAAATCTGCCACTTAGTAGAAGTGTAATCTTCAGCAAGTGACGTAAGATTTCTGAATCTTGTTTTCATCAACACATGACAATAATAACATTTTAAAGTATTGTGAAAGTCAAAGTAGCAATGTCTGCTCAAGTGCTTTGCCATTGTAAAATGCACGGTAGAGATCATTGTGACCTTTCAGGAGTAATTCTAGCTGCCACTAGTAATTCTAGCTGTCTCTGAGACAGAGCACATTTCTTAGATTGAAGCATTGGGTGAGTTATGCTAACTTTAGGATGACTGTGGGTGGAGATTTCAGGGAGAAAACTAAAGACCTTTTTCCTTTTTCCTCTCCAGGAGGACTGGAAGTATTTATGTGATTCATCTGCCAATTTTATTCCTTCCACTAGAGATGTCAATTCTTAAGTATTTTCAGTGAATTTAGGATTATAAGAAGCGCGTGTGAATGTGACGGCATATACTTCTTGGGAAGTTCAGAAAGAGTACATCGACTCTCTGGTGGTTGGATCAGACTCCATTATCATGAATGAATTATTCTTAGAAATTTTTCTCTTAACATTCTTAAATTTCTGCCTAACAGGCTGATGCAAGTGATTATTTTCCAAATACCTGGATGTTGTTTTGAAGTATCTCTGTTTCGACCTATCATGTCCAGAGACAAAATAGCTCTGTTTCACCCTCTACCATTCAGGGTCTGAGACTTGATGCTTCTGTTTCCATGTGATTAAGTGCATGATAGAAATTATACAGGGAGAAGTGATGAACCAGCAGGAAAATCAGATGTTTATTAACATGTTCTAATGGGGGGGGGAGTTTTAGATATAGTTTTCCCAGAATAGTAATGACACCCATATTTCAAAAGAGCTTATTATTACACCAGGCATGGATTTTTTTCCCCATGGTTTGTTGTTTTGTTTATCTACCACACTGTTCCTTTTTATTTGATTCCTTTTTATTTGGATGGATGTGGAGAACAGGGCTTAAATCACTCATCTGGGGTATCCTCTCATTTGCATATTATAGCAGACACAAAGAAGGTCTCTCAACCAAATAATGTTCTGTTTGAAGAACAAGGTGTTTTTAAGAAAATTCTATGTGTATGCTTTGAGGTGGAATATATACTCCCTGTTTTATACCCAGCTGTCTATGAAATTATACTATATGCCCGACTCCTATAGGTATTGGAGTTTGGGGACGCTTGGTGTATAAAACCAACAGGATTTTATCAGCAGTCTCTGTTTCTAACTTTGCTGCATTTCAGCAGGAGAAAGTTCTAAATAATTAATAGTAAAATCTCTCCAGAAAGTTGCTTCTTTAGGCTAGATGTAGTTCAACTTGCAAAACCTTTTGGGAATCAGCAACAGGAAGAAAGGCTATATCATGGAGTCTTTTGAAATTGTAGCATCTATTGTTTTCACCCTGTATTGCTTTGGAGTGCCTGAAAGATGTAACTATGGTACCATGAATGCAGCAGAAAATAAAGAAGGGGATAGCAGAAGTATGGTTAAACTATTACTTCTTCCTTTTTTCTCTTAAACGAATAGAGTTTTAAATGAGTCAAATACATATTTTAATTGATAAACTGACTTTATATTCACCTATTGGAAACAGTACAACATATTTTACATCAGATTATGAAATATGGATGTTTTACTAAAAGACAGGAAGGACTTTTTCCAGTCTTTAAAGTAAATACATATTCAAAGGATCTTAAGGCATACCATTTATTCATATTCATATCTATTGAAATACTGTACATCCACATACTTCAATAAATAGTTAAAAACCTGACCTCTTTTTAAATCATTCTGAATTTCAAAAAACAATTTCTGTTGAAAAGATTAAATAGGTAACTTTTGGCTGTCACAAAGCTAAGTACAATGGATAAATTAACAATTAGTAAATTTGATCAATATAGATGATTGGCTTTGATAAATTTCTCAGAGTTTTCTGAGTTCACACATTGGGGTATATATATACATATATATATGTGTGTGTATATGTATATACACACACATATATATATAGTTTTTTCTTTGTCCTGAATTACCTGGGTAATTTTCTCAGTTCTCCAGTCTACTTTCTAGATATAGTTTAAATGTTATGATGAAGCATTAATTTTTCAGTTAAGTTTTAAACACCCCCAAAAGTGGTTTTTAAGTTTGACATTCTTGAATCTTTTAGTGTTTCCAAGAAAAACACAATCCTATAATTTGGGCAGTACTTTTCATTATATAATTGCTGCATAATAGAAACTTCATGGTGTCACAGGACTTCTGTTTCGAATGGGATCATTGTAGAACATAATTACACCACTTGCAGTTAAACCAAGAATGCAAATGAATTAATTCAACTACCTGAATATTCTTCTTCCCTCTCTCCTTTCCTTCATTTCCTCTTTCCTTTCTTCCTTCCTTCCTTCTTTTTTTCTTCCCTCTCTCTTTACCTCCACTCCTTTCTCTTCACTCTCTTTCCTCAACTGCTCTTTATTTTTCTTTCTGTGAAAATAAAATAACTTTAGGGGCAAAAAAAGAGTCCCACAAATGGAACTTGTGGAAATATAACGCTGAAATGAATAGCTAGAAAAATTGTTATAGATCAAAAGATAAATCAATTTCATAAAACCGCTATTCTGAAATTGCAACAATCTTGTACAGTCAGGACTGATAAAATGGAGTAATCAGACATTTCATATGTCTATAAATGTAAAATCATCTACTTGAACATTATATGCAATACATTCACACAAAAAAGCAAATACTGTAGCCTTATTTGAACAATATTGAACTCATAAATACTCATGGTTTCACTCTGTTCAGGGGCCTAAAGACTAGGAATGCTGCTGTGATACAGAAAAACATAGTGAATACCTCCTCTATTTAAAATGTCACTCAAAAATTCTCTTCTAACATAAAGGCAAATACATATAGCTACTGAGCTATGACTGTACTTCTGTCACATTCTATGGGAAAAACACCAGACTCCACAATTTCGGAATCATGACAACACTTTGAACTAATTATTTGGTTCATCCATAGTTTATACCTCGATTTACCTCACATTTACCCTACAAACCTTACACAGAGGAGGTATTTTTAACTCTAGGAAAGCGGTCACTGTATAAATGCATTCTTGATCTGTTTCCTTCTCCCAAACAATGGTACCGATGGTTAACACTTTTGTGGTAGCACCACTATTTCTAGTAAGTAGATTATTATGGAGTGTGCCACTTTAAAGCTGCAATACAAAAAAAAATTTGTAGTTTACTCACCAATTTCACAAAGAATATTCTTAAAAAGCAAATAAATAATAATCAAAATGAAAATGCCATGTGCGTTATAAAAGTTTTTAATACATCAGTCAAAATAATGTAATGAATAATTACAGTGAGTAAATTTAATAGCATTATGCCATATTATTGCCATTTTGTGGAAACACTGTATATTTATGCCTCCTTATGTAGGATTCATTTTTCTAATTAAAATAGATTTATGGTGTACTTCGGGGCTAAGCTTTACTCAAAAAAAAATCATGATTTTCAAGCCATTTCTTTTGGGGCAAAATATTAGACATCTTAAGTATGTACAACCTCATGTAATATCTCATATTTAACTATTAGTGAGGTTTGTTTTTTAAAAATTGTTAATATTACTTGCAAAAGGAAGCTACCTGCAGAAATCCCCTTACATACTGAAATTGGTAACTTCATTAAACTTGTAAAATGGCTTTCAAGGTTATGGTCTTTCTTTAGTAAAGAGTAAAACCATAGAAATACTCTTATAATATAATACTTCTTAAAATAACACTATTTTCATTCAAGAATGTAGTTTTCATTCTTTATGCTAGAAACAATGAACTACTCATGATAACTTAATAACTAACATATCTTAAGATATTCTAATCACTGGTGTCTTGTCTTCATTTGATCATGTCTTACACCTATCATGTAAGAAGACATAAAGCACGGTCATTTTGTCATTGTTTGTTTTTTGGCCTTATGTTTTTGAACTGACATGGCTACAGAGAAAGATTTTATTGCAGAGTTGTTTTTTCAGGGATTGATCTGCTGCATGTCAGCATGGAGTATTTGTTATTACATACTTTGGAACATTTTCTTTTGTATAACATGCATTCCAGGCTATCAGCTGAGTGATGTTTTCAGGTGGAAGATGTGCGAGACGCCCCTGTGTGTGGGAGCACTGCATCTATCATACCAACTTACGTGCCACAGAACCAAATGACTTTGGCATGTTTACCAACTCATGTAATGTTAGGTGATCGGACTTTGTGTTCTTTCTGATAACCATCTTAAAGATTTTGGCTTGGGACAGTGAAAGGAAAAGATGCTGTATTGCTGAGGAATCCCTTGGATGGACTTCGCTGTCATTTTTAAAGGGAATTATTTCCCAGAGTGGATTCAACATTCGACTACAACCAAAGGAATCGCATGGTAATAAACTGACCTGTACTACATTAATGAAATTGTTTTTCACCACAAAACTGAGTTTAGGTGGGGCAAAATCCTCATACCCCACTGGTAAGAAGGGAAGAGGTTTTTATAGTCTCACGGCTCCTTCATCCTTTGAGATAGGATATAGTTTAGCTTTATCACCATGGTTTATTTTTGCTTTCAAATTATAGGATGTGGCAAAACATTTTTATTAGGTGGAGACGAAGAGCAAATTATTATTGTGTGAAGGCACACCCATGCTGAACTTACAGGGAAGAGAAGCAGAGCTGTGCAGCCAGTTATATTACAAGGCTCATTCCTGAAACCTGAATATCATGCGAGCAGAAAAATCTAGATATGTGTTAGTTATATTTTGAAGAAATGATCTGAAGGCAATATTATTTGCTTTTTTATCAAAAAAGGAAAAAAAATGCATCTTCGTAAATGTGGATTGACTCCTATTGAAACAGGGAAATGAATGCTTGTATTGCAGCCTTAAAGAATCACATAGTCACTGCAATATTCGTTTTTGTAAACTACAGCCTGCAACCTAGCAGACCATGACTGAATGCTTTTGAAAAGTTGTAGATTACAAACATGAAATCACAATTAATATCCTCTAAAAGTAATTTCAGAGCTTTCACGTCTTAAAAAAAGGACAATGTGTACTGCTTCACAAGGTAATGTAGCTAATCAAAAAAAGAGTAGAATTAAAGTATTTACATAATGAGCAATTCTACAGAAGGCGATCATCCCCATGTAAGCACTGCTGATTATATCCCACGCTGCTTTTAACAAACTGTACCAGATTGGATCCAGCCATCAGCACTTTCAGAGAATCCTTAAAAGCCTTTTATGGGTCTTTAAATTTATTGTAGAATGGCATTCTTCAGGTAGAATATGCTGGTGAAAGAGGACAGTGTCAACACAAGGTACCAGCAGGAGAAAAGAACGTCAGCGCTCCCGGTAATTCCATACTGGGCTGTACTTGGAGCTGGAAAGAAATGGAAAAGATTAAATCAAAATCTAATTTGCGTCTTTTAGGATCTTAACAATAATCAAAAGGCAGCTGGGTGTACTGGGGAGAGCACTGGCATTGGAGTCAGGCAGGCTTAAGCTCACATCTGGTTCTGCTATATGACAATGTGTGGCCTATGCTACTAACCTCTCTGAGCTTCAGTTTTCTCAAGGACAAGAGACAAATGATATAATACACCTGGCAGGGCTGCAGTGAGAATTGGAGATGAAGAACATACAGCACATTGCACTGGGCTGGACACAGGCTAAATAGTTAATAAACAGTGGCTAACATTATTATTCCTTTTTTTTTGAACTGTAAATATTTGTATTAGTGGATAATATGTAGTTCATGCATATATTCTTTAACATTTATTCTTATTGAGATCTATAATTGGCAATATACCATTGTGTAAGTTTCAGATGAACAAATGTGTTGATTTGACACACACTTATGAGTTGCAATATGATCACCATCACAGCATCAGCTAACAACTCTATCATATCACATAATTATCGTTTCTCTTTTGTGATGGAAACAATTAAAATCTAGTCTCTTAGCAACTTTGAAGATTATGATACAATATTGTTGTCTATAATCACTATGCTATGCATTAGTTCTCTAGGAGTCTATTTGCCTACTACTTCTAAGTCTGTACCCTTAGACAACATATCCCTGATTCCCCTCCCTCAACCCCTGATCACCATTCTGCTGTTTTCACAAGTTCAGCTCTTTTAGATTTCACATATGAATGATCATATATATATATATATATATTTTTTTTTATTGGTCAAATATTGTACTAAATGCTGGAAGACATTTTTGGGGGGGTAGATAAAAAAGAGACATTTGAACACTCATAATATGTTACAAGGAATATTAGATTTGCATGTATTTGCTGGAGCGACACAGAAACTTTTGTAATCTGCCCAGGCAAGGGAGGGATGATTTAACAGAGACTTTTACCAAAGGGGACAGTCATTTGGGTAGAAGAAACAATTTATTCAAAGGTATGAGGAAAAGAGAGGGTATGACATATATTCTAGTAGATTAGTCTTGCTGGACCTTATGAAGTTTGAGGCTTGGAGGAGAGGGAACTGAAACTGGAACTCCAGGCAGATAGAACATGACCTTAACTGTAAGGAAAAAGAATTTAGTTTTTTTTTTTTTAAGTTTATTTATTTATTTTGAGGGAGAGAGAGAAAGAGAGCATGTACAAACGGGGAAGGGGCAGAGAGAAAGAGAAAGAGAGAAAGGAGACACAGAATCCTAAGCAGGTGCCGCACCATCAGCAAAGAGCCTGATGCCGGGCTCAAACTCATGAACTGTAAGATCATGACCTGAGCCAAGATCAAGAATTGGACACTTAACCAACTATGCCACGCAGGCGCTAATTTTTTTTTAATAGTGAAGGAAATTTTAAAGAATTTGGAGCTGTTGAATCGTGTGGTTACTTTTATACATTGGAAAGATCACAGTTTCATACTCAGAGAAGCTTATGTGGTACTTGGCTAACAGTCATGTTGAATTCTCACTGAGAGATTTCACCTAGAGAGTCACCAAAGCTTGGAATATGGTGGGAGTCTACTGAGTGAGTTCCACTGCATTTCACAAGATGACTGCTGCCTCTTTGAATGTGAATTATACCGTGTTGCAGAAATGGAATGTTGTAGGCATGCGCAGCTTTGCTTGAGACCGATCCTCATTTATCATAATAAAAATAATAGTAATAATAAAAAATCCTACCAACATACTTTTAACTACCCACTCTTAATGAAATCCGGATTTCAAGCAATGTTTCCTAGTAGAAAATGAATCATATAATACAAAAAAACATACTATTTCATCCCTCAAACCATAACTCAAATCCAGAAGCAGTTTTAGTCACACTGAGTTTGAATTACCAGCAGGTCATTTTTAATAGAACTTTCACCAATGGCTATATTACAAGAAGAATAAATTGCATTGTTTGTACCTCCAAGAAATTAAAAGGGGATGAGAGATATATTGACCTTTGCAGGGAGAAGTTTTCTTGACAGAGCAATTGTTGTTCCAGGTGCATAAAGTTCAAGGGCTGAGACTACTCCTCTTTAGTAAACACGGAGCAGAATCCACTATTTAATGCTTCTATTTGCATCACAAGTGAGTTTTAAAAAAAATGGGAAGATGATGAAGAAAATAAGTCTATTTTTGAGCACACAGCTTCCAAAGTTTTCATATATAAGGAATCTAATTTAATGTTTTTTTATTTTTTATTTTTTTTAATTTCTGAAAGAGAGAGACAGTGTGAGCAGGGGAGCGTCAGAGGGAGTCACAGAATCCGAAGCAGGCTCCAGGCCCAGAGCTAGCTGTCAGCACAGGGCTGGACTCAGGGCCCAAACCTACAAACCGTGAGATCATGACCTGAGCAGAAGTCAGGCGCTTAACTGACTGAGCCACACAGACTCCCTAAGGAGTCTAATTTAAAACCATAAAACTTCCTAAATTATTTTCTCTTGTTCAAGATCTAGAAAGGTGTTTTGTTTTTTAAAACATAAATAAATATTTAATTGCTCTGTTACCTTCTCAATGACAGCTATTTAAGAGTTATTTTGCTGTTGTTTTAAAAGAATCTTGAGCGGTTTTATTGTATAATAGTAAAGGGCTAATAATAAGCAAAGCATAGAAAATGATTTCATAAATAAGAAATAGATCTTAAAAGCCAAGCACACAAAGCAAAGATAAAATTTTTATTGTCATTACACATTAAATAGTACAGCAAGGAGGTAAAGTAGAAAGAATCCTGAAAACTCCTTATCCACCTTTTGAAGTGCATTTTCGGGGCAATTTTTCCTGAACCCCCTCTCCTTTTCCAGCACGCTGAGTAGATTACCTTATGGTGTCATCATGCCACTATAATATTCCTTTTTATACAACTATCATACTGCATTGCCAATATTCATATACGTTATCTATTTTTCTCACCAGACTGTGAACTCTCCTAGGTCATATTTTATTTATCTTTTTGTTTCCATGTACAGAGAGTGGCAAAGTCTGGTGCATAGTAGATGCACAAGAAATGTCTGTTGAATTGATTCAATTAAATAAATGAATGGACCAGAGTTAAAAGGAGTATTTCTCTCCTACAAAACAGAATCTCTTCTCTCTTTTTTTAATGTTTTATCTATTTCTGAGAGAGAGAGAGAGACAGAGAGAGAGAGAGAGACAGAGAGACAGCAATAGCAGGGGAGGGTCAGAGAGATAGAGAGAGAGATACAGAATCTGAAACAGTCTCCAGGCTCTGAGCTGGGAGTCAGCACAGAGCCTGATGCAGGGCTCAAACCCACGACCTGTGAGATTGTGACCTGAGCCAAAGTCGGACGCTTAAGCGACTAAGCCACCCAGGTGCCCAAATGGAATCTCTTCTGAAGCAAGCCACTTACTTGCTTACAGGCCAGAGAATCTACAATATATCGTCTTTCATTCATTCAGCCAATATTTTTAAATTAGGTACCGGGCACTGGGAATACAAAAGCTAATAGGTTAGGATGGCCCTTCTGTTGCTTAATTCCATATACCCCCTATCATTTCCCCCAGGGTGCCTTTATCTTCCACTCACCCTCCTACTGCCTTAGACATGACAAAAGAATGCCAATAATATATTTAAAATTAAATATTACTTTTTAATTGACAGAGTATGTATTTTCCCATCGTACTCTTTAGTTGTCTTATTTATTAGTCCTTCTCTTAGTGCTAAAATAAAGGAGGAGCCTTTTGCTGCATCATTAGCCTGCAATTATCATAGGAAATGGACTGTAGACTAGCTATTGATAATTAGTAAGCCAAAAAACAAAGAGCAAAGTTAGTCAAAGGAATTTTTGATTAGATACCTAATGCTAGGTCATGTACCATAATTCATATCCCTTAAGTATATATTGAGCATCTTTCATGTGCTAGGATTGAACACAGGCAAAGACAAAATTCAGTCTCCTCTCTTAGGAAAAGTTTTATTTATTTTTTTGTATTTTTTTTGTATTAAAAAATTTTTTTTAATGTTTTATTTATTTCTGGGAAAGAGAGAGAGAGAGACAGCGTGAGCAGGGGAGGGTCAGAGAGAGAGGGAGACACAGACTCTGAAATAAGCTCCAGGCTCTAAGCTGGCAGTCAGCACAGAGCCCGATGCGGGGCTCGAACCCACGAACCGCGAGATCATGACCTAAGCGAAAGTCGGACGCTTAACCGACTAAGCCACCGAGGCGCCCCGGAAAAGTTTTATTATAGTTGGAGGCATAAATAAAAGGCACATATAGAACTTTAGGATATATATACTTATAAGGATGATACAAACATCAAAGGCTCCCTAAGGAGTCACGGCAGGTAAGTAGTCCAGAGAGCAGATTTGTATCTATATTTGTATACAGTATTTTTTTTTTTTTTACAAAATGCATTGATATGCACATGTTAGTATATCTCACTTTTTAAAATGGTGGCATATAGTCCTTTAACTTGGGGTATCCTATTATTATATAACCTTAGTCCCATTAGCTATTTATTATGTATTTTGTGTGTGTGTGACTTGTTAGCTGAGTGATTCAGAGTACCAGACTAATGGTACTAAAGTTAAGAGTCTTGGTACTATTTGGGCTACTTAGATTTGTTTGGTATGTTAAATCTCAATCATCTATTTGAGAAATTATAGAAAATGTTAATAAATTAAAGAAAATAAATTCACTATTAGAAATTAGCTTAAAGAGTCAGTTCAAATATCATATGCTTTAAAAAGAGGAAAGTTTGGGGTGCCTGGGTGACTTAGTCTGTTAAGTGTCTGACTTTGGCTTAGGTCATGATCTCATGACTCATGAGTTCAAGCCCCATGTCAGGCTCCGTGCTGGCAGCTAGCTCAGAGTTTGGAACCTGCTTCGGATTCTGTGTCTCCCCCTCTCTCTGCCCCTCTCCTGCTCATGTTCTCTCTCTCTCTCAAAAATAAATAAACATTAAAAAAATAAAAATAATAAAAATAAAAAGAGGAAAGTTTTTATGAAGTCCCACATGCCAAATCAGTTTGGCATCATATTTTATATCATATTTACATATCTATCACAAATTGTTTACATATCTATATTTCCCCATTTGACTAAGAATGTCTTCAAGCCAAGATTTATTTTATGTAATTTTTTTCATTGGTACAGAACACAGAGTCTGATATTCAGTAGGTGTTCATCAAATATTTGTTGAATGATGATGAGGCTTTTATCCATTTTCCATACTGTTACCGTAAGCACGTAAAGGAACACAATTACTTGACTTCTTCTTTCAGAGGAATATTGTCTTTCATCATTTGTGTTTCACTGCCTTTCTTCTCTTCCTGCTTTTAGACTTATTACCTTCTAAGACCTATACGGAGTCAGAATTCCTCTCTTCAGCATTTGAGCAAGAAGATAGGTCATGTGGCTGATTATAAGAGGGAAGAGCATGCATCAGACTTTGTAGCAGCATCCTTTTCCAGCAAACAACAGGGAGTGTAGATGAACTCATGCCCCCAGATATAGTCCTGGAGTTTTTAGGAGACATCTAGTGGTGCCTCTGACGTGGTCAGATCTGTTGTATATTCTTGCCATGCTTTCAGTTGCCTGTGAATATCAAACTGCTACTCATCCTAAATAAAATTAGGAGGGCTAGGGCATATGATCAGAGTTGTAGTTGGGCTAGGCTGAGAATTTTGATCTCATTCTGAGTGATATGGGAATCCATAGGAGAGTTTTGAGCAGAGGAGGCTAGCTGACATTTTTAAATGATCACTTGGCTATTTTGTGGAAAACAGATGATAGTAATGGAGGCAAGAGTAGAAGCCTATGGTAACCGCAGACCAGCAGGGTCTCCACTGCCTACTGAGGAAAGCCAAAGCTCTGTAGCTCAGCATTGAGGGACCTCAGTTATCTGGTTCTAGTCAACTTATCCAGACTCATATAGACTCTTACTTCCAGTCACATGAACCAGTTTTTGAACACACAGAGTATTTTCACTTCTTGTCATTTGCATATGCCATATCATTCAGCTTATATGGCCTCTTCCTGTCCCCTTCTACATCTACTAAAGTCCTACTCATCTTTAGATAACTAAAATACAATTTACTCCATGAGGCCCCTGTAATCTCCCTAAGAATTTGTAGTCCCCCATTTATACCTGATTTCAGAAATAATTCCCTTTTAACTTATAGTACATATAAGTATACTATATGTATATAAGTGGTGTATATATATATATACAGAATACAATATATAGTATAAGTATACTATATAGTATATAGTGTGAATATTTTACTTCATTTTTAATCTACACTTATAGATTTAATCAATGTTTCTCTGATCTCACAAAGTTGTCCTCCATTTTATCCTACAAAAATATTTATTCCCTTCATTATTTTGGCTTCCTTTGAAGGACTTTTATTTAATGCTATTTACTGCTAGATAATTGTCCAGTTTCTCTGGTTTGCTGGCTCCTTGAAGACAGGAAGTGTGACCTCTTTCCACCCTTCCCCACCCCCATATGATGCATGACCTTTAAAGAGTGGTTTTATGGCTGATCGAGGGACGAGCTGGGTTTTGCTGGGGCTCTCAGGTAGGGCGCAGAAGTGCCTGGGCTAGGTGTGGAGTCCAAGCCTTTGGGATTTCTCCCTGTTGTCAACAGGAAGATCCAATCTGGGTTTTAACACACATCTTACATCTTGTCTAATTATGATTATCATTCCCAATTACTTACAGCTGCTGCATATTATTTTCAGTCTTGGCAGTTTTCCCTTGTATTGCTCCAGTTTTTATTTTTAGGCAAAAGCAAATGTAACTGTGAAATATTTAGTTTTGGTATAATACCAATTACTTGCCTAGGCAATTTCCTTAAATTACTCAAGCTTTAACTAAACTAACTTTGAGTCATATTTTTAAGATTCTTGCTGAAATCTTAGGTACAGTTACTTTAGCTACATTAACTCTGCTTCTATAAAAAAAAATAACAGGGCTCAACTTACATTTTACTGAGGAAGCCTATACCTGGGAAGTGAATGATTTATACCTAAATTAGATTTCATATAAAAGAGAGTGATTAATGCAGATTCAAAATAGATTGCACATTAGTTTACTGAGAAATTATGCAACATTGATTCTATCCTTAAACACAGGGTAACTCTGTTTCATTGCATACTGTGGGAGGTGTTAGCTCAGAAAACATTTTAATCCTCTCGTTAGCAAAATCCACCCCTTAACACCATCAGCAGGTGGAGAGGATATCCAGATTCAGATCACACCTCGATTTCTCGTATCACTTAACTCCGCCTAAACACTGGGTGGAGGTGGGGGAGGAAAAGAGAACTGGAATGGACTATGCTTTACCATAGAATGTACAACTTTGGACGGTGGTGTCTGGAAAAAGCAGGCAAGTGTCAGCACAGGTGACATCATCTCATTATTCCTTTCTGCATTATTCCTTGTGCACTCGAGTGGTCTAGACCCTAACATCGAGTGAGCTGTGTTAAAGACACAGCACAGAGAAACCCTGTCTTCTCATGTACCATTTTGCACACACTGATTTCCACAGGTAGGCTTTTTTTTTTTTTTTTTGCATGGCTATTCCATGCTCCTGTACTGTAGATTCTCCAAGATCTTCCCTGAGGCTCTAGAGTTGAGGGATACCTGAGTAGCATAGTGATGATGTAGTAGAGCTAACAATGTATAGATTTTTAGATTCTTTTTTACTCACCACACCTTTATTTTGCCAAAGACTGTTTCCAAGAGTAAAGAGAGGTAAATATAACATGGCCTATTTTTCATGCAGCTTTCAGGCTGGTAGAGTAAGGTTTAATTTATGAGCCTCCAGCACAATTGAGCTTCACTTGTATTTAGGGAGAGAAAGTAGGAATTGGTAAATGGCTTTGAATTCCTGCCTATCAGCCTTCTTTTTTTACCTTCCTTAGAAAGAATTGGTCTAAGTTCACATTGGTGCTTTTTTTTTTTTTTTCAAAATCAAAGCCTAAGGTATAGAACATCTTTATTTACAGATTTATTCTCACATTTTAGACTTTTATTTTTTATTTGATCAAAAACTGAATGCCTATCTTCAGGAAGTTCCAACATCTTTTACAGACAGAGCCTTTGCAAACCTAGAAATGTAAAATAATTATTTTCACAGAGAGTATCTTTATTTTAGTGGCACCTGGGTGGCTCAGTCAGTTGACCATCGACTCTTGATTTCATCTCAGGCCATAATCTCATGGTTTGTGAGTTCGAACCCCATGCCAGGCTCTGGAATGATAGTGCAGAGCCTGCTTGGAATTCTCTCCCTCGCTCTCTCCCTTCTCTCTCTCCCTCTCTCTCTCAAAATAAATCAAAGAAAATTTTAAAAAGGTGTCTTTATTTTATATTATGAACAATGAGGAGAATGGCTAGAGAAATCACATGATTCCTTTCTCTTTCTGACTCAAGGTATTTCTCTGCCAGTTTGTTCTTAGCAACTACTAAGCTATTCCTCTGGCAGACCACCATCCTTGAATCCTTTCCTGCTTGCTGAATAGCCGTTTTGCCAAAGTTCACATATACAATCCTATTTACTCAGCATCAACTGCATTAGGAATTTTAAACATATGTTTGTCTCTGTTATTACCCATATTCAGAAATCTGCCTATTTGTAGATAAATACTTTTATCTGCAAATAGCCAGATGAAACTATCCAAGACTATTACCTCTAATTTGGGCAAAGGAGAATAAGTAAGCAATCACCCGAATAGAAACAAATCCCACAAACCTTTTTTTTTTCTGTCCTTCATAGTCATTGAAAAAAAGTTTCAAAGCCTGAATATCTCCTAAATGGGTGGATGTTTTAGGTTACTATATTCTTGCAGATCACAAGTGATTTGCATGAATCTATAGTCACTCTGTTTTGAAGTATGTTGCCAATAAGAGATAATTTTATATAGCCCTAAATGATTCTTTGAACTTGGGCAAAGTCCAGTTATTCATTCCAGGTTGCTTTGAAAGCAGGTTTCTATAGAAGTATCATTACATCTTTTGGAGTATGTGTGCGTATGTGTGTGGGAGTGTATATATGTGTTTCAAAAGCTGGCTTTGCTGTGTGAAATATATACACAAACATACAATACAAATTGCCTTTGACTACATAGATTTTAGTTTAGGCCTTTAAGGCATCATTTAGTTGAAGAAAAGAGGGTTTTACAGAAATAAAAATAGAAACCCAGCTGTGTTCTTAAGGTCACTAATAGTCACTGCCATCAGCTGTATCATCAATGTGACACTGCTAGTGCGGTAAGAAAATGGGGAGGAATTGCAAACCGGTAAACATTTTTGCGAGTTGAATGAGTTTTTAAGATTTTTATATGTGTGGCTGTGTGGGTGTCAAATTATTTAAGTTTTTATATAAGTGTTAAAACTTGGCGCTTTAATGATTGAATTGTCTTATTCATTAAGTTTTATTTTATATGTTAGGAATGTTATCTTAAAGCAGCTTCTTTTCTGTTATTCTACAATTGTTCTTGCAGCATTAAAGATCAAGAATTTCATAAGGTTTGATTATCTTTTCCATTTTTTGGAATATTACATTTACCTTCCAATTTTTTCTTAGCTTTTCAAATGCAATAAAGGCCAGTGATTATCGGGCCCTGTAGTTCTGATTTACTTAAATTGTTCCACTTGTTATGCTCCAGATTGATTTTCAGTTATTCTCAATGATTCTCTAATCATTGCCTTTATATTTCAGCTATTTAAAAAACCTTATTAAATCCAAATGACTTTGTATAGAATTCAAGACCCTCTGTAAAGTTTCCAGAAGCTACCTTTCCGGTCCTGCCCTGGCTGCTGTCTGACATGGACAGTGCTAGTCACACTAGGCGGGAAGAGCTCTTCATTCTCAGGACATGCCCAGGCCTTTGCTGCCTTTGTGTATTTGCTCTGCCTTCATCTGGGAGGGGTTTCTGCATCTCTATGCTTTAGAATGGTCCCCAGCTTTCAGGGCCTATCTCACACATATCCTGCTAATAAGTTAGAACCTGTCAGAACTCTAAGGGGCATTGGGAGTGGTATACATGAGGAATGATGAACGATGTGGGTAAGTTAGAGGTAAAAATAAGACCAGAACTGCAGTATGCTGATTCTCGGTGCTTTCATTTCCATGTAGCCTCCTTGAATTACTACCCAACTCTAGTTGGAATTAATCTGCCATTTCCTCTTCTCTTCAATTGCCATTTGCTTTTACCTATACTTTATCAATGTTCTTCATCTTCATCTTCATGTTCTTCATCTTCAAAAGAGTCTCAGTCTCTTGAAAACAAGGATCATATTTAATTTACTTCTATATGACAGCATTTGATTAAATGATTGGCACTGTCCAAATATTTATTATAGATAACTACAGATGGATTGTTTCAATTTCTGCAGTTTAATAAGGTTTGGCCACAAAGCTCAAGAGAAAGAAGGAAGGGCTATAGGGAAGGGAGTATCAGCAGTCAAGAATTCAGGATGTGGAAACACTGACTACCACTGTGGAGGAAGAACGGTTCTATTTTATTGAAAAGAAGAATCTCCTATTCTTAGATACCTCCTGAAGACATCATACCATAAACATACGGAGTTACACACTCCAAGAGAACTGTTGAAGAATTGCTCTTGTCTGTGACTTCTAGTTAAATGCGCTAGTTATAGATGGAGACGGTATTGTAACAATCAAGCACACCATAAATTGGCTTTGCGCCTCCATGCCTCGGGTTTGTCTTCCTGGTAGTGCTGCAATAAGTAAATTTGCTAAGTAAAATGTTTAGCACAGTGGTCATTTGAGTGTTCATTGAACAGTAGCTTTTAAAACGTATTAGTATTTGTATAAGAAGGGCCAATGAAAGCCTTTTACTTTGGCCCAAGTAGAAATATCCAGTTGCTGGAATAAGGCTCTGTGTACCTCAAAATCCTATCCACTTGAAACAATAACAACTATGCCAACAATATGCTCCTTCGAAAGGCCAGCTCCAAGAATGCAGATCAGAAAATGTATTCATTAAGCAAGTAATGCTTGAGTACCTATAAATACACAGTGAGCACTTATTATGCACGATAACCTGTTTTGTGTGCTGGGATACAATCTTGTATATAATTCCTTTAAGGAGATCACAGTGTTCTGAGTAAATCACACCCTAACCCCCTGGCTTACAATCAATATCTCTTCTAGTTGGAATCACCTTCTTCCACTTCCTCCCAAGTTTCCAGCCTCCACATGACATACTTTAATTCTCCACTGCAATTCAAACTCCTCTGTCACAGCCTTGCTCACTGACTTGCTTCTTTGCCTAAACTATGAATTCCTAATGAACAGGGACCTTGAATTTTTCATCTGTCTATACTTCTCTTTCCCTCTTCCCCAGTGGCTAGCACAATGACTGCATATAATAAGGGCTTAATAAATAACTGCTCTTTTTATCTCTGCATGAGATAAATTTACAAAATACATTTGTTTCACACACCCTTTGTATCTTGCTTTCCATCCTCTCATTGCCTTTTTACTTTAGTTGCTGCTATGACAACCAGCTGCATGCAGGGCAAACAATTGTGAGATATATTCCACGTGGCTCCTCGCAGGGGTCCCAGTGGGATGGAGCTTAGTGACCCATAGCAGGGACCAGCTCAGTAACACTTTCTTGGACTGGCTTTCTCTCTTTTTCTGTTTAACTTGTTCTAATCTCCTACCAGCACGCTTAAAATTCCTTTCCAAAATAACCACCTGTTAGTGAGCAGCTCAGTTTGGGAAGATCCACACAAAGATGGCACTCTTGTATGAAGAAGAGAAGAACAACAGGTTATAAATACTGTGTCTAGGGCGGTTTCATATCCTCCCGCAGTGTATAGTACTTTGCACACAGTAGGTGTACAATAAATTAGTTTTGGATAAATAAATTGCTTGAAAGTAAATAATCATCCTATCTCTTTTGCCTCCACTCTTCTTGGCTCTTGATAATTCAGCTGCATCATATTTATGAGGTCTGCATTAATTATATTGTCAGCAGGCACATACCCTTCACAGTGTAAAAGGGGTCTTAAAATCTTAATTAAATCTGATTTTTTTTCCTTATAGATTTTATCCCAGGAATATTACCCACTGTTTTACACAATTATCATTCTAGTTTCTGCTACACCAGCAACATTGCCTAATGAAAGTTCTGTCTCCTATTGTATTTTTTAAATATTTAAAAGCACTCATGGTTCTTATATTTTTATTATGATTTGAACTGTAAAATACTCCTCTCCCTACAACCTTGAAATGCTCTTTTCTCAAAGCTCCAGCCTGCCTTACATTTTCTGCCTAAGGTGATACAACTTGTAGGGTGGGAAATATAATTACTTGGAACTTGGAGGTGTACATACAAAAGTCAGATGTTGGGGAATTTTAGTTCAAAAAAATGGTCCCACAAAGGATGAAAAGAAAAAAGATTGATACATTTGCATAGTGATCCTGGCACTGAACACATTATGTAATCTGGATTCATATTGATTTTTAAGGATGTTTAGTAACTTTCTTCTTCCCAAATACAGAAAATACATTGTTCTTAATTTTTCTGGACACCAGTAAAGGTATTTTAAAAAGAGGGGTGGGAATGTTTTAAACTATTACATCAAAATATCTAACCTGTGCCTCCTTCAATGGATGCTGTACATTTAGCCACTTATATTATTGCTCAAAATTTTTTTTAGGTTTATTTATTTCTTTCGAGGTGGGGGTGATGGGGCAGAGAGAAAAAGAGAGAGAGAATCCCAAGCAGAGAATCTGAGCTGTCAGTACAGAGCCTGATGCAGGGCTTAAACTCAAAAACCATGAGATGATATCCTGAGCCAAAATCAAGAGTCAGATGCTTAACCAACTTAGCAACTCAGGTGCACCTGTTCAAAAGAGTTTTTGACTATAATTGAAATAAGGTTCCTGGGACTGCATTAATAAGTTTTTCCAGATATCAGCTGATAAATTTATATCCACAGTTCTTTTGATCACAAATCATGAGGAGAAGACATATTTCATTAGCCAAAACTTTAGCTTTTTAAAGTTGCCTCTACTTTAGCACTATTGTCAATTATCCTTAACCAAAACCTAAACATTTAACCCTCAAACTGGAAAATTCATCTTAGGTGAGTCAGAAAAGGAATAATTTAGGAGTAACTAGTTTTCATGTAGTAATCACATTCTTTTTTTCATAAAAACTACCTTAGAAGACAAGGGTTTATTTTCACCAAATCATGTAATATTAGAATTCTAGGGTTAAAAGAAACTTTGAGAGATTCTATTCCTTTTCATTAAAGTATAATCAAAAAATCTAGTTAGAGAAAGACATTTCAGGTTTATGCCATTAAAAATTTTTTAAATGTTTTTCTGTTTTTGAGAAAGAGAGAGAGATAGAAAGAGCAAAGGAGGGGCAGTGAGAGAGAGAGAAACACAAAACCCAACCAGGCTCCAGGCTCTGAGATGTCAGCTTAACCGACTGAACCACCTAGGCGCTCCATGGTTTATGTCATTTTAAAGCCAGAAGGGATTGAAGTCTAGAGAGGGAAGAGCTCCACAGAGAATTAATTCAATTCTCTAGACTTTGAGTTTGGTGTTCTATGTAGCACACAGCATTTCACACATTCATTTATTTAGTATCTTGTTTCAGATTTTTATAACTCCACTGCTCATACAATCTTAAAATATTTCTTTTGTTTTAATTTTTTTGATGTTTATTTTAGAGAGAGAGCGAGAGCGAGAGCGAGAGCGAGAGAGAGAGAGAGAGAGAGAGAGTGAGCACACAGGCGTGGAGGGGCAGAGAGAGAGAGGGATACAGAGAATCTGAAGTAGGCTGGCCTTGTCACTGCAAAGCCCAATATGAGGCTGCAGCCCATGAACCTGGAGATCATGACCTGAGCCGAAGTCAGGCGCTCAACTGACTGAACCACCCAGATGCTGCTTAAAATATTTCTAAATATAATATGATCAGACTAATATCATAGTCTAGTAAATTATCTACACCAGTTTTGATTAATTATTTCAATCAATAAAATACAAAATGAGTTTTTTTCTGTATACATGCTAAAAGTGATATAATTATTTTTTTTAAATATCAAATGTTTAGAGTGATTCTCAAGATGTAGAGTCAATGTATGCTTTACTTATACCTCTAATGTATTTACTTGGACTTTTTTTTAATGCTCTAAGTATATAAAACCCATAAGATTTGTTGATCAAATATTAGTGATATTTGAACAATTATCATATTAGAATCTATCATGAATGGTTAATTTTAATTTGTATCAAGAAGAATGAGATTGTTGCCTGGTGCCTAGAATCAAAACAACAGGTATCTACAAAATTCTGCATATATGTTTAAACTGTCTTGATTCATCAGTTTCTTAAAGGTACACATGAATTCTGTAAGTTAGAAAAATCAGTATCTTTGCATAAAAGGCAGTTTATTTTTTTTCACATGAAGGACCAACTTTCAGTTTATTATTTACGCTTGCAGTCAGGGCTTGAAAAGTGAAAAACAGATTAAGGAAACCATAGATTCTTAGAGTAGAGCCTAGTTTAAGCACAAATGTGTCAATTTGGTTTTTTTTAAAAAAATGTTTATTTATTTCTAGGAGAGAGAGAGAGAGAGAGAGACAGCGTGAGCAGGGGAGGGTCAGAGAGAGAGGGAGTCACAGACTGAAACAGGCTCCAGGCTCTGAGCTGGCAGTCAGCACAGAGCCCGACGCGGGGCCGAACCCACGAACCGCTAGATCATGACCTAAGCAAAAGTCGGACGCTTAACCGACTAAGCCACCCAGGCACCCCGTGTCAATTTGGTTTTATTGCAGTAACTTTCTCTACCTTCCTACCACACCAATACCTGAGAGCAATTGCTAGTGAAATCAGATAGCTACATTTAAATACCTATGCTTTAATATGCATTTTCCATTTCACACTAAATTGAATTATAATCACAATTACTAAGAAAATTTAGTATCATTCTGATAGTCAAAAGTGAATTTCTAAAATTTTCTGTAAGTGTATGTGAAGATTTAAGGAAAGCAGCCACGAAGTCATTTCCTTTCCTGTGTATTCTTAGACATGTCTTATAAAAAAGTTTCGTGTATATAATTGGACTTGGGTGTACTTCTTTTAATCTTAAAATTAGAAAAGATAGATGATTATTTTCTCCCTTCATTGAAAAGAGAAAAGATATTAAACGTTAATATCCCATCGTTACACTTTTTTTCCCCCTGAAGATAAAGGGATATAAAAAGGAAGCAATAAGCACTGTGCATGTTCCTGCTAATCTTAACAGAATCTCCTCCTATATTAAACTATTTCTTGTCTATCCTATTTAAACTGTTCTCCTGATATTCTTCACATATGAACAAGACGATCCTTTGCTGAGTTTAAGTATTATGGCAGCCACCAGTTTATAAAGAGTGATAGAGCAGCTTTATCCACATGTCTGAATTAGGAACAAGAAGCTCACCATTAATACAAATAGAGTTTTTCATTAAGCAGCATTCCTGTTTATTAAAGAGCAACAATAATTTTTTTGGATTTCAATTTAACAATGAAAACAAATCCCAATTCCCCCATCTTTTTGATGCAGCTGGTTGCACTATGCATAATGTCTGGTATACAATGGCACTGTCTATTGTTACAGAACTGGCTTATTTGTGTATTGAAAGCTTCATTCAAATTTGCATGGTTCAGAATGTTCAATGAAATGCACAAATTGACGAGTTCAATATTCCTCAATTTGTCATAATGGTTTTTGTGTGTGTGTTTTTATTCTTTAAGACAGCCATAATGCCATTTTTATTTCATAAGAAACAAGGTGAGGATTCCTGTGAAATCTCACAGTTCAATGCTAGAGATAGGGTTCTCGGTCAAGTTCAAAGTCACTTATAGAATTATGAAAACCATCTCAGACTAAATCTGGGTTTAGCAGCTACAGAAAATCCATGGGAAGTCTTACTTTATTGTTTGCTGACAATGAAGTGAAATACGAGGTGATCATATTATGAAAAGGATGTTGTATGTGAAAGGGAGTGCCTGAGAAGAAGAAAAGTGAGTGTTGGAAAAGCCATTGGAACTTAAACAATGTTGAGGGGGAAAGAGTGGTCTTGGGAGACCCCATGATTAAAAACATCAGCAGAAACACAAACATACTAATTTTGGAGCCTTGCAAATACATCTCTTCGTATTGGGCTTTTGAATCCTTTTTTTATTCTTAGGTATGTTTACTAAATTATATGAGTCTAGTAATTCCAATATCCTTTGAGTATGCATCCTAAAATGCATGCTCAATTAATTCATTTCCAACTTACTCATTCATTCATTCAATCATGCATTCAACTTTACACCCTTGAATTGCTTTTTTTTTTTTTTTAAAAAACATTTATTTATTTATTGAGAGAGTGTGTGTGCACAGCAGGGAAGAGGCAGAGAAAGAGAGAGAGAATCTCAAGCAGAATCTCTGTGCTGACAGTGCAGAGCCCTCATGCAGCTCAATCTCATGAATTGTGAGATCATGACCTGAGCAGAAATCAAGAGTTGGACACTTACTTGAGTCACCCAGGAGTGCCGCTTTTGGGTTTAAGTTATAGAAAAGAAAGCTTGAGTCAGAAAGTATGGTTTGATCTCCAGATCACTGAATCATGAAAAATAGATACAAAAAGCTATTTTTAAATAAAGAAAAACTACAAGACTCTGGAAGGAAAATCAAATGTCACTATTTCTTAGGTGCCAATTAGAGGCATTTAATTGCCTTTTGTTCATTTGAAGATATATTACCTTTTCATCACTTCATGGTAGGTAAAGAACAGAGTGCCTTTTCCAGCTCGTTAGACAACGCTGGAAAAACTAGACTCTTCTACTTGACATAGATGACTTATTATTTTAATTCCTGAGAAGATATACTTCCATTGTCAAATACAGAGTAGAATAACAATCGCCTTTTAAGTATCAAACATTTGGGCATTATGACTCCTCCCCCCATTTTTTCATTCCAAAACTAACTGCTTTTAGAAAATCTTTAGTATTGGGGCGCCTGGGTGGCTTAGTCGGTTAAGCGTCTGACTTTCGCTTAGGTCATGATCTCGCGGTTCGTGGGTTCGAGCCCCACGTTGGGCTCTGTGCTGACTGCCAGCTCAGAGCCTGGAGCCTGTTTCAGAGTCTGATTCCCTCTCTTTCTGACCCTCCCCTGCTCCCGCTGTCTCTCTCTCTCTCTCTCCTAGAAATAAATAAAAATATTAAAAAAAAAAGGAAATCTTTAGTACAAAGAATTAAAGATCTTCAAAAGAATACTGAAGTACTCTGGGCTTCAGTTCTATATGCAAGGCAGGGTTATTAATACTCATGGGTTATTGTGAGCACTAGAGATAATGTTGGCGACCACGCTTTCTGATGCATAAATCAGTTTATAAGTGCAATGTAGGTCCAGGGCATAATTTCCAGGTGTTGATAGCTGAGTCTTTAAAGAAAAAATTTCCAAGGTGCCTGGGTGGCTCAGTCGATGGAGCCTCCTACTCTTGATTTTAACTCAGGTCACGATTTCTGAGTTGAGCCTCGTATTGGGCTCTGTGTTAAGCATGGAGCCTGCTTGGGATTCTCTCTGTCTGTGTCTGTCTGTCTCTCTCTGTCTCTCTCTTTGTCTTTCACCCCCTTCCATGCTCTCTCTCTCTAAAATAAAAAAAAAAATCTGTCTTAAATTTGTTGTCATTTGTTAAACAAAGAATAGGATGTCTTCAGGTGATCCGCCAACTCAATCATGATTATAAGGTGAAGTATAATGACCAAAAATAAGTTACTTTGGTGAAATAAATTTCTATTCACCTGGAGGCTCAGTTTTATCTATTAGTAATTGGCGGGGTGAGGTATTTGACTTCTAAAAGTACCTCTTTTATTATTTATTCATTCAGTGTTTGTGGATTCATTTGTGAAATATTTATGTAGTACCTATTTTGCACAGAAGTGCCTGGGTGTCACAGGTACTCGTCCGTCGCCCAAGACTCCTGTTCTCTGGTTGGCCAATCAAATACTAATCTAGGCACTGCTATGAAAGACTTTTGCAGATGTAATTAAAGTCAGTTGACCTTAAAATATGGAGATGATCTGGTGGGCTTAGTCTCATGAGCCCCTCTTAAAGTAGACAGTTTTCTCCGCGGGTAGCACGAGAGGATGTCAGAGATTCAGACTCAGAGGGGAAACAGCTGGCTTGAGGGCAGAAGGGCCCCTGTGTTGAGGAATGCAAATGACCTTTAGAAGCAGTAAGTAGCCTCTGACAGCAGCAAGAGAATGAGGATCTCGGTCTCACCACAAGGAACTGAATCCTGACAACAGTTTGAACGAAACTGCAAGTGGATTCTTCCTTAGGGCTTTGACACCTTGATTTCAGCCTTGTGAGATCATACATAGAGAATCCAGTTGAGCCACATGGCACTTTAGACCTATAAAACTGTGAGCTAATGAGTGTTGCTTTAAACCACGACATTTGTGGCAATTGTTTCATAGCAATAGAAAATAATTTCCTTTCATACTGGCATACATCACATAAAGTGTGGAAAACAATGCCAGGGTTAAAGAGACAAAGTTAGAAATGGAAGATCAAAAGATATGTCAAGGTGAAATGGCTAAGCATCAAATGAACAGCACAGGTAAGTGCTCTTAGCTCCAAGAAGGTGTTTCATAGTATTTTGAGTTCTTCCTGGAAGGTGTTGGCAGGGCAGGACTTCTCTTATAATTTCAAAGAAATCTTTTCCTGAACCTACGTGTCTATCTTTAATTCAGGTTTTTGTTCAGGTGACATTCTACAATCCTATGCTATGTCTCTTCTCCATGTTTTATACAAACCTTTCCTCACCTTTGCAAACAATAAAAACAAAGCCTCCAATCAGAGACTCCAGGGGGTCAGTACCATTGTTCCTTTCAGTTGAAAGGAAATAATCATTAGCTGCTTATAAATCCAAGATTACTCCAATTCATGCTGAGCCCTGAATGAGATAATATATACATACATGTAATCTCTATCCAGAGTACAGAAAAAAAGCTTGACCAGAAGCCGTGTGTGCACTCCCCCCTCCCACTTTTTAAAGGTAAAATGCCTACATCTGAACACTTATCAATGAATAACTAATCCTAGTAAGCACATAACCATGCTTATTTTCTAACTCCTTTGTGGTCAAATAATGAATGTAGATGATACAGAAAATAGGCACCATGGCAAATTTAGACAAATAGAATTTAGAGACAGTGACAGAAAGCTTAGTCAAGCATAATGTTCACAAAACATAAAGCAAAAGCACGATGAAAAACATCAAACATTCCCCAGAGGCTCCTGATTGCATAAGAGGGTCTGACATTAGAGTCCTTTGGTTTAGCGTAATCTCTTTTTCTAGCATTCATAGTCCTACAGCTGAAAGATATTTGGGCTCTAACACTCATTATTTACAGTAGCTATGGAAGCTGCAAGAATACCTAAGTAAATAAACGAATGGATAAATAAAAGTGAATACATGTATAGAAGATAAAGAGGAAAGCCCCAGGCTCCTCTTAATTTCTTCAGGTTTGCAATCTAACTGTGTTTCCAGTAGGAAAAAAGGCATACACACACTTCTCTAAAAACACTTTTTTATGTACAAAAGGTAAAGCCAACATGGTTTTTTAGTTGTGCTATTTCTTCATTTAAGCTGCTATTTGCTACTTATCATGGATGCACAGAGGAATGGATGGAATGAACAAAGCATGGATTTTTGTTGTTCCTGCCATGTAAAGTTACAGGAAATAAATTGCAGGGAGGAAAGCATAAATGTGGAAATAACCTAAATCTCTTTATGTAGATGAAGTGAAAAAGCAGTCTCCTTTAGAATTGCTTCTTTAGATTATAATAACAATTTATGTTAAAAGTCACTATGACAAATCAGTCCGTAATTTATTTTAAGAAGTCAAACTACCAAGATCAAGTGTTCTGTAGGTGGTATTTTATCTTATCATATTAAAACAGTCTTCCCAAATGTAAAAGATAATCTCAACTTCTGTGTTCTGTAAGCAAGCAGAAAATTATGTAAATCTGATTTCCTTACTATGCGTTTGCTATCTCTTTAAAGCTTACTAAATCATATCCAGATTTGTAAACACAAAAGCACTGGATCCAAGATACATTTGCTTTTCAAACACTCAGAATGAAAAAAAGGTATTTTGCAAGATGTAATTGAAAAATTCCTATCTGTTTTCAAAAGCCAACAAATCAACAGTTGTGTGAGATTAAAAAAAAATACAAAACATCACCTCTTAACTTATTATGGGCTTAATTGCTTCCTCATAATGGAGTGTGACAATGTGATTGCAGCAAGAACACCTGCTTTGAAAATCACATATCAAAGAAATGCCGGTGAGGAGCAGGAAGTCCAAATGGAGGCCATGTTGAAGTTCTTCATCTATTCCTCAGTTTGCAGCACTTCTTACCCTCTCTCCTTTAAGCCTATTCAGGTTCAGTGCCTGAATAATTGGTGTTTACTTTGTTAGCTCACCTAAAAAAAATATCTGCACCTGTATACCCAGCTTTGAAGCTGCAAAGGCATAGAGTTTGCATGTGCAAGTAGCTGGGCATTTTTCTGGGCCCACACCCAGAGATTATCTTCCTTACAGACACAGAAGCCCCCTGAACTGCAATCTCATTGTATTAGATTGCCTGTGTGTGAGAAGGCAGGCCAGGAGCCAGGTTGCAAAAGTATCCTGTGTCAATAGCCAATAGAATAGACTGTCCTCATTCTTTCTTTGTTCTGCAGAAGAAAATCCTTTGATGTTAAGGTTAATTGGTTAAGTTCATGGGTATTGTGGATTTGCATGTAGACATTTACATAGCTTAATCTTCTTGTAAACATATGTCTAATCTTATACATTCTTGCGCCAATAATTTCTTATTTTATCTTTAGAGCAAGGGAGGAAATCCTTTACTTTTTCTAGGAAGAGTTGGACAAGGGCAATAAATCAATAGGTTAAAAGATATTTAAATTGGTATGTTTTAGTTAACAGAAATGTATAGTATTTCATGTCCTTTTTAAAAATGACGATTATGCAATAAAACTAATAGGCAACTGATGGAATGGGAAAAGATAGTTGCAAATGACATATCAGATAAAGGGCTAGTGTCCAAAATCTATAAGGAACTCACCAAACNCGATTATGAAAACAAACCCTATTTCTAGTTCCTAGCATGATTAAATGTTTACTAAATGAGACAGTTTCAATCACTTCAGTAAGCAATAAAATATAAATTTGGTTTTATAAGAAATTGTATTAACCGTAAAATAAGTCAATGTTTCCTTTGAATTCAAACATTCTAGAATTTTAAGTGATAGACTGAACCAATGACATGAAGAGAGTAAAGAAAGACAGAGAATGCTGCACTTAGCTGTGGTGGGCGCTGTACAAAGAGAATGGCCCACAAAGAGGTAGGACAAATAATGAATGAGATGTGCTCAAAGGGAACGACGCAGCCATGCATAAGAAGACACCGAGAGACAATACACATTCACACATATACATACACAGACACACACACACACACTCCTCATACATAGCAATGGCTCGGAGCATCATCTAGATATTTACTGAAAAGGTAAAAGGAAACGGAGAATTGTAATTATGGGCAAGGAGAGGGACGTCCCCGGTGTCTGCATTTGCAGGGCAATGCTCCAAGGGACTACCAATGCCCTCTTGTATTTTCACAACTTGGTGCTGGCTCTTCTGCTAGGATGACATGAAGCAGAGGGCTTAAAGTTTTCACACTTCTGTTAAGGAAGACTGTGTTAGGTCCCATCCTAAAGAGTACACGTGCAGTAAAACGTTCAAATGAAAACTTCACAAAATCAAAAAGACTGTATCTATAGTCTTTAGTATCTATAGGTATATCTATACCAACATCACTGCTATAATGTGACAGCACTGAGTATAAGCTCTGATAATTTCAAATGCAGGGGACATAATGCCAATGTACTATCAGGGAACTACATAGCGAAAGGAGAAGGAATAATTTGTATGTTTGGGAACCAGTGGGACTCAGAACAGAATAATAATAAGAATAGCTGATTATTACCTAGATCTCGTATCTTGAAGTATTATTCTAAAAATTTTTATATATACATTTATTTACTTCTTAAAATAGTTTATATTATTTTCCTCATTTTATATATGGAGAAAAAATGACAAATGTAAATATTAGAGATCTATTTTAATCCAGTCTCTGTAGTTTTAAGATCTTTGCTTTTAACCATTTTACTATGGTGCCTTCAGAGATAAGTACATATTATAAAGGTTAAAAAATTTTAGAAGATCTGCCATTAAAAACAAACAAACAAACAAAACTACATTAGGAGTTTCTCTAATAAGACCAAAATGGAAAAGGTTACTTAAGAATCTTTATCACCTACAGATGATGAAGCCTTTTTAAGACTTCCCTGTCACTAAAAAAATAGTATGAAGTAAGGAGAAACCTTGGCATGATCAACACATTTTTGGTTCTATTATTAAGAAGTAACATTTAGATAATTTTAGAATTTTTTAAACCACATAGACTAGATGGATAGTACTGGTTGAGCACGGCCATGTTATTTTCAATGAACTTAAATTCAGTGAAAAATCTATTTCTGAAGAAGGAACAAAGGACCACCCAATATTTAAATAAATTATTTTACAGGTCAGTAATAAGCATTGCTATGTACCGTACCAGTTTTTGTTATTTTTAAGGTAAAATTAAAGCAAAAAAAATCCAAAAGATGAAGAAAATTCTACACTGCGTTTCATTTTTAATTCAAATGCTCAGTAAATTGCGCGCACGCACACACACACACAATCCTTGTTGATAAAAGACTGTCCAAGAAAAATTCTTTTTATTAATAGCCTGAGCCAAATCACCCAGAGCCAGTGTTCTCTAAGGCATTTTGTCCAGAGAGCCATCCATTGGAGGCTTTTTCCATCTGTTATGTCCACTGTGCTATGCATACCATTTTGTTCTCACTCTGGGAGCTGTCTAGCCAGTACTGGACCCATCCATACCTCATTATTTTGCAGCCAGACAAATGGTGGCAATTATAACATCGTGGTAGGGATGACATACTATGGTATGGTTGAGAAGCCTCTTTCATTTTAAAAACCACTGTTTTGTAATGCTTAAAACTTCTCCCAAATATTTTTCATACAGAAACTTTGTGTTTGCTTTCAATTTGAAATGATTCTGTGAGAGAAATATTTACGAGATGTATTTTGTTTTAAAGTGAAAATATACCTGTGGGTTGCCCTGGCTTATTTATGAAACATTCACTGGGAGGTGAGGGTGGAGAGAAGGATAGTTTACATTTATTAGTCAACAAAGTGCGTTGAGTGCCTACCATATATTCGAGGCTCTTTGTCAGCCTGGCCTCCCTTCTCTGAGTGTTAACTGTCTGGTAGAACAGGGAAAGCAAATGCAGAAGTGAGTGTCACACAAGTGTCCCGTCCCCCTATCAATGGTCTCCTACTCCAATACCTAAAGGAGATGATGTCCTTCTAAACTACCTGGGCAACTCATCTCTAAACTTTTGTGTTTTTTGGCACCTCTGGCAAACTTTGGCCACTGTAGCTTCTGATTCCAGGTTGAAGACACTTTCCCTAATTGCTTTTGGCTCTTTGGTCTCATTTGGACCTTAGCTCCTTTTCTGACCTAACTCAGAAAGCTTAGGGGTTTGCCCTACTATGCCCTTCCTCTATAGCTCTCTGTTCTTTTGTTTTGGGGATTAACTAGGTGACTGGGAAATATAATATGCCTTTTTCTCTTGTTTATTTAAAATTAAATTTCATGTTCTAGGTTTTTAAAAATGGAATTTTCTTGTAGTTAAAGGAGTCATACTGTCCTTTCACTCTAAAACTCTTAGATTATCCAGATGTGCTTATAGCACAGAGTTGCTTATAAAACACCCAAAGTTTAGCTTGGTAATGCACAAAGTGTATAATTCGCACAGTTTACTGATTTTTCAGAATAGGTGTATCTTATAGTTTTAGCTCGCCATAGAAGAATAAAAATAGGAATGATTATTTTTATGTGATCAGGCAATAAATACATATTCTGTGGCATTGTTTAGATGTATTCAAAACCCACAAATACTGATTTGAAAGACAGGAAATAAAAATGTGTATGAAAATATGGTGCAGCTCTAAATCATGAATTCACCTTATTTAATGTTAAAATATACACAAAGTACAGTTTGGATTAAGTAAAAAATGACTATAAGCTCCCAACTTTTCCAGTAAAACATGTACTAATGGAAAAAAAGGAGATGAAAGATGTCTGTCTACGCAAGGTCCTCCTGCAGAACATTGGTGATCAAGCCTCTCCATTTCTTTGAATATTTCACCTAGTGACTATAAAATGTCAGCTCTAAAACCAGGTTTATAGTTAGCCTGTCTGAATAGAAAATTCCCTTATCTTTTCAGTCTTTCAAAGTCTTTTTTAGGTCAAAATCAAATCAGGCATTCTTTTTACCTGACTGAATTCATCCAGGATTCTACTCATGTTATACAATGTCAGCAATAATGTCAGGGCTAAAGGCTAATTTGTAGCCCTAAAAACAGGGTTAATCATTTTGAACTGCACGTAGAAAAAAATAAAACAGTCTATAGAAAGTCCACACTTCTTTTTTGGAGGTATTTGATCTGGAGAGAAGAGGATCAATATTTCTTTTCTTTCATTCATTCACCCATTTGTCTAATTGTTCATCTATCCATTCATTCATCAGACACTAAATACCTACGATTACCCAAGTGCTATTTAGGATCTACAGAAACAGCAGTGAACAAACAAATTTCTTCTTGGAAATGGAAAAAAAACACTGGGGCTGGGAAATGGAAAAAAAAAACAATCCATCAGCTAATTGTCGGGAGATGGTAAGTATGAAGAAGATAAAATAGGATAAGGGAATAGAAAGTGAATGGAGGAGTAGGGTGCTCATTTATGTATGGTTAAGGATTTGGAGACTTTTGTCTAGAGATGTGAATACAGTAATAACATGAGCCATAAAAATATCTGAGGGAAAACTGTATTAAGCAGAGAGGCCAGTTAGCACTTAGACCCTAAGGCAGGAGCACACCCGGTATGTTTAAAAACAACCAGAAAATCAGAATGGCTGGAGTCCAGTGGGAGAGTCCAGTGGGAGAGAGAGGGATTGTAAGAGATGAGGTTATAGAATGGGGGATAATATCATCATACAGGCCACCATGGGAACTTTGGGTTTATTTTTAGTGAGGCAGCAAGCTACTGGATGGTTCTGAGCAGAGAAGTGACAAGTTTTAAATATATCACTGGTGCCATTTGTGGTACAGAGTAGATTAAGATGAGGCAGTGTGGGAGGCTGGCGAGACAAATCACGAGTCCATTGCAATAGTCTAAGTGGAACATATGTTTTAGCAGTTGCTTTTAAGGAATCTTCAAACTGGTCACTGGTCACTGTAGTCCACACTGCCTAAAAACTTGCCTGGGCAATACAGAAGTATGACTCCTGGAGCCCGATGTGCATGTGAGGCAGAGACTGTGTCTCTCTACAACCTTAAAGGTTTGTTGTTACTGGTAATAAACATGGAAAGTTCTCTATATTCTAAACCAACTTCATAAGCAAACAGAAACTATGAGAAATATATTGTACTAAAAATGCATTATTTAATCAAATCCGTTTTTTTTAAAATTTGAAGTCAGTAATAGCCAATAAGGTAGAAATAAGTCTGTTTCAGTGACTGGTCAAAGTGTATTTGTATATATTTTAACTATATGTTCATTCACAGAGCTTTTGCAATGGTAATACTACCAAACTCTAGGTACAGGACATGTAAATATATGACTCAGTAAGACAAAATAATTTTTTAGAATATGAAATATATTTACCTAAATAAAGTTAATCAGTACACATAATTGTAAAACCTTATGATTCCATTTATATGAAATGTCCACAAGAGGCAAACAAATAGATACAGAAAGAGTAGTGGTTGCTCAGGGCTGAGAGGATGAGGAGGTTTGGGGGGTGATAGCTGAAGGGTAACATGATTTCTCTTATAGATGAAAAAATGTTCTCAATTGTTTGAGTTGATGGTTGCATAACTCTGTGGTTAGAGTTATTAGAGTGGTTTAGTGTATTTTAGAATACACTAAAACTCATTACATTTTACGCTTTCAATGGGTACATTGTATGGTATGTGAATTATATCTCAATAACACCTTTACCCAAAAAATGATGATAAAACTGATGGATGAAGTCTTACCCATATAAAGCAATGTTAATAAATGTTAATTAAAAAAGCTAACATACCAATGAGTCAAGAAATTAAAGTGCTTCTGTGCTAAATTTCTTAAGAGAATAATTACAATTTCTATGCACTTTGTCCATTTATGAATGGTTATGGTCATCTGTGTTTGTATATTCTCTGTTTGGAAAGTCTGGGGAGAGGTGGTCAGATTGAGGAAGAACTCTTTAGAAAGAAAAAAAAAGCAAACTCCTTAGAAAGAAAAAAAGTATCATTAATTAACTGCTCCATGTATATTAAGTGCCTGAATTTGTATTTGTCTAACATACGTTTAGAAGATTTGTTTGATAAATCAAACATAATAAATTTCAGGCAGAGAGAGCTTTTTAGGTCAGGCAGATGTATGATCTTCTTTAAGTCAAAAGAAGAACATCTATATTAAACATATACTTCTTAAAGCAATATTGTCTTTCAGAGGCTTCTTAGAATTCTTATTATTAGTAATATTTTTTATCTGGAGATACTGTCACAGGGGCTGCCTGCCCCGATGGACATGGTTCTTATATCTATTTCTATTAGCCAGAGCTGCCAATCTGTGGTTCAAACCAACTACCTACCAGATTACAATGCTCATTGAAAGTTACAATAGTAATTCGATCAATCTATTTCTATGTAAACTGTTTGGATTGATTTGAGGTAGCATAAATATTCTTTATGAAGTCTTAGCCATTTGTGTACAAATGACAAAATAACAGGTGTTCTGGTAACCCAGATTATGCTTCAATTTTGCACCAAGAATTAATGATCTTATGCAGAGGTACTTAGAACTGCTTCTTGTGAAAAATAGATCCATACTTACGTCCAAACTCCTAGAATACCTCTGTACTGTGAAGAATTTTTATCAGATTATAATGATAGTTGTGTATATATATATATATAGCTATATATATATGATAGTTATTTATATATATATATATATATCTGTAATGAATCCTAGCGTGTGTGTGTGTGTGTGGTGCTGAAAAATTACTCTGCATAATAATAAACTTTCTAAACAAACATAATTGCCTTCTCTGGAAAAAGGAATGAAGAGCTACTTTCAGTACAATAAAGGAAAGGTTATTGTTGTTGTTTTGTTTTGTTTTTACGTTGAAAAAGCACGTAGGCATAATAGTATTTTGTAATGGCTTGAGGCACCAGACAGAAGATGGCCCTGAATTAGGGTTCTGTGATGAACTGGTTTCAATCCAAGCTCATAATTTTGGTTGTCAGAGGAGCCTCGACATCTCATACAGACTATCACAAATGAAACGGGGCCAGGCACTCTTGAGAGAGCACCTGGCCCCAGTTGATGCTATTACGGCCAGAACCTGAATATGCTGATGTGGAAGACTGGCAAGTGTCGCTGGCCAGGGGTAGAGCAGAAGGAAACCTGGCCCGTTCTTGCTCACAGGAATAGCACGCTGCAAGGGCCAGCAACACATGTGGACAGGTGCTCACTTATGTGCCTGCCTGGAGTATATTTCTTTTTGTCCTGCTCTGACCAACAAATAGCTGTTCACCATCTTTAATCCAAAACTCACACTAAAGTCAAAGTTTTCCTACAGATTTTTCCAGGGGAACACATTTCTAAGTCCCACTTTCTCTAATCTTTACTCTTGATTCCATTTCCTATCACTGCTTTGACAGAAACTACTCCAATTAATCATTTCTTTCAAACATGATTCAGGGCTGTAATCAGTTCTGAATAGGGCTCTGTGTATTAGAAGATCAACTCTTTATACAGACACAAAAACTGAGAAAGGTAAGTGGGAAATGTACAAGTTCAGGTAGGTACAAGGGTGTAAAGTGTGTCTACAATTCATTGGTTGAGTTCCAAGGGTTCAAATGGAATTTCACCATGTTACCTTTCTGTTGGTAAATTAAAAAACATACTGAAAACAGCCACCCAAGACTGATGCTTCATTAGAGGTTCTAAACCAGAACCCTCCCCTGGAGGGACACCTGGGTGGCTTAGTCAGTTAAGCATCTGACTCTTGATTTTGGCTCAGGTCATGATCTCATGGCTCATGAGATTGAATCCCACTTCTGACTCTGGACAGTACTGAGCCTGCTTGGGATTCTTTCTCTCTCTCTCTGCCTTCTCCCACCCACTCCTTGTGCCTGCTCTCTCTCTTTCTCTCAAAATAAAGAAAATACGAAAAAAATAATAAACAGGAGTCTGCTGAGAGATTCTTAGTTTTTCCTTTATAGACTTCTTTAGCATTTCTGTTGATTTCTTAAGGAAATTCGCGCTTCCTGCATTGTTATACTGTTATCTGATTATCCATATCTGTTCCCTGGTGTGTAAGCCCATTGAGAGTAGGCATCTTGTGTCATCCACCACTATTTCACATACAGTGCCCATCACCATGTCATGTCCTAGTGGGTACTAAATATTTTTGAGTAAATAAGTATCTTGATCCAAAACATACTACACCTTATTCTATAAGTAAAGCAATACATTTTGTTAGTTGATTAACACAACAACTGATGATTTATTATGAAGTGAGAAATAATTATCAGTAAATTCTCATTAGTCCAATTTACTTGTCCAGGTGTAATTATGAATTAACTGCCAACAACCAGAGCCTGTGATAGAGCAGTAAAGTAGTTGCTATATGATGAATGTAATTTTATTTTGATTATAGATCTATTTCCAAAATAAATTGTTTTTATCCATTTTAGCACACTTAGAAGTATAGCTGGCCTCTGGTAGCTATACTCTGGTAACTTTTCTCTGGTAAATGAGAAAAATCCTAACCATAATTTATATGTTGAGGTCACTTTTTGTTGTTTTTTTAAAAAATGTTGTTGCTATGACCTGTGGATAAGGATTTTATTCAGAAAAGGACACTACTAAAACCTTTAGACCCTTGCCATTTCAGTGTGGCTTGGCCCCCAATAATATCAACATTAGCCGAAACTTGTTAGAAATGTAGAATATTAGAACTTCCCCTAGAATAATGAATCAGAACGTGCATTTTAACAAGATCCCTGGGTGATTCAAATGCACATTAAAGTTTGAGAGACCCTATCTTAGGTCTTTTTTCCTGTCATTGGAATTAAAAATGTCTTATTTATAGGAATGAAAGAATAAAGTCTTGTTGTGTCTGTTTTTGATTGATCCTACAACCTCAATCAGCTTGGCTGATGCAGGTGAGCGGCTTAGTAAGGTTCTGAATATTAATGCTTCTATATAATCAAAATCATGGAAACATACTGGTCATACATATCTAGAAATGGTATAAAGCAGTCAGTTAAAAGGTAACATTTATAGGGTTTCAGTGTGTGCAGAAATTTAGGTGAGGCTCTCTGGCTCATTACAAATTAATATATTTCTTGGAAGACATGTTTCAAGATACCTACAGCTGAATATAGGAGACATATGTCCAAAGTTATTATTGTACAAATGAGGCCAGAATATTCTCCCAGGCAAAATGCATGACCACATCTGGAAATGTGGTCAACCACATGAGCAATGTGCTATGTGACCAATAATCACTCAGAAGGTAAGTGAGGATATCAATTAGTTTGAAATCAGTGTGGATAGAAATACAAAAGAGTTAGAAATTAAAAAGACACAAAATCATAAACTTGTACGTAATCTAGTGCTATTAGCCCTAATCTTTTAGCCCTCCCTGTATACATACTCTTTGTTATGTGCTTTTCAGAGCCCCCTCCCCCCACCCTCACTGTGGATGGTCTGTACTTCTCTGTTTCATGACTTCAGTTCAGCCATGAGATTTGCTTTACCCAATGACATGAGATAAAAAAGATACTGTGCCGATTCTGACCCTACGCATCAAAAGAACTTGGTGAACCATGGTAAGCAAGAGTGCATAAAGTGGGGCTGAAGAAATGAGCAGAGGTCACAGCATTCAAAGTCCTGAAGACAACAGTAATAAAAACTGGATTTTATTTTTAGTGATTATGGATTTTTAAGGAAATTATGGATTTTTAAGGAAATATGTGTTATTACCATCAGTATATTTTTACCTCCTTGAAGGTGGGAATCTATACTATCTACCATTGAATACTTCTATGTAAGCATAAGATGGGCATTTGCTAAGTATGTCAAGTGGCAACTGAAATGGGTACATGCAATTTGTAAGTCACTAGTTTAAAAAATGTTGATGACAGAGAAATACAAATCAAAACCACACTGAGATACCACCTCATGCCAGTAAGAGTGACTAAAATGAACAAATNTAAAAAATGCTGATGACTACATTCTATGAAAGAAACTCAATCATAAAAAGTATAATATAGTATAGTTCATTTACCAAGTTAAGAAACATATTCCCATGATTTATTTGGAAAGAAATACCTCTATATAAATGCATTAGCAAATAGTAACTCCACATGTTAAGTGAATATTCAAATATGAAGCATTTGGAAATACTTTTAATAGTTTAAAATTGCTTTTTAAAAAACTGTATATTTTATGCTTAAAAATGTTTTTAATGTTTTATTTTTTTCCGAGAGAGAGAGAGAGAGAGAGAGAGAGAGAGAGAGAGAGNGGAGAGAGAGGGAGATACAGAATCCGGAGCGGGCTCCAGGCTCTGAGCTGGCAGTCAGCACTGAAGTAGGATGCGTAACCAACTGAGCCACCCAAGAGCCCCTATTTTATGCTTTTTATCTTCAATAAACAAAAGAAAAAAATCTACCATTATTAAATAGGCATTTTAACCTTACATGGCACAATCTTAGCAACCCTTTAGAAATGGCGTGGCAATAGGCCAGGGTAATGGGAATTAGTCATGTTTGGGAAAGGTTAAGACTAAAAGTGGGATAGTTCTGACACAACACAAGGATCCCTCTACTGGGTCTTCTTTTGGTAGAAGGTTATATTCTGACTCTGACCTTTTCTTAGAAAAAGTGCCATATTACTATGGACTATTATCTTCCAAATGTGAGAGTTTGAGTTTTCAGGGAAAATTCTGTGTTCCTTTTTCTCCTCTTTCAGGACCCTTCTGTGTTCAGGTTAATCTGTGACTTGGTACTAACGCTCCATCAGCCGTGAGAGATGGGAGAAAAGGACAGGGCAGAACTGGTCATCGCACCACCATGTTCTTGAATCTCCCTGTGAATCTAGGAGCAGGGTCCAGTAAGTTGTCAGTTTTATGTACTTAGATCCTTCTTTCTCTTCAGCTATGTACATCTTAGACTGATATATTTATGCATCAAATATTTACTGGGTTTTTATTCACTCCTAAAACTCCATTTTAAGTCTCTCCTCTACCAAAAGCCTTCACTGAACACTCTAGATCTCAGTGATCCATTCCTCCCCACAACGGTTCTAACCTTTATTTTCGATATTAGGCACATAAAAATGCATTTCCATGGAATGCCTTTTGTTTAAAATTTATATTTATATTAAAATCTTTTATTATGTCTGCTTTTATTAGTTATACATAATCTCCCCAATTAAAGTATTGCTGAGGGGCAGAGACAGTTTCTCATATAACTTGGTGCCCCCAGCACTTAGTGCAGAATAGCCAGCAACACACATTTGTGGATCCAACGCACACGTGAATGAATAACCAGCTTTGTGAGGATTACTCATTAATTCTTTCAATTTATATAGTGCCTGTTCTTCAGAAACTCTTATTCCAATTGGAAAAGTCTCACATCCTTGTATTTTTTCAGTTGGATAAATTTCATCTGATGCTAACAGTTTTCATAATTTGTGAGAAACATACATTAGCCTACTTTTTTCTAATGGATTTAGGTAATATTCATTTGATGTTTACTATTTATAGAACATGGTAATCTATAGTCAACTCTTGATTAATTGATGTACAGGTTTTTAGGATTTTTCATTAGCACCTTCAACTTGTTGGAGAATAAAAATGAGAAGTTAATTTCTTTTTCTTTCTTCTTTTTTTTTTGCAAAGAATTGTAAAGTGGATAAAGAGATTAGATGCCTAGTTGCATTGATTTGTGTGACTCTTTAACATGACCTGTGGGTATCATTTATGCATTTGATTCTTGGATCAATAATTATTGGTAACTGAGAATTGTGTTCCGGATTTACAGATTCTCACCAGTAGGTGTGTAATGAATCTTATTCTTTCTCTTGTATCATTATTACATTTCAATTATAGGAACTCTGACTCTCTAAGGTGAAAATTTAAAACTTTTTACATGTCTTGAAGCTATAGAGATTGTTATAATCAGAGAATGTACGAACAAATTCCCCATCATTTCCAGCCTCTCTTTCAAAAATGTTCTACTGCTTAATTTAATAGTTGCAATTGCTCAGCATTGCCATTAGAGCACAAATGCATTTATAGACAAAATGTAAATCAATGGGCATGGCTATGTTCCAGTAAAACTTTATTTCTAAACACTGAAATTTTAAATCTATGTAATTTTTAAGTGTCATGGGACTTTTGATATTTAAAAATAATTGAAAAATTTAAAAATCATTTTTAGCTCAGGAGTCTTATAAAACAGGAGGTGGCTGCCTATTTATCATTTATGCACTGTCTGTGTGCCTCTACTGCAGAGTTAAATTCTTAGAGTGGAGTTGAACACTTGTAAGAAAAACCATAGATTCCACAAAGCCAAAACTATGCTTGATTTGGCTCTTCAAAAAAGTTTGCCAATCTCTGATTTGGACAGTATATAGTTCTATTCAAAAGTAGTATGTTTCAAATGACATGCTGTATGAAGTAAAAGAGAAGACACAGTCTTTCTCAAAAGGCAACAAACATCTTAACCTAATATTTGTGAATTCAGATACTATACTTTGAGCAATTACTATGTGTGGGGTGGTCCTCTAGACATCAGAGATACTGCATCCTGGGCTCATCTGTGGATGGGCATAATCTCTGCCCTTGAGCAGTTTACATTTTTGGATTAGAACCACATAATAAAACATACATATGTACATATGCAATGCATAAGTATAGTGTACAGTCGAATGACTCTCACAACTACTTCTGGCTTCTGAGTCAGATTGGAAATGACAGAAGCAATACCAAAATCCTCTTTTAGGCTTATCTAAAGCTTGATGCTACCAGCCTGCACATTTAAACTCTAGTTGGGGTTAATGACATGAGGAAAAGCTTAAACTTTGTCTTCTCAGAAACTGCAATAAATCAAGGAGAAAATACAAGCTCAAGGTTAAGACAGCCTCAATGTACTTTTTAAACTAGCTTAGGCTATCAAACCTGTCTTTAAGCAAAGATTATAGATAATGGGACAATATAATTAGAGAAATTTGGAATCCTCTGTGGAGCCCTAGAGAGAAAAATCTCTAAATATTGTTGCACTTGAAGTTAGTTGAGGATTTATAGCTTTAGAGGAGGAGGTTGATGGACTATAAAAAACTGAGTTAGAAATGATGACTGGACATAGTGTAAGTGATCTGACACACTGACTCCTGAATGTTCTGACTCTAGCAAAGTTCTCAAAGTAAGAAGCTTCCATCTAAACTGCAGACACCTGAGAGGAATTCAATTTATTACAGTGGAAGAATAATACCTGGGAAATATATATGGCTTTAAATAAAAATAGAAAGCCCCAATATGCTTATCCTGATGTTCCAGCAAGCAGTTGGCTTCCTGACGGGAACCTGCATGGGAGAAATCTGATGGTCAGGTTCAGCGTTGCAGTCATGGTTGTGTGATCTACTTGGCATTCCCAAGGGCATTTAGTAAATGCTCTACCCAATGTGATGCTGTGGTGTGAAACTTCTGTCACTGAATTTCCTAGCTTCCTGCTCTAACAGTTGAGAAGCAAAACAAAAGAGGAAAAGAGATCGTATCTTTATTTTAAATTCTCCTTTATATTTTTACATTACTTATTAGATCATCTTTTTGTAAGGACTTGTCACAAAGCACTAAAATAAACACTATTATTGTTTTTAAAATAGTCAAGACTAAGAATATAAAATTGGAATCATATTGCTGTAAAGTTATAAGTACAGAGGACTTTGTGTAGCCTTTAGAGCATCTGTGACCACATTAGAAGATATTTTTCTCTTTGCTAGAAGCCAAGTTGCCTCATTTGAGATGAACTCATTGGAAATCATTTCACAGAAAACCGTGAGGAAGAGGAAATGGGAGGCATTTCAAATCAGTTGTGTACCAAATAGATTTCTGTTTAGTTTATTCTGAGACAATTGTCTCAGAAAACAAAGCTGGGGAGGTTTCAGAAGGAGGAAACAAATTATATTTTCTTAAATGTCATCAAATGGTAAATTGTTTCATAAAATCAGGAGGCAAACCTTTACAATGTGCTCATCATTTTGAGAAGGTAAGATGAATTATTTTTGACAAGACTGACTTTTAAGAATTGCACACAATACTACTGAGAAGGGGAAATAATTCAAAACTGACATGTTTTACATGGATTATGTCTTTGTGACCCATTTAAGTGACTACAAATTTAGTTGGCATGTTTAGATTTTAATTAAATATGACAATATTAGACTGTTATATGTTCACAAAGAATCTGGTTCCTCATATTCCTTTATTCTGTCTTTCTCTTTAGTATAAGCCTTTAATTGAAATATAACAGAAATGTACATAAATTGTAACTGTACAGCTTGATGAATTTCACAAAAGAAATATACCCATGAAACTGGCATGCTTATCAAGATGCACCCTGAGGCTACTATGTCCCCTTTCAGTAAATATCCCTCTTTGTAAGATCATCAATATGTTGACCTCTAATTGTGGCATTGTTCTAACTTTAAATAAATGGAATAACAAATATATACTTTTTTATGTCTGGCTTATTTTCATTCAATGCTACATTTGTGAAATTCCTTTATGACGTTGCATGTAACTGTAGTTCATCCATTCTCATTGCTGTATAAGATTCTATTGTATAGATACACCACAACTTGTTTCTCCATTCTGCTGATAGACACTTAGGTTGCTTCTAGATGTGTATTAGAAATAACTAGTCTGCACATTCTTGTATGTAACTTTTGGTGAACATATGACCTCATTTCTGTAGGTATACCTAAAAGTGCAATTGATAGGTCAGAGGGTAGGAATATAATTAGCTTAAGTACTGATAGTACCTAATAATTTTCCCAAATGGTTATGTCAATTTACACTCTCACCCAAGTCTATGAGTGATCCTAGCCAACCATTTTTGTCTTTTTCATTTTCGCCCTTCTGATGGGTGTAGAGAGCTTTCAACTTATGGTTATAATTTTCATTTGCTTGAAGACTAATGACCTTGAGTGTCTTTTCATATATTTATTAATAATTTGTATGTACTCTTTTGTGAAGTAGCTATTCAAAAATTTTTTAAATTTTTTGCCCTATTGTATGCTCTTCCTAATCTTATTTTTATAGGAATTTTTTATGTATTCAAAATACAAGTTGGATATATGTATTACAAATATTTTCTCGAAAACTGTGGTTTACATTTTTGCTTTTTATGGTGTCTTGTGTCATATTATTTAATAAAGACTTGCCGCTTTTTAAATATTATCTTCAGTTATCATTTTTCTTTTACACACCTATCATAGTAAAAATACATTGTGTGTTTGTGTCTCAAGAAACCTCAAATAGGAGGATCTATTTAGTCAGCATCCTGTAGCTTTTAGCCCATATTCCAAAATTCCATTTAAGGATTTGGTTCCAAAGTCACGATTTTAAAACTCAGGTTATCTAACACATGCCCTCCCTTTGTAAATTCTTTATTTTATTTTATTTTTTAGAAAGAGAGAGCTTGAGTGGGAGAGAGGGGCAGAGGATGAGAGAGAGGATCTTAAGCAGGCTCCACGCTCAGTGTGGAGCTGGACACGGGGCTTGATCCCATGACCCAGGGATCATGATAAGCCAAAACCGAGAGCTAGATGCTCAACCGACTGAGCTACCCAGAATGCCCCACTGTGTTCTCCTTTTTTAATCATCAAATTCATTTGATAATAGTGTTTCAGTTTATAAATATTTAAATTCATATTCTTAAAATATAACCTTTAAACATTTTAAATGCAATTAAGTGCACAAAAGTCTTCAAGATCATTGAAAATAGAAATAATGAAATATTACAGGCTTTGTGGGTATGTGTGTCTCATACATAGTATTTCTAAGCCACACTGTTTTATTCGCTAGATGTGACTTCATGGAGCTTACATTTATTTTGCATTGTTCTCTTAACTAATACCCTTGCAGCATCTGCTCCACTTCCATGCAATCTACCCCCTTTCTTGCTACTAGAGATATCGTGACAAATGTACACTGACGTAAATCACTTCCTAGGTCAAAATATTCCAATGCCTTTGGATAATGTTCAAGACCGTGGGGTGGCATATAAAGCCGTAAAAAAAAAGATGGCTGCTGCTTTCTCCATAGTCCCCTGGCTCCTTGCAGTTGCTTGCACAACCAGGGAGTACTGGCCCTCTGCTCTTCTTCCTGCTGAACCCTGACTCCTCCTTATAATCTCTGTTCATACTTTACCATCTCTGAAAAAACCCTCCTGACCTTCCTAAACTCAGTTAATTCCACCCACTGAGTTAATTCTGTTTCCCAAAAGTTTGAGCATAATGTATTTATCTCCTTGTTTATAGACTTTTTTCCCCCTAAGGGACTGTGAAGCTTCATGAAGAGACCAACGTCTTACTCCTCTTTGAGCTCACGATGCCTAGAATGGACCTAAAATGTGTCTGGCATAAGTTTATTGAGTAAATTAATGAATGATTCTTTTCTGTAAGTCTTTTTTTCTTTCCAAAATACCTTTATAAATGTCAATAAAATTTGATCATAAAAATTATGTCTCATAAAAAGGAATAATTTTTAAAAAAAGAATAAAGGTGTATATTAGCTATGGTGACCAAAGGAGAAAACATCAATAAACTTGCATTTTGTTGGTACCTTCACAGTTCTGAATAATAACCCTACGGAAAGAACAGAACGACCCAAGAGAAGGACAGTCAAATTTTTTTCCTTTTGTCTGCCTGGCCAAGCCCTGTTTACCGGTCATTGAAAGGTTATTTAGAAATTTTAGTAGTTGGTGTCTTTGGTTGGTGTTGAAAGAAAAGGATAGAAGTGAGGCTTAACAGAGCTTAGAAGAAAGAGAGGGCTTGCAGTACCTGCTGCGAGAGAAAAAAAAAGCCATTATTCCTTGTGCCCTGTCAGATAAGAGGAGTCCTTGGTAAGAACAGGCTGAGAGAGATTAGAGAAGATGATGTCACATTCCAGAAGCAGAACACTCTGAAAGCAGGTGGTAGGGCAAGGTCTCCCAGGAGACGCAGGGCAGGGTTACAACAAACACAGTCTGACAAAAACACAAGAAGGTTAAGGTGATCCCCAACTTAGATGTCGTTTATACAATCAGCTCCAATTGTATGGTAGTAAACATTGTAAGTGACATCAGGAAAAGCTTTCTGGAATCTTTGATTACAGTGACAACTGCACAACATAAGGGCGTAGGATAAAAATCTCATTACTTTTCATGTTTTTCCCCTTTCAAGAGGCTTATAATATGGTTTGATGTTATGTCTTTGTCAAGTTTATTTGAGTTGTCAAAGAGTAACGTGAGACTGTCACACTGATAGTCTGAAAGCTTAATGCTCTCACACCTCATCTGTGTACTATTCACGCAGAAGTGCCATGCCATAATCCACACTATCCATGAGATGTAGATGTTAGATACTTCATACACTCTGTGGTTCCCCTCAACTCTGCAAACTCTCACTGGATCACAGCAGAATTCATATTCACTATTGCAACATCAAAGCTGGCAGAGGTATGAGAGCGAATGCAAAAATTCTATCGTCCATATGAAGATTTTGTTGTTGGAAATTGCTACCATCAGTCTCGGACACTATTTACACTGACTAAATGTATATTCAGTGGTATTCATATTTAAAATTTTACAAAGTTTGAACAATTGCTTTTATGGGAAAAATAAAACTGTATTCAAGACTGTTATTTGGGTTAACAGGATCAACTTACTGGTATTCAAATCTGAGCATCAAAATCACCTCTGAATTTTTTTTTTTTTTACCTTGGAAGATGGTCCTTGTTGGTAGTATTACTTTTATGTTAGGTTCGGTAAGCCATTATGTGATGACAGATAAAGAGAACTATAACTCAGTTTTGGCAATTAAATTTAAGAGCTACATTTTAAGTTTAACTTACTATTTTTATTTTATTCTTAAAGTTTATTTTTGAGAGAGAGCACATGCTTGTGGGAGGGGCAGAGAGAGAGGGAGACAAAATCTGGAGCAGGCTACACACTGACAGCAGAGACCCCAATGTGGGGCTCAGACTCACAAACTGTGAGATCATGACCTGAAGCTCACTCAGACGCTTAACTGACTGAGCCATGTAGGCACTCCCAAGTTCAACTTACTACATCAGGTGCTAGCATCATCTGAGTAGCAACTTTCAGTTTATAACACAATTCCATGTACATCATATCACTTAATTCTCACAATATGTATTTAGGCAAGCTTTAATTTCTCTCCCATTTTATACGTGGTAGAACTGAGGCTCAGGGAGATTTACTGGTGTGCTCAGGATTCTATAATAATTAAGTGAACTGAGGACTCAAGCTGTGTCTGAACTCTAAATCCTGAACAACATTGCTGAATACCATTATCTCGGCCTGGGTTGTCTTTTATTTTTCTTGCTATTTTTATTGATTAATACCAGTCTGGAATATAATTTCTAAAAAATGAATAAATTTATTTTTAATATTTTATTTATATTTATTTTTTAATATTTTACATTTTTTAGGCATTTATTTTATTTATTTTGAGAGAAAGAGGGCACAAGAGCATACACATTTGTGTGCCAGTGGCAGGGCAGGGCAGAGAGAGAGAGAATCCTAAGCAAGCCCCAACCTGCCAGCACAGAGCCCAACATGGGGCTTTATCCCATAAACCCTGAGATCATGACCTGAACCAAAATCAAGTGTTGGCATCCCCAAAGGCAAGGGAATCAAAAGTAAAAATGAACTGTTGGGACCTAATCAAGATAAAAAGCTTCTGCATGTCAAAGGAAACAATCAATAAAACTAATAGGCAACTGACAGAATGGGAAAAGATAGTTGCNGTAGCAACGTGGATGGAACTTGAGGGTGTTATGCTGAGCGAAATAAGTCAGGTAGAGAAGGACAGATACCATATGATTGCACGATTAGATGGATTAGGAGAAACTTAACGGAGGACCATGGGGGAGGAGAAAGGGAAAAATAGTGGGAAGAGGGAGGGAGGCAAACCATGAGAGACTCTTGAGTGTGGAGAACAAACTGAGGGCTGATGGGGGTGGGGGAGAGTGGAGGGGGATGATGGGCATGGAGGAGGGCACTTGTTGGGATGAGCACTGGGTGTTATATGGAAACCAACTTGACAATAAACTATTTAAGAAAAAAAAAATCAAGTGTTGGATGCCTAACCAACTAAGCCAGCAGGAGCCTCATGAATAAATTCATTTTTATATGTGTTGTTTATTTTCAAAACTTATAGGAACTTGAAATTTTATATACAATATTATTTTTTTTTTACCAGCAAGATATCCTTTAGTATTAATTTAGTGAACAGAAAAATATGTGGCATATCAAGGTAGGATGTCATATATCATTTAAATTGTAAATACTAAAACAATAATAATAAGTAAATTGTAAATACTGCATGTAACCAAAATATGAGAAACATGTTAAGAAGAAATATTTATAAAGCAAACAAAAAAGTGAATTTAGTGTCATTAGTGGTTAATTTTGGATATTAAAAATATGGGTGACTTTTTTCTTTTATGTTTCTGTGTTTTTGGGATTATCTTTAATGACTATGTAATACTTATAGCATTAAAAAACACATGTTTTAAAAGAAAGCAAGTGGCCTTCTAATGATTTTCAATGTTTTTAAATCTTTTGATCTGATCTAACTTCTAGTGTAGTCAGAGAAAAGTCAAATGCTTAACTCCTCTTCTCCAGACCAGGAATTACCTTCACTTCTTAATCAATTATATTAGGTGGGTACTTAGAAGATGCCCCTTCCCACCCCAGAATACTTCAGAGCTCCCTCAGGCAGGTTAGATCTGCCTGTTCATGATTGGAGCTTTAATAGCAGATGTTTTAAAAATATTCTAGAACTGTTCTAATAAAAGCCCAAGTTTCTTTTCTTTAGCCAACTACACAGTGGAAAAATGATACCAGGAAAGAACCAGTGGAATCAAGAGGCACCCAGTAAGTGCTACAGGTTTTACTGTAGCCAATATCACTACTCATTCTATGGCCTGACTATTGATCTTGAGGTCAATACTATACCAATGTCTTTGTCCTTGAAGAGATTGTATGAAAACTATGCTACTAGTCAATAAAAGCAATTATTTAAGATTCCTTTGAAAAGGGGCTATTTTAAATTTGATTATGTCCATTAAAATATTCAACAATCATATTCAATATTCTAGTACATAATCCTGAAAAAATGTTTTGTAAGTGCGATTTTATTTTTGAATATGTAGTCTTCACCAGATTGTGAATTCTTTCAGGGAAGGGACCATATCCTACTATACATTTACGCCCACACCCAATCCCCCAGCATCAGTAGAGGTTCAAAATTATCAGCTGCATTGAATGAATAGATTCCATTCAAACATCATGAGGCAATCTTCTATGTTACATTGCAAATAGTTATAATTTTACTATGGAGGGAATTGTAGTTCCTGATCTCCAATAAATTGTGCACATTTATAAACCTTCACAAACAAACACACACACACAAACACACACACATACTCACACTTAAAATTAGCATGCATCTCCTTTTCTTTTCTTATGTTCTTTTAAGTATCTATTTAGATGGCTAATTCACATACCATTAGATTTTCCTAGTGGAGAAATGCAAAAATTATCATCAGTGATATCACCACACATAAAACTCCACAAAATGTCTTACTTTTTTTGGTTACTTTAATAAGAAACCTTGTTAAAGCAACAATCTACATTGCTACAAGGTTTAAAACAATTTCTGATTTTATAATTAAAATGTTTAAGTTTTTCATTTAATATTCCACATACATCAGGAACTTCCACAGGGACTAGATAAAAGGTTTGCTTCTAGATAATTGTCAGAGTAGGGGAAAAAACTTCATGAAGGCACAATTCGTGGGGGAAATCATGGATGTGAGTAGTCATTAAATCCATGTCCCTGTCTCAAAGCCATATAGGGTCCACAATGTCATTTCAATAGTGATTTTGAAGCCTATCTTGAATGATACAACCCCACCTCCCCACCCCTTGGCTTTTTTCTGGCCATCAGATCACAGTAACATTCCCTACCATCTATGAAATTCTGCAGCTTCAGAAAAATATAAGTAGCTATCAATGAGGAAAAATTGGAGCCTATTCACTTAAAAGAAAACTAAGAAAAGTGTATAAAAATAAGTGCAAGGGAAATGCAACAGATAACAGTGCTAGCTCCAACAATGTCACTTGTACTAACAACCTTTATAAAAATACCTATAGCAGATTTATTTCAGTAGCATAAACACTGGAAGAGTCCTTTGACTTCCAAGAAGATGAAATAATACGTAGGTCATGAATACATAAGTTTTATTTCTATAACTGAAAGTATTTCACCACTTCAAGATGTATTTATGAGGCAAATTACTGGAATAGTACAGAATTAAATTTGGTTTTATGTAACATCTTTCATACCCCAAGTATCTCAACAGCTTTCTGAAAGTACAGAAATGCAGTGACAATTGGAAGCTGAAGAAGCTATTATGCATTTAAGCGCAGATGATATAGGCTTGGATTCAGAGATGTGCTTTATGGATTCAGGGAACAGGATATTTTTCCACTCATCCTTTACACGTTCTGTGTCATCTTTATGCTCTACCTGTGCTGCAACCAAGGACATACAGCAGGGCCTTAGTGCAAGAGGCTCTTTAATCATTTTGTAACCTGTCTGTAGGTTGTGGGGACAGGCTTGCAATGTTGGATAGGTTTTGGTTATGGTATTTGAAATCCTCACGTTTCTTGCCCTGTGGTAAGTGAGGCATCCTACTTGGTATATTCAACGTCAAATGCCATTCAATGCCCAGGATAGAAATAAACTTGTATTTAATTTCAGGGGAAGACAACAGAGACTTGACCAAGTTTTATGCCAAAATGGGAAAACCAGAGACAAATCAGTTTATCATGTGGTGGGATTACAACTCTCACCATGCTGGAGAAAGATCTGAAATAACACTAGCAGCTCTTTCTATAGGATGCAGGGAAAAGAAGTACAAACAAGGGCTATTGCCCTTCATGACATTTTATGTGGCAGAACTGTTTGTAGCTGGGAAGTATTGTTCGTGTCAGGGAGAAACTCCCAGGGAAATGAAAAGCTAATAAGGATCAGCATGAAATCTGGAATGATTCTGAGCAGATTGTTCACTGACGGGGAACAGTACTAAATGGAGAAAGCCCCACACTCAGTAGTCCAAAGGCTAGAAATCAGAATTGCACACAAAAGACATAACCTCTGTCCTTTTCCTTTACTCTAAGCCACAGTTATGCTGCAAATGTTAGTCTCACATTTACCCACAAAAACTGGTGGCTGACTGCCCCCAAAGTGTACTTTTTTTCCTTCTTTTCAGCCTTAATTCATAACTTGCTTTCTTATTTTTGAACTTAAATCCTATTCAAAAGACTTGATTTCTCCATTTCCCAAGAATACCCATGATCAATTTATTCTCTACCGCCTTTAGCAGCAAGTCTCTGTCCATCAGCACTAAATGACCATTTAAATTACTCATAGTTTTTGCTCAATTTAAGCATTTCCTGCACACTTTTGGGTTTAAGAAATTTTTACTGGAGTGGATTTCCTGCTTTCTTTTTCTCGAGAGCTTTTTATGTTCTTCTGTTGTCATTAATTCTGGATCCAACCTTTCTTCTATCAGACCAGACCCAGTTTCAGGTTTTGGTTTTGCCATTTACTAGGTAAGCTTGGACAAATTACTCCTTTCTACCGCCTTGTCTGGAAAATGAAGAGACTTGTAACATCTGGCCTCCGTGTGCCACAGAGAGAATCGGGGAATCAGATGTGATAACAAATGCAAAGAGGCTTTATAAACCACTGTAGTGGACACTGGATGCTTTATCTTGCTCAGCATCCCTTCTTAGGATACCATCCCTCGCCTCTCATAACTTGTAGTTTGAGTGGGGTTGGCTCTAGCCTCCTTTAGCCCTACCTTGGGGACAGTCACGCTATCAAGGCTTGGCCAATCAGATCCCACATCAATTGCTTTAGGGAAAGCACCAATGTAAGTGAGGCAATAAGACTGTCTGCCAGGGACTTAAATATTGAATAATAGTTGGCAGTGACTTATGGAACCCAATAATGGCATTCTGAAGAAACTATCCATTATTTTCTACAATGTAGATTCCAAGAATTGATTTCTGTCCTTTTGCAAAGACAAGTTTTTCAATATTTCCTACAATTCAGGGAGAAAGGCAGTATTCAACACAAAGTATCAATGGTGCCGAGGCTGAGAAATCTTGCTTGAGAGCCTAGTATAGTGCTTGGTATATAATATATTCATTCAGTCCCCATGAACTCTGTCAATAGTAGTAGCTGAATGACTAAATGACTGAATAAATGAATGTAGGTGCACAGATGGAAGTATAATATTATTAAATAGCTTTTTCACATTCATCCAGTTAGCTTTCAGCAAAGGTGGGACTTGAGTTAAGATCTCTTGACTATGAAGCTAGTGTTTTTGTTTGTATTTTGTTGCCTTTTCATATCTCCAAATTAAAGTTCTTAATTTATAATTTATCACAGTCTAATCCTAAATTTATTTTCTTATCTTCTTTTCACCTTCTGTGACTCATAAACTCAAAGACAGGAAACTTCAGGTTATCATATATGTATGTTTTACCACTAGATGAACTATTTCATGTTGCTGCCAGCTGGTTTACAATTTCAAAAATAAGGAGAAAGTTTCCTTAATTATAATAAGCATTTTTTTCAACAAAAGCATGTAACTTTGTAATTCTCAATAAACAGGAATAAAAAAGCAATCATGTAGAGCAACATAATCAAAATTCAAAACCAGAGTCAAATGAGACGACTTCTAAGATTTCTCAAATGCTTGAAGATATAGTTATATATTTGCTCAAGTACAATACAGAGGGACATGTTTTAAGCCACTCTAGGCAAAGAGGCACTCTGAAAACTCTGAGCCACAAAAGGGAATCGCTGCTGGGTTTCAGGAAGGGTAGCAGAGTAGAGGATGTGACAGCTCGGTCCCTCTTTGTTCATAATGCCGGCAGAGAGCACGCTGTCCGTGTAATGAGGCATGCACCGATCTGCCCAGACGACCAGGGCCTTGACTATTTCGGAAGGTGGTAGATGTGCTTTAATCATTTTTTATTCCCCACAATGGCTGGATCATGGCAAACCTTTCTCATATATTTGTAGGATAGGTCCTAGGCTGGTATTCCACAAAACTGTGGAAAGTTGAGAGGCAAAGGAAATTCTGAAACTCCCCCAGGTGTTTTGTAAGACACACTAACAGCGACAAGGAACACAGATGAACATGTCATGACAAATTTTTCACGCACTTTTGGACTGGTAAATCTCATTTCTTTCTTCTTTCTCTACATCTCTCCCTTTTCCTATGCTGTCTTCTCCCGATTTTTGAAATGTTTAATTTTTTGGCATGCCAGCAGGTTGAGTCTGCCTGGGTAAAATGGAATAGATGACTGACCAACTTGGTCCAGTTTTCCTGGGAGTTTTGCGGTTTTAGCACTGAAGTCACCTGCTTTTTAAAAAAAATTTTTTTTAATGTTTTCTTATTCATTTTGAGTGGAGAGAGAGAGTGCAGAGCCTAACACACGGTTCAACCCCATGAACGGCGAGATCATGACCTGAGCCAAAATCAAGGATCGGATACTTAAGTGACTGAGCTGCCCAGGTGCCCCTAAAGTTGCCTGTCCTTAGAAGCTCTTCAGACCTAAGCAAACCAGGACAGTTGGTCACCCTATCTTGCTTCTTGAGGGGTGTCAATTGGAAGCACTGTCACCTTCCTTTCAGAGAACTTCCATGTGTTCCCTCAGTCACTAGGTCCTGAGATTCTTTCTTCTCAAAGCCTTACCTTTCCCCTTTTCCCTCCTTCCACTCTCTTGGTCTAAGTCTTCCTCTCTTGTCTGCATTGTCTGGATGACAGAGGAATATTTGTAATGTGCCACCCGGTTGCATAACTCCTCAACTTAAGGGTTTTTGATGATATTTCACCGCATAAAAGATAAAGCTAAGAGATGAAGAACAGAATCAGCCTATTTCAATTTCCAGTATTTTCCCTCAGTTCTTTCTGATGTCAACTCTGCTACACAAATAGGTCTACTCATGACTCAAATCAACTTTCAATTTTATCAGTCATTCATCACAGGTTTATAGTCCCTGTGTGGTCCAGGGATTGTGATGGGTCCTAGATAAAGAGGAAACAAGACAAACAGGGTCTCCATCCTTAAATAAATTGCTGTCTACTAAGTTTTCCTTATTGCAGATTCAGTGAGGAAGTTGAAATTTACTCATGCATACTTGGAACCTGACTTTACATACATTTTTTCTTTTAGTTATCACAACTATGTGAAAGAGAACATCTTATTGTGTTTCCTATTTTATAAGAAAGGTAACTAGCACTCAGAGAAGCTACACCACACATCACACATATACACAATTATCCTAGGTGTATCTGCAAAGTTTGTGTCCTTTTCCTTGTTCTGTATTGCTACTCTGAGGACCTCATTAATTTATTTCCAGATCATGTGAGACTCTTGGCTAGGCTGGATAAAACCCAACTGATCTATCAAGGTGTAGCTAATGGCCTGCCTGCTCTATAAATTCTTCCCTTGCTCTCACTGTAGTCTCTAAACTCCTATAAACTCTTATTATCTGTACCAGTCCTTTGTCATTAGATTAAGCATTGTCTTGCCTTAATCTGTTGTGTATTTATGCCTTATAAACTCTGAGAGTCTAGGCTCTTTGATGACTGGGATTGAACTGTATATTTTACAATAGCCTCTGTAATGCCCACCATAGTAGTACTTTACACGTAGCAGGTTCTTGTTAAATATTTGATTGTCGAATTGTACTACCATGTCCTACATAATTTCATTCAGACTGTCTCGGTGCTGCTCAATTCTGATATGGCTTGAATCATACCAGTAAGCCAAAAGTATCTTGAGGGGCACCTGGGTGACTCAGTCGGTTAAGCGTCCGACTTCAGCTCAGGTCATAATCTCACAGCTCGTGGGTTTGAGCCCCACATCAGGCTCTGTGCTGACAGCTCAGAGCCTGGAGCCTGCTTCAGATTCTGTATCTCCCTCTCTCTCTGACCCTCCCCTGCTCACATTGTCTCTCTCTCTCAGAAATAAATAAAACGTTAAAAAAATTAAAAAAAAAAGGCAAAAGTACCTTGAAAGTTGGAACTATGGCTTATTAACTTTTGTGTGCCCAGTTCCTATCACAGGATCTGGTGTACATGACATGCGATACATATTCCTTAAGAGGATGAATAACTGAATTAGGAGCTCTGACTTCCTCACGGTAATTAGGAGGAGTGCATTTTGTAGATCCTCATCCCAATGTTAATCAAATACAGTAGTCCTCCCCTTATTTACAGGGATTCGTTTCCAGACCCCCAGTGGATACTTGAAGCCCTATATAGAGGCTTATATAGAGCCCTATATAGAGTCCTATATTGACTACATTTTTTATACATACCTATGATAAATTTGAATTTATGAATTAGGCACATTATGAGATTAGCAACAATAACTAATAACAAAATCGAACAATTATAATATAATGTAATAAAAGTTATGGGGGTGTGGTCTCTCTCAAAATATATTATTGTACTGTCTTCACCCTTTTTCTGGTGATGATGTGATATGATAAAATGCCTACATGATGAGATGGAGTGTGGTGAGTGATGTAGGCATGGTGACACAGTGTTAGGCTACTATTGACAATTCATACTATTGACAATTTACTTCTGACAATTTATAGGAACAGGGTTGCGTGCTCTGGACATTGGTTGATGGTGGGTGACAGAAATCATTGTAAAGCAAAACTGATACTACTATACTGGGGGTAGGGAGTGCAACTCTATATCTTTGATGTGGAATTATTTTGGATCTAGAACTTGGCCATTTGTTAGGTAAATGCTGTAACTTCCTCTTCATAGCTCTCAGGCCTCAGTGTCTCTCAGTTTCCATCAGTCACATGTGTCTCTGACAAAGTTAACTCCCCTCTGCCTCCTTGATCATGCAATCTTATTCCTCAAAACCCTCCCCTGGCACACAATACTAGACCAACTTAGAGATGCAAGCTTCAAGTTCTTTATTAGTCCTGGCTAGTTTTTTGTTTGTTTACTTCTTTGCTTGTTTTGTCTCATTTATTTCTTTTCATTGCTTTAAACATCCTTTTTTTTCTTTAAGTAAGAATTAAATTTTCCCCCTTCCACCTTTTAGTCCATGTTTTGAAAAATACTATTCCAATCAGGGGATGACTTTTCTTCCAATTATAGCCATTCTTAACTTTAAAAAACTTTAAAAGATCAGCTCTGAGATTTTCTTTTCCATAATGTCTTCTCTGACCCTCTTCTAAGAAAAAAGAAAAAAAAAAAACATAACATAAAGTCACCCTATAGATACTAAACTAATCTTCCAAGTGGTTCACTCACCTGGGATTACAGTGATCTCATATCTCCATTTTCTTTTTTTCTCCCAGTATATGGCCCAGTGATTAAAATTTATAGACCTTATTATGTTCCTTTCCCACTTAATATCCTTCAAAAACTTTCTGCCACCCATCAAATTACACTGGCATTGAAAGCCCCTGATGATCTAATCCTAGTCCTAATTTACTCTATATTATACCTACCATTCCACATCATGGCAAACTTTTCTTTGTACCCAGGCTAAGCTTCCTTCCACTCTTTTGCTCTAATACATCCCTTTACTTAGAATGTTCCCTTTACTCCATGTCTGCATGCCTGAATCCTGCCAATAAGTGCCAACTCTCCCAGGGCTTCCCCTAACTACTTCTAGCCTAAATCCCCACCTAAGGACTCATAGAGATTTCCTTGCACAATTTATCACATTCTGCATTATATATGAAATACTTACCATGTGTCTTTCCCTACCTGTTCCCATGCTAAGGATATCCTTACTCTCTGTCTCATTAGTAATTCTTTCATCCTTTAGATATCAGTTCAATCACCACCCTCAGACTACTTCTAAGAATAACGCAAACAGGTCAAATATTATTATTTGTATTATTATTGCCATTCAGAGCGCTGTGTGCTTATTCATGGCACTTGTCATAGTTGAAATTTATAAGTTCTTCATGAATGTCTGCCTTTCATTATAGAACTTTCAGTGCCATAACAGCAAGTCACGAGCAAGTCTTTTGCCCCATCAATGTCCATATTCCTAACTAGGCACAATATTTGGATTATAGCAGGTACTTAATTGCTATTAGTTGAATAAATGAATGAATGAGACATATCTTCTATTTCAAGCTGGGCATAATGTTTCCTAGAAAAGATAACATATTAAAATGATTTGTCAATTATTCAATGCCACAGCAGTATTTCTGAGTTGGACAGTGTTAGCTGATCAGGCCAAGCAGAGCTATTAGAGCTGGAAGTCTTCAGTTCTTCCAAATGCTATTTGTGGGTTTATGGGCACAAAGGCCTTGGCTAAAGTGAGACAAGCAAGGAACTGAAGGCTAGAGTACCAAATTTATGTAGGTTTTTACTCATGGCTCAAGAGTGAATACCACCCTAAATTTTGCATCCTAAGTACCTTGCTTTCTTCACCCTAGTCCCTAAGCCCTGATGCCAATTTCCTTAACCCTATCAGCCCTGGTTTTATGAATTATAAAGTGAAGATGAAAAAAAAATTGCATCTGGGAGAAAGGAGGACCTTTTTGCACTTTGGTGGGAATGCAAACTGGTACAGCCACTCTGGAAAACAAGATGGAGATTCCTCAAAAAGTTAAAAATAGAATTACCTTACAACCCAGAGATTGTACCTAGTAAATACCTAGGTAAATACCTAGGTAAATGTAAGGTAAATACCTAGTAAGGTATTTATACCAAAAAATTTAAAATGCTGATTCCAAGGAGCACATGCACTCAAATGTTTAGAGCAGTGCTATCAACAATAGTCAAATTATGGAAAGAGCCCAGATGTCCATTGACTCATGAATGGATAAAAAAGTGGTGTGTGAGTGTGTGTGTGTGTGTATGTGTGTATCAAAAAGATATATATATCAAAAAGAATGAAATCTTGCCATTTGCAACAATGTAGATGGAACTAGAGTGTATTTTGCTAAGTGAAATCAGTCAGAGGAAGAGAAATATCATATTATTTCACTCTTATGTGGAATTTAAGAAACAAAACAGATGAACATAGTGAAAGGGAAGGAAAAGTAAAATAAGATAAAAACAGAGGGGGAGGTAAACCATAAGAGACTCATAAACCTAGAGAACAAACTGACGGTTGCTGGCGGAGGAGTGGGTGGGGGGATGGGCTAAATGTGTGATGGGCATTAAGGAGAGCACTTGTGATGAACACTGGGTGTTATATGTAAGTAATGATTCACTAAATTCTATTCCTAAAACCAATACTACACTATACGTTAACTAACTTGAATCTAAATTAAAAAAAAAAGGAAAAAAAATTGCACCTACAGTTTAAAGTTGTTTTAAATATTGTAGTACATAATATGATAGTGTACTCAGTACATAGGACTACTCACAGGTTTTAGCTTTATTACCCATGGTCATATAGCCTAATAGAATCTTGAGATGATAGATCCAGAGTAGGTTTGGATGGCATAATAAAGCAGGAAAAATTTTGAAGTTATCTGAAGAAAGAAGTCAAATAGTCCGAAGAAATGTATACATACCAGGTATAAGGGGAAGAGAGGTAGAAACATGCCAGACACAAATGCATTTGCTTACTTCATAATTTGCCTAGGCCTAGACAATTTTATACCACAAATGAAAACAAGTATTGGGCTTTCTGTTTTTTGCTTAATTCCAATTGTATAATTTTTTAAAAAGCTTAAAACACATCATTGCCAAATAAACTTTTTTTGAGGCTGACTGGTATCTGAACATGAAGCAAACCTATCTTGTCCTTCTCATGGATGCAGAACTTTCCACTCAGGGCTTGTCTACTTTATGATTAAAAAACACTGCTGCTTTTTTTTTGATGAGTGGGTGTTCATCCAATATCACCTATTTATAGTATCACATGTAAAACTCCTTAGTATATAAAAAACATAATTGTCTATTGGTGTTCTCACAATAAAGGACAGCTGTTCGAAGTCTTTGGCTAAATTAACAAAAATATCATAAAAAATGTTTGCCAATCTATCATGTCACAAAGCTTTTTTTCCTTTCAAATCATATATTATTCTAATGCATACTTTTTAAAATAAGACAGATCACCTCTAAATGATTGTCTTTAAGATTTGCATAATTAGCTAAACTAAATTAACATCCTGAACTTGGTCATGATTGCCAAATTTGAAGGTCTTACTTTCATTTTTGTTGAAGAAGCTTGAATTAATTTATTCTCTTATAAAGCTTGAATGCATAATCAGTTTCTAATTTGAATAAGCAAACTGGCCCAGAAAATTTTGCAAATTACTCTAATAAGTTCTCTTGGTATTTCCCACAGAAGGCTGAACAAATGTTGATAGAAGGACACACTGTTTGCTTATGTCTAATCTTCCCATCTGACTTATATAAATGTCACAAATGAATCTTGCACACATGTCCAATGTCAAATATCCATAAGATGGCCCTGGGAAGAAGCAATCTACATTTAGGACTGATGGGAGAAGATGGGTTTTTAGCTTCAAAGAAACTGATTGTTGGGAAACAGGGGATGAAGAAAGCATAAAAATATGAGGGAAGTTAAAAAAAAAAAGGGTGTGTATTCAGAAATACTTTAAGTGAAGATACTGCTGAGAAAAAAGTGCTAATATTTTTTTTCTGAATGATATGCGCTAGCCATTGTTATAAAGTCTTTATATAACTTTTCCTATTTAATCTTCATAGGCACCTTAGCCGTGAGGAAATGAGATCTTAAAGGGGTCATATATCAGCCCAAGTTCCCACAGTGGCGGAACAAATGACAGAAAGTGTTTAGAATTCTGGTCTGTCTTCATTTTGGGGTTTATAATTTCAACCACCATACATGGGTTTGGCCACATTAACCTATGAACCTGCTTCTTTTCAAACCTAGGCATAGAATAGTTAGCATTATTGGAGTAGTAAATAATTGCATATAAAACCTTTAAGTACAGTCTATTTACAATAAAATCAATGATGTAATCTAATATACTGGGTGGAAAAATACTTAGCAGCATTAGCCTGAAACCCATAATTGTTCCTTAAGAATGGCCTGAGTTTGTTAGGGGTGCCTTTCATCCTTCTTTCCGGATAGGACAACTCTTTTAAGATCAAGTAAAGATTTAATAGCTGGTATTTGGGAAATTCAACAGACCTTTTTTAGAAGAAGAGCCCTTTCATGATGTGTGCCGGTTAGAGAGCAATGGAGATGCAAAGAGGAAAATCAAGCACTAACAGGCGCTCTCAAGGTAATTCCCTTTTGTAGTGCAAAGCAGGCCTTAGAAAGCAGGGCCTTGCCCAGCAGGATGGCCCCCTACCTGTCTGGTGACTGTGAGCTGCAGGCCAATCATAGAAGAAGATACTTCAAATGATTTTTCCGTGGGAGTGTAGCCAGAGGCTTTTGTATTAAAAACCAGAGATTACACTAGAAGTGCAGTTAGGGGAGACGTCCAGCCATGATAAAAACAATAACCCCAATGACTCTTTTACAACAGAATATAAAGAATGTTATCTTTTGGGAAAAGCATATTTAAAAACAGTCTACCAGTCAATTAACTGGTAAACAAGTTTTGGTACCAAATCTCATTTATCACTGTGATTTTCAAAAGGAATAATTCGTTCATGTTAGCAAAATTGAGAAGACTTAAAAAACTTGTGTGTTTCTGTATATGTGTGTGTGCATATATGCATACATGTGTTTGTAGCCACATTAGATAATACTTAAGCATATGAGGAGATTAGAGGGAAGCAAGCCATGGCAAGAAAATAAGATGAAGCTCAGTGTATGCACACTGTAGGAATTGTGCAGTTCATTTATTCTCCTGGGTTCTTCATTTATTTAACAAATATTCTTTGAGTGCCTCTTATGTATTTGACACTCCTCTAGACACTGGAGTGTTCACTGGAGATAAAAATTCCTATCCTCATGTGAATTATGGTGCAGGTTGGATGGGAGCGAGAGGGATAGATGGAGAAACATAACACCTTAGGAAATATATTGCATACGCTGTATGCAAAAAGGTGACAACAGTTGTGGAACTAAATCAGGCAGTGGAAAGGAGACTGGGGAATGCTGGGGGAGAGGCATAACATTGTCAACAGAGCAGTGTTTCAGTGGTTAAGGAGATTCACTATATTCTTGTTCATGCCCTTCCAGGTACATGATAGGACTGCATTACTTTACCCTGTTGAGGGTGGCTGTGGTCACGTGACTCACTATGTCCAATGGAATGTGCACAGAAATTACGTGTGCCACATTTGAACAGAAATCTTTAAGAAAAGTTCATAATTCTCCAAGTTTCCTTTCCCTTACTGTGCCTGTCACTGACTAGATGATAGAGGTTATTGAGTCCTGTGGTAAGGACACAGGAAACAGTGCCCTCTGCTTATGCTGATGATCATGCAATGTGATCAAGAAACAAACAGACTTTGGGGCACCTGTCTGGCTCAGTCGGTAGAGTACCTCAGGGTCGTGAGTATAAACCGCACATCGGGTGTGGAGCCTACTTAAAACAAAATAAAAAACAAAAAAAAGAGAAACAGACTTGGTGGCCATTTGTTACTGCACTATTACTGCCTATCCTGAGATAGAGATGGTCAGAGTCAATTTTCAGTAGTTGCTCAAATCAGGCTGCCACCTTTTTTCCCTGGCAGACAATGTTAAACAATGCGATCCTTTATCACAGGAGTCTGTAAATTACAGGCCAAATGTGATACACTACGTGTTTTGTATGGTCTGTGAGTTAAGAACAATTTTTAGGGGTGCCTGGGTGGCTCAGTCGGTTCAGTGTCAGACCTTGGTTTCAGCTCAGGTCATGATCTGACACTTTGTGATTTTAAGCTGCATTAAGCTCTGCGCTGGCCATGTGGAGCCTCCTGGGGATTCTCTCTCTCTCCCTCTCTCTCTGCCCCTTTGCCGTCTTTCAAAATAAACTTTAAAAAGACAATAATTTTTATATTTTTAAGTGATTACAAAAATAAAAAGGTAAATCCTATTTTGTGATCCATGAAAATCATATAGAATTCATTATTAGTGCCTATAAATAAAATTTTATCAGAACTTGGTCACAAGTGTTCATAATGTATTGTTTATAGCTGCTTTCCTGCTATAACAGCAGCATTGAAAAGTTGTGATAGAGTTGAGTAGTTGAGATGGCAAAGCCTACAATATAATTCGGCCCTTTACAGATAAACCCTGCTGAACCCTGTTTTATAGTGGTCACATGGCTCATATAGTGGTCACATGGCTCATAACATTGCTCAGAATATGTACAGTAACTTTTTCTGGGCATGAGACGTCTAGCATAGAAATCTCTTTCTAAAGATCCTCTAATGGGAGAACCTGGGAAACGTAGGGAACAAGTTCACTGGGAGAGTTTCTTACCTGCATTTCTCATTGTGGCATATTCAAAGTAAATTTGTACTTCATTAAAAGCAGTTCTCCACTGGGACAAAATGATGCAGCTATATATTTTGTACAAGTCTCTGTGCTAGACTCTTGCCTTAACCCTCAAGGGATTTATAATCTAATCAGAGAGAAAAGGCCCAAAAGAGTACTAAAAAAGAAACAATAGTTGGAACTTATGCTAGATGAATGGTAAAGCTGGGAATCCAAAGGAAAACTGATTGCTCAGAAGCGGAGCATGTCTTCAGCAGAAGGTCAGAGTTAGACTCCTCTCTTTCCTGGGCTGCTGCTGTTGCTATTAATTCCCAGTTGGGTTTTAAGACTTCTGCAAAGGCTCCATGTAGTTAATAAAAGTGTATTAGAGTCAAGTTTTCATCGTCTTTCAAGTTTGCTTATTTAATCTCTTCATTAAAGAGACGAAACAAAACAGAATCTCAGGTCAAAGTTGACCCAATATTGTATCATCGAGTCAGGGTTACAAAATACCACATACTCTTACTAGGCCACATATGTCTCTATTTTGTTGAAGGATGCCTCACAGTGATTAAGGAATATGGCAAATCTGTTGAATTGAGAAAGAATGCAGTGATTTTTTTTTTTTTGTCATCACTAGCAACATGGTAAGTCTAAAAGGGAAAGGAAAATGAGCTAATAAAAATAACTAAAGAGCATGAACCAAAGGAAAGGGTTAAGGAAAAGAATAAAAAAAAGTGATGAATAATACCTAATCAAATTATAGCTTCATCGACACTAGTGCCATCTTCATTTGGATTTAACTTTGCCCAATTAACTAAACCAATATGTTTTTTAAAAAATCTGTCAAAAATGAAAAATGAAAGATTCAGTTTTTCATTACAAAGTACCATATCCTCCCAAGGATACAACTGTGTTGCAGAACCAAGTCCATACAAAACCTAGATGTATATAAATTAAAGTAAAGCTCTCCACAGCAGAGCACAGAAAATGAAGAGCACCTGTGAGCCAATTCGTCTGGGAAAATATGCTTTCCGTAATTAAATAAAAACATGCTGCCTCCGTCTTACGTATATTGTTGATTAGACGGAGCAACTCACACTGTGAACTGCAGGATTTTGGTGTTGAGGGAAATCTACCCAATGGAGTGTAATATAATAACAAACTGAAACTTTGTCTCTAATGGTTGAAAACACCAACAAGGGCAGTGGTATAGAGTTCTGTAGGAGAAAATGAAGCAGGGCTATTCACTCACTCTTAAGAAAATCCAAGTCATTTGTATTCAAAGACAATTAGGGATTCAAGACAGGGAAAAGCACTTCAGATCCTTCCTTGGCTGGGAAAGGACCAGTGGAGGAAATCTTTGGATTCCTCAAAACCTGTACGATTAATTTCATTAAAGATCTCAAATTCCTGTGTTTCCCACAATGTTACTGAAATTATAGCACAAACAATGGGGAAGAAAAAGAATTAAAAATTAGAGTTCCAATGAGAACAGTTAGCTATAAAGATAAAAGTACTTACTGATTTTTACTCTGTGCTAGCTACTGCAATAGATGCTGAGGATACAGCAGTGAAAAAGACAGTCTCTATCTCCCCTCATGAGTTTCCAGCTTTTCTTGAGTGGGAACCAGCAGAATCCCTCAATTATCTACTTAATTATTTCAGGAGCAGAATGGTAAACAACCCGCTGACAAGTGGTGTCTTGTCTTGGTGGTCACTATTGAGGTGGTTATGATCTGGGCACCGTATCCAGCCTTAGTCGTCTGTCACTCAGTTGACGACAATGCACACACATGCTGATTTGCAGACAATGACTGATAAATCTTTTTGAAGACAATGATGATACTCGGGTTATTTAAGACTTGTATATCCAAGTTAAGTTCAACTCTAGATCTTCGGCACTAATTTCTGTACTAGTTTCTACAAGGCTAGCTTTGTTACTGGGGTGGGTACTGGGGAGAGAAAAGTGCAACAGTAAGAAATAAACTTAAGTCATATAATGAGTATACACTAAACAGAAACACACTGGGGGCCTCCGATCAGAGTAATGGCATGATTATAGCTGTAAATTAGGTAGATTAAACCAGCAGTGTATATAGATCGGATTGGAGTAGAAAAAGAGCATGTTAGTTGAGAAATCTTTATCTGCATTCATATGGCAAATAACAAGTCCTTGAATAAGAGAGTATATGTATAAAAGATATTAAGAAAAACGATTATGTCCAACTTTAACCAAATTAATATTAGAGATGAGCATTTTACATGCTGTCTAATGATTAATAGTAAAATCTTTGGAGATTGATATATTCTACTCCTAACTTCTGCATTTCCTCGCTGTGGGACCACTTAAACTCTTTGAATCTCAGCCTTCTCACATGTAAAATGGTGACAGTAATAGGCAAGTAACAGGAGCATTGAAGAGAAATATGATGATTCGTGCGAAGCATTTAATGCTGTTTCGGTTGAAGAAGTAATAGCAGCAGTTGTAGTAATACTACTAAAAGGCTATATTCTTATGCAGAATAATGTTCAGGACTTGAAGTCTATGTTTACTATTTTCAATTCATTTATTCAACAGATATTCACTGACCCCTTACTTTCTGGCCCTTCTGCTCTGGAGCCCAAAGACACAGTTACTTAACAAAACACCCCCTTGGAGCCCTTTTGGATGTTACATTCTGTAGGAGTAGACAGATTACAAAGTAGAAACATAACACGTAGTTAAATTAGAATCAGAATGTGATATGTGCTGTGAAAAAATAGAGCATGGTAAGGGGAATGGAGAGTCTGTGAAGCGCAGCCGGTATACATGCATGGTCAGAGTTGACCTCAGTGAGAGGGTAATAATTGAAGAAAGTTTTGAAAGGAAATGGTAAGAGTGTCATGCGTTACTTGGGGAAGAATGCGGCAAGCAGAGGGAATATAAAGCCCAGGTAGAGCATGTCTGGTGTGTAGCAAGGACAGCTAAGAGGCCAGTGTACATGGAGTGGAGTGAGCAAGGGAGGAGGAGTGGGAGAGAAGGTATGGAAATAACAGCGTGGGCAGAACCCACAGGAATCCACAGATCACATTCGTGTTGATCTAGCTTAATGAGGCTGGAAGAGCAGAGCATCTAAATCTAGTTCTGTGGAGTGGTATAAAGATTCATACAGCCTTTTTGCACAAGATTGTCCAACCTGCAGTACAAATTGGGGGTTGTCGAGCCAAATCTTAAACAAATCTGGAAAGCTTTTTCTTATAACTTTAATGGATTTTTGTTTTACATGTCATGGCCTGAAGATTTAGTCCCTATCCAGTGCCAACATTTAAGTAATAATGCTAAAATCATGTATTCATAAAGTATACCTTGCAAAATTAATATAAAAGAAAAGTAACTAAGACAGAATTGGCATGTGGCTTCTCAGAAGTTGCACATTGTGGCCCAAACCTTGAGGCTGGATTATTTCCATTAGGTTAATTAGTGGGCTAAATTTAAGACTGGAATTATATGAATGGATTCTGAAGCTGTGTTGGTGTTTCCGGTGTGAGAGAAGCATGTCTGTGGTCTGTTAGTTTGCTAAAGTAGGTGTCGTGGTGTAAAAATGGAAAACAAGGTAATAAATGAATGCCCAGAGAATTATATCATCTGCATTGCTCTTGGTCTGTCATTTATGCTTGTATTTCAGAGTCAAATTTCAATAATGCTTCAGTAACAGTATGCTAAAGGACTCCTTCATTTTTCACTGTCATATTTTAGAAAGTCAGAGACTTGAATATGAGAGGAAATTTTAACTAGTGAACTAATTGTTTTAATTTGATAGAATTTTTCTCATTTGCATGTTTGACAATTATTTATGACCACTATAGATAATTAGGGGTTATATGTTTTTCAGAATACTGTTAACAGCATTATAAACATTAGCCGAACCATGAATTCCAATAGAGTATGAAACGCTTTATGTTTTTGACCTTTTGTAAAATATCTTCCCATTTAAAAAAAATTTCAAAATTATAGCTATCTTTCCAACCAATACCTGGTATTGTAAACAAGCTCTTGACTTCATATAGAACATTGAAATCTAAGTACTTGGTGGTAACCATTGATAATTGTCTTCATAAATCAAAATTTATTGGCCTTGGATATTTTGAATGGAGTAATATAGTATATTGTAAATAAGAAATTATTACTATTTTCTAGTGAAAATCTTGTGCTTTTCAGCATTTTAATTATTTTTCCTCTTAACATATCTGAAGGTGAAAAACATAAGTTTCTGTGCCACAGACAAGAAAACAAAATAGATTCTACATATACATATATTAGTAACCACTTAAAATGATTCAGCAGTTTCATTTGCCTTTTTCTTATGATCAAACTGAATGATTAGGGGGACAGAAATGGTATATGTTTTTCAGATTATTATTTTAATGTCTCACTGACCATTTCTATCTATTATTAGCTTAGACAGAGGCGTTGTAGGCTATGGCTAACAATGACTACTGATGAATTCATGGATGAGTCTTTCACATCTGATGACTCCATCAATGTTAAAAGTCCTACTACCAAAATTGGGCAAATACATTTCCTAAGACCTTATCAACTTTGGTATGGAACAGATGAGCACAGAGCTGAGCTGAATTGATGAAAAGTATCCTAAGTCGTGCACAACTAAGGATGGAGCTTGTAAAGTACAGAATCTCTGGAGAAAGGGACTGACTTGTCATATATGCATCGTATTTTTATCTGCATTTCAATACTGCTTGAATATGTACTTCATTACAGGGCACAACTAAAATAGAAGGGCACCTGCTAAGTCAGAGCCATAAAACAGATCTACAGCCTGCTGGCATGTGAAATTTCTCTAATTTATATTTTTTATGAAACTACCCTCACATTATGTGGTTGGAAGCATAAATAATAAAGCATGTTACTTAAGCAATTTTACATTTACTGTATTAGTAAGTAAATGCAATGGCCACCCTTATTCTCAAACAATAAAAACTACCCAGCCTTTTCATGAAAGATGATTGCAATTTCCATTGGCCTGTATATGCAATAAAACACCATAACTCATCAAAATTTTAGCTATTTTCTCTTAAGATAGAAGAGCGTTTTGCTTGAACATTGAACGTGATATTAAATATTCATGAAACTGAAAAGAGTTTAAGTACTAAGTAAAACTCACATTCTTTTCAACTAGATTGAAATTCTTTTTGAACCAGGTAAAAACTGCCACTAACTTGAAGAGGGGTTCCAAAACACTGTAAAGAGATTGTACAAGATGTCCAAAGTGCTAGAGTTATTTGGAATTGATTTTTCTAAAAGGCCTGTTCCTCCTCTGAAATTGATTCATGATAACAGCCTCCATTTGGGTCAAACAGTATTTAACCGCTTGTAAATTTTAATTAAATGATTTGTCACTTTGAGCACATAGTTTGTCATCTTGCAACTAAACGATGTGTCTTTATCAGAAAATGACTCAGGGGGAAGGCATTCATCTAATTTGTCACTTGGACACCCATTAAGATAATTTGGTTGTTGCATAGGGATAAAGTTGAAGATTTGTAAAACAAACGGAGTAGACCACTTTTAGTAAGCAGGATCACATTGTAAACTATTAAAAAAACATAATTTGCTCCATAATTAAATTCTAATAAGTACTTTACTTCTGGTCATTTTTCATTAGCAGATGTTGAACTTTCTGAGAAGAGAAAATCCTCTGGCTGAATGTAGTGTCTACAGGAAAATCGGGGGCTTCAAGTGAAAAGCATTAAGCTTTAACGAAATTATCTGGAGGAAAAAACCCTTTCATCAGAAGAACTTACATCACTGCAGACCCAGCTGAGACCTTGTCTGCAGCCTGGCTGATATGATCAGAGCCAGCCTGGGACAGAGTGAAAGGGGCAACTGATGAATTACTGTGGAAGGAGCAGAGATTATAAAACCTTATTCTACAGAAAGGTGCATCTGGAAGAAGGAAGGTGTTAAATATGTTAATTTTAGTGTCCCAAAGTTATTAAAGAGTTATTGTGTGTATGGTTGAGTGCTCAAGTCAAGCAGTATAATTACAATGCTCTTGATCCTTTTCTACACTGATACAGGGGTGCCATTGCTCAACAAGGAACAGATTTGTTAACCAAAATTATAAAATAGGTTCAAATGTAAACTTCTTTTGAAACTAAAGCATAAAATCTTGTTAATCCAACTACTCTCAGGGTGTCCTGAAGGGTTCAGCAAAATCACCAAAATGTGTGTAGGGAAAGGAATTGAACCTGACCTGCGAGATCTTTTTCCAACTAATGTCTAAATCCCTGGATGTCAAGGATGAAGCATTAGATGTCAACATTGCCCTCAGGGTCTATATACTCACAGGGCACCAAAATCATCTGGGGCCTTTTAGGAAATTTTGCTGCCTAGATCGTATTGCATATATGCAAGTTCACTTGCTCTGAAGTAGGGCTCAAGCACTGGTGTTTTTACATTCCAATTTTCAGGCAGGGTTAAGAAACACAGGGATGACATATGAAGTGCTCATATAATATGTAGTGAATGGGAAAAGTCTATTTCTTTTTAAAAATTTTTTTAAAATAGTTTATTGTCAAGTTGTTTTCCAATAAAAGGTGGGTTTTTTTTTTGTTTGTTTTTTATTTTTCAGAGAGCTAGAATGCCAGTGAGTGATGGGTAGAGAGAGAGACAGAATCCGAAGGAGGCTCCAGGCTCTGACCTGTCAGCACAGAGCTCTGTGTGGGGCTTGAATTCATGAGCCTTGAGATCATGACCTAAGCCAAAGTCAGAAGCTTAACCGACTGAGCCACCCAGGCACCACCCGTGAAAAGTCTATTTCTAATAGTAGACGTATCAATCCCATAGTCATTCAGATTTCAAATTTAGTACAGTCTTGAATTTCTACCTCTTCCTAACATCCTTTAACGTCCCTTCTAACATCCTTTAACGTCCCCTCATCTCACCACTACCAACCTACACAACTGTTCTTCAATTTCTTTTTTCTTTCTCCTTATGTCGTCACCTATATTCAGGCACATTTACTAATTGCTATTGAAAAAAATTTCTCAGTTAATGCTGTTTTCTTTCTCTCACATACCTTTTCATTCTGTTGGTAAATACTAGAAAAATCTTAGTAAAATACAATTCGCATCACGTTATGCTTCCACTCAATAACTTCCAGTGCTGTAAGAACTGGAACCATCTATCTCTACACAGTTCACTAGTTATTTTAATGTGACATTATTATTCCATTGTTTTTGTCAGCAAACTAGATTCTTGCCCAATATATAAATGAAATTTATTGTTCATTACAGAGACTTTTTTGAGAGACCCATCAATTCTTCCATAAAAGGCGTCAACAGGGGCACATGGGTGGCTCAGTTGGTTAGGCGTCTGATTCTTCTATACAAACTTTTAATTCTTCACTCTCTGGGATCATGACTCTGGTGTGAAAAATGAAATTCAACTGGCCAGGTGAGATGTGTGCTTCATAAAAACATATTGATTTATTCTTAGCATTCCAAGATCTTTTAGGGACTTCAACATTGGAAGCAACTTCATTTACCTGCAGGTCCATCATCTTCCTAGGAAGTAGAGCCAAGCTGACTGATCCATGGTTGGCTGGTCTCTATTTGTAAGCCTCTCCTTAGACTTTTGGGAATTGGTGATGAGAGAAACTATTTTTGTTTCACTCTGATTCATGAAAGAGAGCACATTTATAGTCTCTAAGTGAGAATTCTGACCCAGGTATCGTTTATATGTGTATTCAGAAGAAGGAGAAGGAGATGGAGGAGTCAGCGGAGGAGGAGAAGGAGGGGAGAGGAAGGGGCAAGAGGGAAAATTACAAAACAAAACCAGGTTGAGAATGAAGTAAAAGGTGTAAGTATGGAAAAATACTTTAGATGTTCTAAAAATGAAGGACTGAAGTAAAAGATTGCACATGTGGTAATCTTTATTTTGGGACAGTGGCACAGAGAAAACGTGAATCATAAAAGAAATTCATAGCCAAAGTGATAAAGTGATTTCAAAATGTGTATTTGAATATATGTGTGGTTAAGAAAAACAGAAAGTAGATTGAAGGGCTCCAACAACTGTCTGAAGTGAATTTCTGCAGAAGAAAACAGAATGATATGGAAGAAATCCTTGATAAGAAAACAGATAAGACTTTTTCAGAATTAAATAAACATAGTAGTGCTAAGATTGAAAGTGCTCATTCAATACCAGTCAAGATAAATGAAATTCAGTACATACTCAGACATGTTATAACATTACATTGAACCTGCAAAGGGCAATAATAAGAAGAATATCTTAAAAGCTAACAGAAATAGAGGGTAGATTACCTCTATTACAAAGGAGCCACAACTGGGGCATCTGGGTGACTCAGTCGGTTAGGCCTCTGACTTTGGCTCAGGTCATGATCTCAGGGTTCGTGGGTTCAAGCCCCGTGTCGGGCTCTGTGCTGACAGCTAGCTCAGAGCCTGGAGCCTGCTTCAGATTCTGTAACTCCCTCTCTCTCTGACCATTCCCTGCTCATGCTGCCTCTCTCTCTCTCTCTCTCTCTCTTTCAGAAATAAATAGCACATTAAAAAGAAAAACAAAAACAAAGACAAAAACAAAGGAGCAGCAATTAGACTGACAGCAAATTTCCCATTAGTAACTAGTGGATATCAGAAGATCATGAATAACAGCTTCAAAGTACTGAGGAAAGAGATAAAAAAATCTGAAGCCAGAATTAGACATTTCATAAAACATTTGGGAGGAAAATGGTTAATACCAGGCCTGTGACTCACTCATTTCCTACTGGGGACCTGGTTTGGTGGTAGGGAGAGGAGTGATGAATGACCTTCGTCTAACTTTCTTATAAACATATCAATGACTTTGAACAGACCTCTTTGCAGTATGATAATGGTATTTACTACAGATAGGGAGTTTTTATCTAGAAAATGGTTTTTTGTAGGAGATCCATGGTGTAACTAGATAGCTTATTGTAAATGAGCCTGGACTTTATGGATATATAGGGCATGGCTTGCTGGGGGATGGGGGGACTCATCTAGACATTCCCTATCTCTGTAATTATCAGAGCATAAGAGGAAAGTGCTCCAAATCCCTAATGTCTTCTCCTGTGAACAGTTTAGCATATATTGCTCAACACTGTTCTGTCTCTCTGAAATGAAAACACATCTTAAAGTAGGGAAAGAAACATTTTTGGAAGCTGCATATAGTGGTTTTGAGTTCCTGCAGGAAATGAATGTTTTGCCCAAGCCTCCTGCTCGCCCATATCCTTTGAATCATTAATAAAGTTTGGTGCTGGGTAAGATCTATGTGTAGCAATGTTTTTTGACTATCCAACCCTTTGAGTTAACATAGCTATCATTCAAAATCCTGAACAAATTTTCAAGCATACCTAGGGTAAGAAAGCTTTCCACCAATGAACTCACACTGAATAAACTAAAAACATATTTTAACAACAAAAAAAATTACCCCAAAGGGAAGGATGATACAAAGGAAACAATGATGAACACAGTAAGTTGTATTTTTTGGCAAAGTTAATTAACTGTTGAAAAAAAAGAAAGAAAACATAACATAACCAGTGAACATGTGTGTGTGTGTTTGTGTGTGGCTAAACAGCAAGATAAAAATTCAAAATGGTGCAAGAACACTATGTGTGTGCTCATGAGAGGAAGGTATTCAGTAAATAACTAAACCATACTAAGTTTCTTGTCTTTTTCGGAAGAGATTACTGAACAAATTTAAACACACTGTAAAAATTTGTATTGAATTCTGCATGTTAAAATATAGGAGAAATCCGGGGCACCTGGGTGACTCAGTCGGTTTAAGTGTCCGACTTCAGCTCAGGTCATGACTCACGGTTTGTGGGTTCAAGCCCCATATCGGGCTCTGTGCTGACAGCTCAGAGCCTGGAGCCTGCTTCTGATTCTATGTCTCCCCCTCTCTCTCTGACCCTCCCCTACTCCTGTTGCTCTCTCTTTCTCTCTCTCTCAGAAATAAATAAAAAAAAATTAAAAAATTTAAAAAATAAAATAAAATATAAGAGAAATCATTAAAAGAATTGCAATATGTATTATAAGCATTTAGTTTCCAAATCAACAGAGGAAAATATAAGAAAAGAAATAGAGGGTAGGTAGGGAGGAAAACATAACATGTAAAATGTAAAAACACAACATCCCAAAATGTATATTCTTTGTGTATAAATATAAACATCTTAAAAATATTATTCTTAATTTAGTTAGGGAAATAACTCCTGGACTAAAATTTAAAATACAAAGTGTTATCACAAAGTTCAATTAACAATTTAAATCCTCCATTCCTATCTGATAAAAGTTTGATATTATCTGATTTGTTCAATTTGTAGTCTAATAATGTAGTGTTATATTTTATTTCCATAGTGTTTTTCTCTAGAGAATATATCTTCAATTATTCTTTATTTCATTCATGTTCACTTCTTTAAGTATTTAGCCTTTAATTTACAAGATATCATGTAGAATCACCTCATAGTACTATCCATTTGGTGCTTATAAAACTCGATTTCTCCTTTGAGAGTTCTGTTTGGAGGTTGCAGTAAGATGATTTTTCTGTTTTTTTTCCAATCCTGTTTAAAGTACATTTTTCTTTAAAGAATATTTAAAACCCTTAGAATATGTGTCATGTTTTATATATTCTCATGAATTTTTCTTTATATCAATCTGATCTATCTAGAGAAAATATGAGTTACTCGATTGGTTTATAATTGAATGATAGGAAAGAAAAAACAAAAAGGAAAACTATATGGGTCTTTAATGGCTTTAATAGACTATGGAGTCAAACCTTGACTCACAACTCTTTTTTCTACCGTTCAAATGTCATTTTTGACAATACAAATAAAAATAAAATGAAATTAGAAAAAATAATATATGGCCACTCATATTTTACCAGTTTGTGTAGTGAGGAATTTAACATTGCCCAAAGAGAGGTCTTTCCTTTGTTCCTGGCTTCTGGGAAGTAACCTCTAAGCCCTTGAAATGTCATGCTTGGTAGGAAGGTCTTTGCTTGGTTGGGGGTCTGGGGCTAGCCAGATAGAAACAGTGCGATGTAGAAGCTTTGAGCCATATCAACAAAGTGATTTAGGGTGGGGGCTTTGGGTCACGTGATATCAGTTCTATCTTCTGAAAGCCTGGCAGCCAATCTATTACATGGGCAGTCAACTGTGTACACATGATAGAGCCCCAGTAAAGGCTTTAGACACACAGTTTCAGGTAAGCTTCCCTGATTGGGGCTCCTCTGTACAAGTTGTTACATATCAATACCAGGAAAGTAACTTGGTCTTGACTCCAAGGGGAGAGGACAATGGAAGCTCCACGGTTGGAGTTTTTATTGGACTTGGTCCTATGTTTCTCCCTTGGTTAATTTTAACACATATCCTTTAGTTATAATAAATAGTAATCATAGGTATAGAATTCAGTGACTTTCGTGTGTCCTCCTAGAGAATTATTAAAACCGAGGGAGGTTTTGGGAATGCGCTTAACTGGTAACTAGGTAAAATAAAAATACTGAATGCTCATGTATTCAATTGTAAGTTTATTTCCTTCACCGTGACTTGTAAATAATGAGCAAGTATTGTTGAGTATCAGCTTGATATGTACATGGAGTATTCTGTCTATGAATCAATATTAATTTTAACCAAAGCTATTGGTGAACATTCCCTATATGAATAAACTGCTTAATCTGTGCAGTTTTAAAGTGTTTAAAAAATCAGTCAGCCTTACTTAATATCAACACTACGAAGGGACTGGCAGGTATTTCAGAAACTGCTTTTGTGTGTTTTAGTAGCAAATTTTGTTGACACTCACTGGAAACCCATCTTTAGGGCAGAAAATTTGGCAGATACTTTTGTTCAGCACGTTTCTTGACAACTGTGCACCAAAAGCTTTTTTTTTTTTTTTTTTCCTTTCACAGGGACTGGTCAAAGGCTGAGGTTTGCTTTTGGTGACATTGAGTTAATTGTCTCCCTTGAGGCTGCCAGAGTGCTAAAGGCAGGTTAGCATTTCCTGACTCTTGCTTCCTCTTGAGTCCATGCTTCTTGCCTTCTAATAGCACTGTTTATGCCTGCAGCGTGGCTGGCTGCCACCTTCCCTGCTTTGCTGGGACTTCCTCTTTCACCTCTACTTATGCCTGTCTACTGAATTTATGGGAGAAAGTGTCCAGTTACTTTAGTCTAGTTAGCTGCAGTTGATGCTAGATGGGCAGGGTGGTTAGTTTTGAGGAGAAGCAGGGTTAGTAGAAGGTGATGCTTTTGCTCGAAACTCTATGACCCTTCTGCTTAGGGCATTTTGTTCCCTTAGTAGATGATGGTCTTTGTTATATTTATTTTCAGTATACATTTTTGGTGTTGAACTCAGACACCTCACAGAGACTGAGAAGATAATCCTAATAGACAACAATATTTCACTTTGGGAATTTTTTTTGATACACAAGGTTAAAGATCAAAACCTATACGGAGCCAAAGGGCATGAGAAATGAAAAAATATCATGATAATCTTATAGTTTTCTTGTATCATTTTAATAGTGTTTTCAAATAAACCCAAAATCGTCTCTGTTGAGTTGGGGTGTTTTTTCAAAGGTTGCTCATAAGACAAATATATGCCTTAATCTTTTGTTCCACTCTACTTTGTTCTCCAAGAACTGACCCTCATACTATTGATTTCTTTTGCTATTAAAAGACCCACTTGCTGTGGCAAACTCATGTGTGTGCATATGCACACATGTATATGGTATAAAAATACTCCGACCATTCTATTTTTTTCTGACCATTCTAAAAAAGATAAAGGCTGAATATTTTATTTCTATTTAATTCTATTTGTTTAGCCTTCCCAGTGTCTACCTCCTTCTCCTTTGTCCACAGTAACTTGAGATTTATTTGGAAACCATATTTTTCTTGTAGACTCAGTTTGGAAAGGATTGATCTCCTAGTTGACTTAACACATCAGCATATCCTCTTCCTATGGACATAGTAAATAGTTAATGAAACACTTTGGGCCATGAAGGAAAAGCAAATCCTGGAATATATGTAGGAGCAACCAGAATAAATCCCTTTTTTGGTCCCCTGGATGATATTGTGTGAGAGTGGAAGGTAGGTAATTTATGTATCATTTTGCTACTACAGAGAGATTATTAAAGTTGTTGATTGTTAGTGGAGGCACCTGAAGATCAAGATGATATTATAGACGCTGAATAGACAGACAAAGGGAAAATATATATCAGTGACACTAGAAGCCAGATCAAACCTTACCTAAAGCTTACATCTTATCCTTTTCTTCTAGAGTCACTGGGATATAATTGACATATAACATTGTATAAGTTTAAGGTGTACAGTATGTTGACTTGATACACATACATGTTGCAAAATGATTACCACCACCGATCAATTTAGTTGAAGCCAATCCCTCCTATGTTTTCAGTTACATGAACCAATATATTTTTCATTAAGCTATTTTAAGTTGTGTGATACTTTAAAACATTACAGTCCTACAATACAGTCCTATAAACCACTGCTTAAACCATATAAAATATATAATCTAAGTATAAATGATTCTTTGTTAATAATATTTTTCATAAGAACTAGGCAGAAATAATTATTTTACTTTACTAATATAAAAATAGTATAGAAGAATCTGGCTGAGATTTACAGGTTTCCAAATCTTAACTCTACTTATCCTTGGGCTGAGTAGCTATGCCAGGCAGTAGAATCTGCTCTAATGATTTTCATTGTACTTCTTTAGTTCGCCTGGATTAGCTTCCTACTGTCTTATTCTTGCCTGCTCTTCTCTTTACCTGCTGCATCTCTCTTACTTTCTTATGCACTCCAGCAATGCCCTGACATGGGATGGAAAAAACAATCAGAAAGCCAGCATCCCATTTTAGCTGGTTGGAGGCAATCCAGATAAATTCACTATCCAGTAGAATCAATCAGTAGAAAAAAGTCATTATAAAAGTACGTCTCACTTGCTTGTTTTCTCTTCCCGACAGGCTAAATATTTAATAAGAATCCAGGTGTTATTTATTCATTTTTATTAGGTCCTTCTGACACCCAATCCTACATTGTGATGGGCAATTAAAGTAAATATACGCTTAAGGGAGAAAACTTTGCTTCTGGGAAACTACTTTCACTCCAATCCCAGTCCAACTGAGTTATAGCTTAAATCTCTCTTGCTTAAAATATTTATTTATAGGTTGTAGATATACATTTAACTATTTGTGTTCTCTCATTCATGAGAAAATTAGAGACTCTGATTGGTAGAGAATCTTTTTTTTTTCCTGCCAATATGCAATTAATATTGTCATTGATTTTGTTATCTACATTGGTGTTGTTGCTTATTAAAGTTTCTTAGTAGCTCTGCGATTGCTTACATGTAGATAAATGATAACTACATGGTTGTTTACTATGCTTTGAATATTTGTACTTCTTTACATGGTTTAATCTAAATGTTAGTTGGTTATGACTTTTTCAAGGATGGCACTTAATATTTTCAGGCTTTTTTGAAAGAGTGAAAATTGAATAATTAGAATGGCCTGAAAAGAATCAGTTTGATAGACTACATTTCAGTCAACCCAAATAATTATAGTGGACATATTTCTAACTCCTATTAAATGCAACAACAACCACAACAACAACAGTCAATATGTACTGTTTATTATGTGCCAGGCATTGTTCTAAGTTCTTTACAGAAAACAATTCATTAAACCAACACCATTACTTGTAATATTATTTCCCCCATTTTATAGATAAAGAAACTGAGGCCAGAGAAGTTATCTGCTTAAAGTTTTAGGAAAATAAGTAACTACTGAGTAAAACTGCAAATTCCCATCTCCCTGCTTTGTTCTACCCTCTGTCCTTGAAGGAATAAATCTTCGTTTATTTACTGCTGTATCCCAGGCTTAGAACAGTGATAGAACAGTGGGTAGGTAATGCGGACTGACTGACTGAATGAAGTTTAGCACTTGTATTAAAAAACAGGGAATATGGCATCAGATCCTTGCTTTTATCCCTGATGCTATGCTGCCTCCGAACCAATGAGCAGCAAGTAGAACTCTGCCATATGGAAAATAAGAAGAGATATTTAAAATAATAGCTTAGGAATCTTGGCCACAACTGGAACTGTGATTAGCATTTTATATCCCCAATCTCTAAATCTTCCAAAGAATCCTAAAGCATAGGAATACTTATTTCTTGTTTAGAATTGATGAAACAGGGACTCAGAGAGGTCAAATGACTTACCTAAAATCTTATGATTAATAAAGATTGGAGCCTCAGTCTGATTGTCCCTTTTCACATAAAATCTTAGACTCCTTCTCTTAAATTCTAACTCCTTTATTAAATATGATAACAATAGTCAATGCTTATTAAAAGATATGCATCATTGTCACTGTTTTACATGCTTATATCATGTAATGAATATCACTTTAGAATTCCGCGAAGTAGGCACTATTATTAAGACTTTGTCAGGCAAGGAAATGGCTGTGGCACGTATTTGAGGTATTACAGTTCATCACTAAGAAAATATAGACTGGGGCACCTGGGTGGCTCAGTCAGTTAAGCGTCCAACTTCAGCTTAGGTCATGATCTCGGGCTCTGTGCTGACAGCTCAGAGCCTGGTGCCTGCTTCAGATTCTCTGTCACCCTCTTTCTGCCCCTCCCCCACTCATATTCTCTCTCTCTCTCTCTCTCTCTCTCTCTCTCTCTCTTTCTCTCTCTTTAAAAAAAAAAAGAACAAATGTTAACAACAACAACAACAACAGACCAAACTCAGGCCTTCTCACACTTTCCTGAACTGCTTCTCCCAGAAGTCCTGCCCAGAGCTTGGCACAGTGGGTGCTTAATCAGTGATCACTTGCTTGATGGAATCAGAAAAAATATGTGATCAATTTAGCTTCTATACACAAATACTTTTGCAAACTCTAATCCTTTCTCTTTACTATAAGGATCCTTCTTTAAGCAATGACTTCTAGGGACCTAAATCATTTGGATAACTGCAACCCTTCCCTTGATTTTGTCCACATATAATGAATATATATAGGTGAGTCATGTTGCTTCCTTCGGTGTTGCCTTTTCCAAAAAGGCAAAAATGGTAAAAATTAACTGTGTCTATTGAATATCAAGATAAAACACAACTTTTTTTTTTTAATGTTTTATTTATTTCTGAGAGAGACAGCATGAACAGGGGAGGGTCAGAGAGAAAGGGAGACACAGAATCGAAAGCAGGCTCCAGGCTCTGAGCTGTCAGCACAGAGCCCGACACAGGGCTTGAACCCACGAACTGTGAGATCATGACCTGAGCCAAAGTCGGACACTTAACCAACTGAGCCACCTAGGCACCCCGATAAAACACAACTTTTGAGCTGACTGGCTTCCTTGGGGCACAGTTTTGTGTGAATGGTTTTGAAATCTTTCTACCAATAAAAATTATAGCAATTCTTTCAATTATTTACTGTATGTTCTTTCAAAATAAAGTCACTCTGTAAATTTTATATAGTAAGAGATGATACAGAATCTTAGGCACCGATTGTCATGACTCTCACCACCTTGTTATTGTTGTTTTTTGCCTTTTTAAAAAAGTAAAAATATTTCTTTTAGAGATCATTTTTATAAGTGTGATTTTTTAAAAAAGTTGTTGCCTGATGAGTAAACGTTTTTAGTCTTTGTAGGTAAAAGTTATATTCTGTTTTTTTTTAATTTTATTTCTAGGAGANAAAAGTTATATTCTTATTTCTGGTTTAACATTTATTAATTTTCCTTTTGTTCCTCTCCTCCCCCACACCAGCCCAGATTTGTTTTCCTCATTCTCTCTGTCCCTTTATTTTCTGGATACTAGCCTAATCCTGAAGACCAGAAGCCCAATTTCTGTAGCAAATTACAAACCATTGAGCTTTAGAACTAATGTACCATTTCATTTCCAGAGCGAGGTCTGTTGATATTGATGCAACACTGAATCAGGAGCAATGAATTTGATTAATTTTTAAAGTGCCATTAACTCTTCATACTGGTACCTCTATACACTAAATCGGCAAAAGATGGAAACAGAATCCACGTTACAAGTAAACTGTTCATCTTCATTGTTGCCAAAGCAGAAAAACACTAATATTAAATAATTAGTTTCGGAAACAGTAGCAAAAAGGTATTTTGGGCTGAGTCCTTGAGAAACACCTTTCATATATAGAATTTTTTTTCAACACGAGAGGGAAAAAATGCCATAGATCATCTTTCTAAATAAAATAAAATAAAATAAATGAAATGAAATGAAATAAAATAAAATAAAGGCAAGGGGAAACAGTGAACAAGTTCACAAAATCATTTTTATAAATTTTTTAATGTTTGTTTATTTTTGAGAGACAGAGCAAGAGCGAGAGCAAGAGAGAGAGAGCGAGAGAGAGCAAGAGAGAGAGAGAGAGCAAGAGAGAGAGACGACATGAGCAGGGGAGGATCAGAGAGAGAGGGAGACACAGAATCTGAAGCAGGCTCCAGGCTCTGAGCTGTCAGTGTAGAGCCTGATGGGGGACAATGAGCTGAAGTGGGACGCTTACCTGACTGAGCCATCCAGGCATCCTAACAAAATCTTTTCTGATTAAAAAATCCTTATACTTGTCAAGAAAGCAATCACTATTTTAAAGAAGTCCAAGATCAAATAACAGGACTAAGAAATTTTTATGTTCTACCTTTCCATTTTTAAATCTCATTTTTTAGTTTTTCATGGGTACTTGTGCCATTACAAGACTTTGTGTTTGTTTATAAATAAATAAAACATTTTAACATCTATCATTCTTAAGCCACACACAATAAGTCTCCAAACTGGACAAGGCAAATAGAAGTTGTGTTTATCAGGATTATCTTAATACCTACTTCACATCTGTACTTCCCTGAGTCCTTGTGGACATAACCATTATTAATTCATTAAGTCATGTAGGCATTAATTCAACAAATAATTAACAGCTAACTTTGTACCATCTGCCCTAATAGCTGGCGATAAAGTTGTGAATAAAGCGCTGCCCTGATGAAATTTACATTCTAATTGAGGAGGGGAAGGATAATTAAAAACTACAAAAGTTATTTAATATAAATGAGATAAAGAAATAAGTGAATTGGTGAAGGTTAATTGAGAATGTCAGGGTAGAGTGCAATTAGCAAAATGGTGGTAGGGTAGGGCCGAAAAAGAGTGGACATCTGAGCAAAGACTTGAAGATGTCAATGAGAGGCCATGTGGGTATCTGGAAGAAACATATTCCAGGTAGAAGAACGGCCAATGTAAAGTCCATGAGGCCGGGTCCATCTAGCCAGACATGTTCTAGAACTAGCACACAGGTCAGTCTGATTGAAGCAGATTGGCCAAAAGAAAGAGAATTAGGAAATTAAGTCCGAGTAAAGGCAGTGTGTCAGATCATGCGGGGTTAAACAGACTAACAGAAGGTCTTGGGCTTTTTACTCCAAGTGAAGGGAAATCTATGAAAAGCTTTGAGGAAAAAGAATGAGATGATATGAATTACATTTTAAAAGCTGGGAATAGACTTCAGTGGGCAAGAACATAGCATGGGTCCCACTTGGGAAGTTTTGCAATAATCCATAATAGAAACGATGGTATCAGCATTACACCTTAACCTCCAAGATGATTGGATTCTAGTAAGATGGTGTGTGTGTGTGTGTGTGTGTGTGTGTGTGTGTGTGTGTGTGTGTATGTGAGAATGTATAACACCATTACAATGGGCATGGCATAGAGATTTTATCTTCAATGCCAACTCTCATCCATTGGTAATGACTGCCAGGAGTGTCACAATGAAAAAGAATCTAGGACCACATTCATGCTCAAAGGAAGAGTCCCAATTTGTGAAAGGTGGCATGGCAGCAAGATGTCAGGGATGTTCCATCTCTGTTCAAAGGCAACTGTTAGTAGTGGATTGTAAACAGGTTAAGACCTTCTTTTGGCTTAAAACACATACAATAAATGAAAGTGCCTAGCATTTAACAGTAATTTCTACAATAGCAGTATCTAAAAAGGTTTTTAAAGTGGCACTTTCACTAAGAATTACTTCACCTAGATTTCTAGTCCTTAGGACTAAAGAGCAAAAATGTATGGGTCATTTTCTATACTCTCTGGAAAATAATTGGTTTGCTCTTGAGGAATATAAACTTGAATGCCACATAGACTTTTTAGATAAACTAATCAACTATTACCATATTCTCCTTAATATGACTATGGACTTTGAGCCTTGACTGAGAACTAGCTTGCAGATATCAGCCTCCCATCTTATTTCAGCTTTTCAAATAGGCTTTTTTTTTTAAATGTACACTAATTTTTGTGGTTATTTAAGCATTCTCAGAGTGACTCCATTTGGGCACATGGATAAAATACCAGCTAGATGTTACCTTCTAGTATTATTAGGATACTATTCTCCTTCACATAATGCTATATTTTTCATTCCCAGGGTCAACTAATTTTATTTATTGTTACTGCCTGTAGCCCTTAAATATATAAGAATCTCCATATACATCTGTATAAAATAAAGCCTTGAAATTATTTCTTCAAAACAGCAATCATTTGCATTTAGCAGGCAGTGCAAATTTATCTTTCTGTATAATGCTGCTACATCTTAAAAAGGCAATATCATAAATGAGATTATCCCTTCAGAAAGCAATCCCAGACTAAAATAAATCAAGATATGGAAACCTTACAAATGGGCTTTAATATATTGGATATTACCAGAAAGTATGTGCAACTCAAATGTTCTAAGACAACAATTTATTGTTGAATTCCCAATGCAGGTTTTCCTTTTAACAATATATTATCAGCCTCTATTCAATAGAGTTAATAATCTCCCATCCTTTTGTAGCTGAGAAAATCAGTCTAGGACCATTCCAATTGAAGTCTTCCAGTCCAGTTCTTTCTTTATGGGGATGGGGAAACTGAGGCCCAGCAAGTGAACAACAGTTAGTGAACAACAAAGATAAGCAACTATACTTAAGTCATGAAGAATTTTTCTCGTGACACTATACTGAGTGTATCTATGTTTTCCTTATATAAAACTCTAACTGTCATGTAATCAAAGGGAACACAGTAAACTTTTAATATGCAGAATGCTTTAATACGTGGACTGTGTTAACATTTTTTTTTTTTTGGCTAATGAAAATATTCTACTGAGTTTTTTCTTTTTTTTTTTTTTTTTATGTTTTATTTATTTCTAGGAGAGAGAGAGACAGCGTGAGCAGGGGAGGGTCAGAGAGAGAGGGAGTCACAGACCGAAAGAGGCTCCAGGCTCTGAGCTGGCAGTCAGCACAGAGCCCGACGCGGGGCTCGAACCCACAACCGCGAGATCATGACCTAAGCGAAAGTCGGACGCTTAACCGACTAAGCCACCCAGGCGCCCCACTACCGAGTTTTTTCTAATAACAAATAAAAACCCTGCTAATTAAATAACTGTCCCCAAGATTGAGGTTATTCTAATGAGATGAAGGACAGGATTCCAACCTTGGAGATTTTAGTCTTTGCTTTATTTAGTAGATAAATGAGAAAGTAGATGAAGAAAGAAGAAAAGGCAAANGAATGCAAGCAGGGGAGGGGCAGAGAGAGAGGGAGACACAGAATCTGAAGCAGGGTCCAGGTTCTGAGCTGTTAGCACAGAGCCCCATGCAGGGCTTGAATTCACGAACCGTGAGATCATGGCCTGAGCTGAAGTAGGTTGCTTAACCTACTGAGCTACCTAGTTGCCCCCAAAGTATTTCTTTAGGCTTATGGAGACAACGAAAGGATTGGGAAGGTACTTTTCTAATAACCCAGCTGATACTTTAAATATCTTTAGCATGTCCCCAAACAACACAACATTCAGACTCAAACATAGTCCATGAAGCACAACATAGGTCTTGTCCTTTTAGCACCTGGAACTTTTCTATTGTGAGTCCGGCTTCTACTGTTGGAAACTTGGTTTTAATAGAATATTGTTCTGACGGTATATGAGTCACAAATAGACATTTCAGAGTCCCTTTTATTTCTACTCTGAATGAAAACCAAGTAAGAACTAGAGATAAAAACATATAAGCTAATTTAAATATTTAGCATGGTTCCTGGCAATAGTAACAAGTCAGTAGATGCCATTAGTAATAAGATAGACAACACTTTAAATTATAATTGGCAGTGTTATTGTTCCTATTTTTATTATGTAAAATCACACAATTTCTAACATGTTTAGGTATTTTTTCCCCCACAATTCTCTGTACAGCAGTCTTGAGACATTGATCAGGTGAAGATTGTATTTACTTAATTGCCCCAAACAGCAAGGTGATATAGCAGCTGGAAAGGTCATGACCTTTTCTACACCATATAGGGACCTCTTCTTTCTCCATACAAGAGGAAGAGACAGAATACATAGAATTGTTTTCACCTCTTAACTTGTTTGAAAAGGAAAAAAGATCTATCTTAAAAACATCTAGTCTTTTCTTTTAAGCCCACACCACACTTTTAGGAAGCAATCCCTAAGTTACCATAATGAGAGGCCAGCGGAGTAGAATCAGGAATGTTCTTGATGAAATAGTCCTACAAACTAATGCTTTGTCTAATGCTGCAATAACATCTGAAGATTCACAGTCCTCTCCATCTACCGGGGGACTACTTTCTTCCCTCTCTTCCTACTGTTGTCTCCCAGGCAGATGATTTTAGTGTAATGCCTGTAACTACTCAAGAGCTCTCTCCTGACGTGTACTTTGTTCTCTGAACCCTTTTAAGTTGTAGCTTCTCTGATTATTTTGGTTTCAGGGTTTCATGCCTTTTACACACTGTTATTCTAAATTCCACGAGTCACTTACTGGCTCATAATACAAGTCTTTCAAACCCCTTTGAGTTTGCACATTCTGTTCTATACTATTTGCCCCCATTTTTGTAACATTAGCCAAATTGACTAATATGAAAGCTGTCTAGGATGGTTCAAAATGAAAATAATGGGCTAGCTGAGGAGTAAATAATACTTATTTATGAATGGCAAAGTTTTGCCCACAACTTTGCTTATGGTGTAAGTAGTTTTTGGTGATAACTCTATACCCTATTATACAGCAAAAATGAAAGAAAACCAAAACAAAAAAAATTGTTAAAAATGAGCAGAAGTTTCCTTTTGTAAGCAAATGTGCTTTTCCTTGAAATGTAAAAAGTCATATTTGCTCATTAACTTTCTTTATAATACAATACATTTGCAGCAACCAAGTTTCTATTTGAAATACACATTTTCCAAAACATGTTAAGGATGTGTAAGTAGAACAAATAAGTTGAGTTGGCATTTTTTCCAACATCCTTCTGATATGTTTTCTTATACTGAAGACGCTGGAAAGCTAAAAATGACCCTCTGGCTCTTTGGAGTTAGGTTTCCTTACATAATTTATATTATTTTTTAATGTTTATTTATGTATTTTGAGAGAGAGAGAGCATACGCAAGGGAGGGGCAGAGAGGGAGGGAGAGAGAGCATCCCAAGCAGGCTCCATGTTGTCAGCACAGAGACCGACACAGGGCTCAATCCCACAAACCTGGGATCATAACCTGAGTCAAAATCAAGAATCGGATGATTAACTGACTGAGCCACCCAGGCTCTCCCTGATGTAATTTATATTCTAAAATCCAATGAATAAGCTCAAGACTTAAAATTCAGAACTTCAACAGTTTAACAGGGAGCAGCTGTATGTGGGTCCATTTTGCTCTTGGGGACACTTACAGAAATGGTGTCCTCCTGGAGTCCACAGTGCCAGCTACTTCTTGCTGATCTCAAGATTCTATTTAAGGCAGGAATTTTCTAGAGCCAATAGTTTCAGGATGCATTTCCTGAATTCTTCAGCCTCCTGGTTTGGGTAACATAGCAGTTTCCTTGGTGGAAAGATATGCGGTGTTGTTCTGGTAGTCAATCCTTGAGACCAACCCATAGCCTGTTATTACTGCAGCCCTCTCAAACAATATTGTCAGCCTAACCCCCTCTAAAAAGTCATTTTCTGCTTGTGAGTCTAGAGTGCTTTTTGCAACAGAGCTCTTGCTGATTCAAGTCTGAAGTCCTGAAATTAAAGTTTAAGGTACTGAATATTTTTGAAGCTTCTTCAAAGTTGCCATTCCATTCCTCAGAGTCAGTCCACTCTTTTCCTAAGCAGTGCCATAATTTTCTACATACATTGTTATTCAGTAACTCACAGAAGCAGATTCTTCATTCAAAATTTGGCTGAATTAACCAAATATTTTTGCCACTTTTACTACCACGTACCATGATCTATTTGTATTTTTTCTTCTATTATGAACAGATTTCCACTGACTTATTCACAAACCATTCAGAAAATCCATCTCAGATTCCTATATATTTGAGTATGTGCTGCCTGCAATCAGAAAGATTATACTATTCAAGATTCAATAACATAGAGGCTCTTTTTGTTCCCCCAAAGATGATGTGGCATAATACAAATTTGGAAACAAGTGGATCTAGACTTAAAAACAGGCTCCACCATTTTACTTATTATTGGTGTGACTTTGGAATAATTATTTGACTTTTTTTGCGTTTGCTCCTTGAGATTCAAATACCTCATAGAGCTCTTGTGAAGATTAAAGGTGAACTATATGCACATAAACATAGCTAATGTTTTACCAACTGGAGAATTACATCTCCCTTATTTTACATGGCGTTGTATATGTAAGTACAAGCTGTATAATATAAACCAAAGTAAATATTTCCTTTGTCTGTCTTAGGCTACATAAGGAACAGAAAGCTCTTTCCTGAGATTTAAAATCTCCCAGGTAGATTGGAGGCTACTCATTAAAGAAACTCAGGTAATAGCAGTGGAGTCCTGCCCAGACAATTTCACGCTGTGTTTCCAGTTTTCTAATTCTTGGCCCTCGAGCATTCTAGTGTTTCTGATTCATTCTCAGGCCAGGTTCCCCAGTATCTTGATATTGGTAGCTCCTTAGGTATCCTTCCAAAAAGTTATTTTTTATCTAAGTTCTTCATTGCTGGTTTCTGTTGTTTCCTATAAAGAACACTGATTGATAATTACTTTTCTACTCCATAAAAGATGAAACTAAGCCCACAGAAAGGTTGTGTTACTAACCCAAGGTCACATAGCTAGTAAGTGATAAAGCCATGATTTAACTCAGGTCTTTCACATTGCAAAACTCCAGTAAAAGCTGTTTTTCTGCTTAAACAGAGCTGTCTCCTAAGCCCAAATATGTCTAACTGGTCTTATTTCCCTGGAGTATACCCAGGAAGCTTCCATTCAAGCCAATCTGAGTTACTTTAAAATAGGAAGGGGAGAAAACAAAAGCCCATACAGTTGTATGGAGGAGGATTTGCTGCATTGCTTTCAATTCCTTACATCTTGGCACCAAAAGGGATAAAACAGAAATTATCGTGCTTCTGGAGAGAAAAAAATAGCCCATCACCCCCAAATAAAGCAATAACCTATTTTAATCCATGAACTAAGTTGAATCACATTATCACTTATGTACTAATCTATATAACACACTTAACAATTTAAATGTGTGACTCAGGGTTTGAATAGATGCATGCCATGTATTGTTCTTTACATTATAAAATCATCTTGGGACTGCCAGTGTGATGTCTATTGCAGACTCTTACACATTTCTTATTCTTAAATAAAGAAGTATGATTTTCTAAATTATTCTTTTGTAGGACTGTGTTCTTTTTGTTTATACCAAGATTGTATGAAATCCAAGCCAAAGGTAGCTATAAATATCATATATTTATTTCAATTTTGAAATATAAATTGAAAGCTAATGTATATTTGTTATGAACCTAACTGAATATGAAATTGCATTATTGTTATTCAAAAAGCATTTATGACAATACAATATAATGTACATGGCTAACGCCATTCTCCAAAATACATCATGGAAAACATGGTGTGACCTACACGAGCATCATTTCTGCAGCATTTCACTGATGTGTTTTATAGCCTCACACAGCATTTATAGGTATGCAGTGTTATAAATATAACAGGTAGGCACATTCATATTGTAAACAGTCTAGGTAACATTGTTTCTATCACCTGTGATTGGGTTCAGTTGGGACATGTGATCCAGTATTGGCAAGGATTGAGTCACATATTAACATGTGAAGGGAGTGTTGCTAAAGGATTTTGAGAATGTTTCTTCACTGATGAAAAGAGACACAGAAGAAAAAAAAAGGCTCCTTTTCTTCCGTTGGACATTGAGGTGTCTGCATGGTAAGCCTGGACCTGTAGCAGCCCACTTGTGATTTCCAGAGCCCTTGGCAGAATACAGAGCTGATAAACGGGGACAAAATGACTCCTTGGGTCAATGAATTAACTAACTCTGGAGCTGCTTTCTTATGTGAAATGATCATGTTTCTCTATTGTTTAGGCAAATTTGACTTGGGGTTTTCTGTTATGTGAAACCCAAGGCATCTTAGGTGATATACATAGCAAGTAAGTATTTCAGAGAAGATCTTTGAACAATAACTGGCCCATAAAGATTGTTCAAGTAGTATTTATTAAATAAGTGGTGAGTGCAAGGAGGTTAACATTATTTGACAGACCTGAGGAAATATTAAGGAATTGAAATTTATTTGGACTAAGGATGATAATAATGGAGGGTGACTCCAAGAAAATAATGGTTATTATGTAAGTGGTGTGATGGGTGTGGGTAAGGCGCATTTTAGAACCTCCAGTGACCACTTCAGGGCTTGACTCTTTTTTTTTTTTTTTTTTTTTGAGTGAAAATATGAAGTCACAACAGACTGGTTTTTCTCACTCTTCATCCTAGTGTGAATGTCACCCAGCTCTGTTATGTTAAAGGCTGCCCCCATCACCACATTTCCAGCCTATAGGCACTACACTAGCAAACACTCTCTCATTCCCATAGGGAATCTAGCATATTTTCAAAATGGAAAAATAGCACAGACACCCAATGTGTAAAACAAAATAAGAATGCGTTTATTGGCTTTTCCTTCTATCAGCACTCTTGGAGAGGGAAACTTGTCTTTTGAAGACTCATTTAATTGGGCAATGGGAAAACACAAGCTAAAATGCAAGAAAGACTTTCAGATATGGGAGACAAGTAGAGACAACAGGGAAGAGAGTGACACTCACAGGGAGGAGCCTGTCTACTTCTGTTAAGTGTCCCTTAGGTACAGGATAAATTTTCCTTCTAATGAGAAGCTCTAAACCATTTACAATAGTGTCAGTACCTCTTGAAAATAATCAATTAAATCTTTATTGAAAAAAACATAAAGCCCTTTTCTCCATTCTTATTATCAAGACCTCACAACCAAGCAAGGCTTTGAGCTTGAAGCTCTCACCTTAAAGTATCCATAACAATGTGCGACCCTGATCTTTTTCCAGCTAGATGGCTCCTAGTTCAGAAATTCCCCTCCCTTCTCCAAGCAGTCAGTACCCCCTTTCTAGTTTTTCCTCTGTATTCACTTAGAGTTTTAATATCTATGGATTTCTCTCTGATTTGTATCTTTAAGTAATTTAATACAAAAAATTTACTGGAAGTGTGTAAGACACAAAAGTAGTTTGATAAAAATAAAAGGATGCATGACACTTTGACCCCGCTCTCGAGAATCTCAGGATCAAGTTTAGGAGACAGACATTTAAGTAGTTCTCAGATAAGACACACTGTGATAAATACCATAACAAAAATCTTTAGGGAATGGAAATACGAGAAACTGGTTTCCCATTGGAGTCTGCATGTAAACTGTCTTCTGCCTCTGGCTTATTGAGTCTCTCCCTTCAATTGAAACTCACCATGTTTAAGAAAGAATTCACCATCTTTCCTCCAAAAATGGTTCTCCATCGTGATGACTATTTCTACTAGCAGTTTCACAGTTAGCCTAGTCACTCATGCTTGAAAGATTGGTATTCTTTGCATTTTTCTCAGATTCATGCTCCCCATCTAGCCATTCACCAAGTTCTGTTCATTTTTCTTTTGAAATGTCTCTTTTATCCTTCTGTTCTATGGTCATTACAACCTCCCTAGTCCAAAATTGGATCACTTTACACCTATATTCCAGCAATTTCCTAGCAGATGTCTTTGGATCTAGGCCTTCCCTCACCGAAATCATCGTGTGTACTTCAAAAAAACCCACAGAATTCTAAAATAGGAAGAGGCATTGCCTTCCAATGCAAAAAATCTGTACAAATTAATTTGGAACTGTAGGTGAGTAGCCATCTATTACCTGAATACTTACTGATGGAAACCCAATTCCTCAAAACATTTCCTATTTAAATTATAGGTCATTTTACTTGATAGGAAAATTCTTCTTACATTGCTAAGTCTATTTTTTTTTTTTTTTGCTATGTTTCTCCCTTGAATTATAGTTTTGGAAATCTGAAATATAAATTCATCAAAGTTTAAAGGAAACTATTTTGTCTCTTTAAGCCTTATTTTTTTTTTTTAAAACTGGGTAAATATACACTGTTCTCATAATTGCGTCTGATATGAATTTTAGGCCTCACCATTTTGATGATCCTTCTGTTGGTACTTCTTAATTGTCAGCTGTATTTAAAATTTAGTGGTACCCAGAACTAAAAAGAGTATTTTGGAATTTCTCTACATTGACTTTTCATTATTCTACTCATCCCACCAATTCAAGAATTTTAAATATTCCCAATTTTTACCACTTCAAAGCACAACTCTTGAGCCATCTAGTATCTATGTCTTCAGTTCTAATCCAACTTGTTTACCTTCAGTTTCTTATTTTATTTTAAAAAATTTATTTATTTTTGAGAGAGAGAGAGAGAGGAAGAGAGAGAGCATGAGTAGGGGAGGGGCAGAGAGAGAGGGGGAGACATAGAATCCTATGTAGGCTCCAGGCTCTAAGCTGTCAGCACAGAGCCCCAAGTGAGGCTCGAACCCACAAATCGTGAGATCATGACCTGAGCTGAAGTCAGATACTTAACTGGCTGAGCCACCTAGGTGCCCCTATTTATCTTTAGTTTCTTAAAGCATCTCCTGCTTTAGCTGGACTGGGACCTTCACATTAGAATTCTCTTTCATTCATTCACTTACATTTCCAAGCCTTTCTTTATATTCATCCTTTTGATTGAAATTACCTATCTCTTTTCTACCTATCTTAATATTCTCTTGGTATTAAGAATATGTAGTAAGAAATTTGACTATGTAGTTCCAGACTATGTAGTAAGAAATCTGACCTCCAGACTGTAGAATAAGACATCTCAACTTTGCCCTTGGCACCTGGGAGGAAACCTCTAGGCTCCTGGAATATCCTGTCTGATATGAGTGTCTATGTTTGCCTGAGGGCTTTGGTCATCACCAAGTGTCTACTAATGTGGTGATGTATGACAGGGGCTTATGTTCTGACCTCTGGAAGAACTGATGACTAAGGGTAGCCTGACCTTTGTGAGGGGCTGGTGATGAAAAGGAAGTAGGTACGTAGTATGTAGTAAGGTACATCGGTACCTTAGGTAGGTATGTGATTAAGTAGGTAGTATGTGATTTAGTCCTAATAAAACCTCTGGACACTAAAGACTCAAAGGAGATTCCCTGGTTGACAGTACTCTGTACTATCCCACATTGTAGCCAGGAGGAGGCCACACCATCCATGATTCCACATGGAGAAGACAGCCAGAAGCTGTGTGATTGAACTTCTCCCAGACTCTGAGCTGTGTGTCTTTTCCCTGGCTGATTTTTTTTCTTATATCTTTTCTCTGTAATGAACCATGAGTAGAATAGTTTTCAGTGTGTTCTTGAGTTCTGTGAATGATCAAACCCAAGCATGATTGTGGGGGTGTCTGAATTCATAGCTAGCTGGTTTGAAGTGAAAGTGGTCCTGGAGACTCATGAATTTATGACTTATAACTGAAATGAGGGCAGTCTTTCAGGGACTGTTCCCTCAACTGAACAATTGGTTTAACTCCTGGCACAGACCCACTTTCTTCTTGAAGCATCCTCTGAGTACTATCAACCTCACTGATGTCTTCTCCTAAATATCTATAGGTTTTTTTTTTTTTTATTGAGTATCATAAAATCTGTCACTAACATATATTATTGGAGGCTGGTTATTAAGCAGACATTATGATTTACCATAAAAGGTTTGGATTTTTGTAACTATGAAAATTTAGTGATCTGGTAACTTCTGACATTCGGAGGAAATAAAAGGAGAGAAAAGACTATGTATCCAATGCTGTGAAAAGGTGGAAGAAAAAGAAGATAGTAGCGATACTTGAAGGATGATATTATACATTTTCCTAAGGAACCATTGCATCAAAGAAACAGTGCAACAGGGGCACCTGGGTGGCTCAGTTGGTTAAGTGTCCGACTTTGGCTCAGGTCATGATCTCATGGTTCATGGGTTCAAGCCCCACGCCAGGCTCTGTGCTGACAGCTAGCTCAGAGCCTGAAGCCTGTCTTTGGACTCTGTCTCCCTCTCTCTCTGACCCTCCTCTGCTCACGCTCTCTCTCTCTCTCTCTCTCAAAAATAAATGAAACATTAAAAAAATATATTAAAAAAAGAAATAGTTCAACAGTTCTGTCAAGACATTGAGCACATTGTAGGCATTGAAAATGTGACACCAAGTTTCCAAGAGGAATCCTTGATGAAGGTACCTGATAATTGTGAGATTTTTTTTTCTGTTTCTTTTGGTTTTGTTTTTGACGGAAAATTATCCCAGAGGTTTCAGACTTTGGGAGTCAATCTCTGCCTTTCCCACATCTTATAATTTCAGCTGAGTAAGACTGTCTATGTGCTCACTGCCTATGACTGGACATTGATCTCTTAATTATAACTTTTTCTTATTTCTTGATCATATAAAAGATACTAATGGTCATTGTGGGGCTCCTGCTTAGTTTAACAGAAAGAGATAATTCTAAGGAATATAAGATACTCCAAAATAGAAAGAGAAGACATAGGTAGCAAGTAAGTGGAGCAATATGGAAACAGCTTAAGAAACCAAAGGTAATGGAGGAATTAAAGGGCCAGAAATGAGCTCACACTGGCACTTGCAACTAGTTTGGGGAATATATCAAGGGAAACTTAGAAAAGTCCTGAAATCAGAAATGGTGATGAACTGATTCTTGGTTTGAGTGCCTCAGATGGTGGTAGAAGAGGGGATAGGAAGAGTAAAGTATACATTGGTCAGAATTTTGTATGATCCATCTTGCTGTCCTGGTTTTATTTTTTGCTTCTTTGAAAACTTATGTAAGGGGACAAGAATTCACATTTCCTTGGGCTGGGATTATGACAGACTACATATTTTTTTATCCCAAGATAATGCTTTTCAGAAAGAAAAACATCTCAAATAGGCATCCTGGAGGGTCCTGAAGGACCTTAAATTGGGACAATTCTATACAAACAGAATGTTTGATTATCTGCTTGTTCTGTTCAAATAATACTATGGATCCTGGCTGAGCCAGGGAGATGTGCAGTAGATCACTAAGAAGGCAAAAATTCATTATTTACCTGGTAGAATCCTATGATAACTGATCAACAGAATACATGTGTAAATCCTTACTTTATAAGCAATCTCCACATTCCCCTAGACCCTTTCATACAGCTAATCCACCTGCAATTTTGCTGACATCCACCGTCAATACTGGAAAATTGATCAATCAAAATAATGCACTAGATTTTGATGTGCTCAGTCTGGTTTCTGTTGGAAACATTAGCATTTATGAATTAGAGAAATAAAGAGCAGTGTGTCCCGTTCCCCTAATTGCTATCTGATTCCAGTATACTAAAAAGTATTGGGAGAAGAGCTTATTAATATTGAAATTTCCAATAAGAAATGCATGTTTAATTGAACTGATATTAGCTAGTACTTTACATACTGGGCTGATAAGTGCTGATCAATTGACAAATGATGCTGTTACTAAGTAAAGAGAAACTATTATTCCTGATTGAAAGAGATACATTTATTAGCCAACAACATACATCTTTATGAATTTCTGCGTTTGAATAATTTTCTGAAATAATACCAAATGCATATGTGTATTATAAATATATTTGGAACTATCAGGAGGTACAGAGTGAATTGTCTGGAATATGTATTTCTCTTTTAAATAGAAACACTTACTCTTGATCCATAGTTAAAAAAATTCCAAATATGCTTTTCTCAAGACAATTTGTGAGCCTTTTTGAAACTGAAGGTTTTCAATCTCTTTTATGAGATCACATGAATAAATTACTTTCAAGGTAGCTGATTCCCCAGGGTAGAATTAGCTTATTGTTTCTCTAAATTGTGGTGGTCTAACTTATTTTTTTTCCAATATACATTCTTTATTTCTTTCAAGAGCTATAGAAAGAGGATGAAGAATAGATATGTAATTGCAAAATATACAGATGTAAATACATGCCCATTAGGAAAGATAAATAAACATGTATTAAACATATATATTGTATGTTTGATATTTATATATCAAACAAACTATCTCAGGTCAAATAAAACCTATCATTAATGGTTCTAATGATGAGAACCTCCTTTTCCATTTGTTAATATCTATTCAGGATAGGATATTAAATTATGTAACTTCTGTGTTTCAGTCAGGATATGATGCTAAATGAGATGAGAAGTCATCTCATACCTTTTCCCATTACAGAAACAAATGTATGCAGATTAAAATTTATGAGCTAATTGATCCCATGGTTCCTAGCATAGCACTAAAAACTCAACATGAGTTCATTAATAATTATTGAAATGGATATTGTTTCTGTGAGTCTGGTCCTAGGCCTGTCTAATAAAATATACAAACAGAAAAACATGAACTGCTTTAACTCCTGAGAGTTAGTTGTAATCAAGTACTCCCCTTTTTTTTTTTTGGAAAGGCAATTCTCTGTATGTGTTAAGATGAAGTTTGTTGCATTCAAAATCACAACATTGTATGTAAAACATGCCTTTATTTCTCTCAAAAACTTCCTTTTGGGTTGGGAAGTATGCTGCAATAAGACAGTGTGATGCACTAGTTGACTTTCCGAGGTCTATTAATCTATGAAGTGAAAATTAATATCCTTTCATCAGATGAGGCTGGTACCCAATTATCGGTAGAGCAGATGTTGTGCTTTTCTGCCAGGTATAAAGAAAAGGGATGTGCATATCATGTTTCGAGAGGTGTACCAGTGTAATAGGACATTCTCACTGCCTTACTGCTGCTACTCTGAAGGTAAATTGCTTGAGCATGCAGCAACCTCCTGCAGCCCCTCCAATACCAGAAATGAAAAGCACAGCTCTGAAATGTCCAGGCTTGGCTCTTTTCATCAGTAAATTATGGGAATGTAACTCATACAGCTGCTATGGTACCTGCTGTCTGCCAGATCCCCTTGCTTCTATTTCTTCTGCCCACTGGGTATAGCCAGTCATTTCCAAAAGCTAATTTGCAGTTGATTATGCAATCTGCCAAACCCAATCAATGTGCATCCTCATGACCACTCATAAGATTATTTGCCTTAATCATAGGAGACCTCTAGGTCATTACTCCACCATAGGGAATATATTCAGTGGAGATGGTTATGGGTTGCCCACTATGCAGCTGCCTGCCAGGTCTCTTGGCTTCTATTATTTTCATCTCTCGGATGTAGCCAGTTCTATCCAAAGACGCTTGAAAGGCAAACCCGTTCCCTATCAGTGAGAAACCCTCTGCTGACAACTGACTTCTGAGGCAGCAGGATAAATACAAAAACCTTGAGGATACTTCAGGATTAAGGTTTCTTTTCTTTTCTTCTTCTTTTTAAAATAATAATGTTACTTTTTCAGCAAGAGTTCATTCTTTTCCATGTTGCAGAATAGACTTTCTTTAGATGTCATAAAAAAGGTCTTCGAAATATCAGTCAGAACTCTTGTTGGGATTTCTTGGGAGTGTGCTAACTCTCCATAGCTATAAATTGCTTTCTGAATTTTTACACTCATAAGTTTCTTTTTAAAAGTGGACTAGATCATCATGTTTCAACATATACAAAGGGACTGTGATTTATAGAGCCTGGAGTATACAACCACCTAATGCAGGGAAGACAAAGATACACCACGTAGGCTGCCATTCTCCTTCATCTCCTTCATATAAAATGGTGTCTGTTACATGTTGGGCACTACTATAAGTAGTCAGGATGCAACAGAAAACAAAGGAGACCATCTTCCCATCCTCATGGTGTTTATATTCTAGTGGGGATAGAGACATCGGTACCCTTATCACAGTCATTTCTTCCTGAGCCCTGACACAGCCATGGTTTAGTTTCTCATTCTTTGCTCCAGATAATCACTACCTATCTATATGAGTGGGCATGTTGAGTGAGAACTATCGGTCATCCCTGATCTAGTACAGTCTGACAATGACAGAGAAATAGATTAGCCCCACAAAAAATGCACAATACTTTATACTGAAACATCTGAATCAAAACCTCTAAACCATAATAAATGCCAGATCAATGTATGGGCCATATTTAACTTACACTTCTCAATACTAAGTCTTATTGGATTGTCAAATCTTATTGGATTGTCACAAAACTTGTGATTTTTCCCATGTTTTTATTTAAATTCCAGTTAGTTAACCTATAGTGTAATATTAGTTTCAGGAGTAGAATTTAGTGGTTCATCACTTACAGACAATACCCGGTACTCATTACAAGTGCCCACCTTAATCCTCACCACCTACTTCAACCATCTGCCCACCCACCACCTCTTCAGTAACCAGCAGTTTGTTCTCTATATTTAAGAGTCTGTTTCTTGGTTTGTCTACCTTCCCCCTCACCCCATGTCCATTTGTTTTGTTTCTTAAATTCCAAATACGAGTGAAATCATATGGTATTTGTCTTTCTCTGACTGACTTATTTCACTTAGCATAATACTCTGTTTAATGAATTAAAGTTTAATTTTAGAAATACATCTTAAGAGGTTAATTGCTAACAGATTATTAACAGACAGATTTTTATTAATCACAAAATGGAACATAATACCAAAAAAAATCAGCTGTACAGTTTCGCCATAGTTCTTCTGTGTATATAAACATATTTCAAGTCATGAAATGTGGTTAAATTTTGTGTAACTCACCACTTCATAAGTTTAATATGTCAAAAATTGTGTTAAATATATTACTGTTAATCGCATCTTGATTTAAGCAAATTTTAGCTCCAGCTATCTGGTCAAGTCAGACTGAGAATGAAAAAAGCCATGTAGGTCCAAATTGCTGATTTATAGGATTAACCTAAATGAGGAAATGACAATAATCACTTTCTTATTTTATTTTAGTCTGAACTCCCCACTAGGACCCTAGTTTTGTGTTTTTTTTTTTTAAGTCAGATTTTTAAATTGAAAATTCAGTTTTGACAAAGGTAATGTCTCACTTCTCGAATGGGTCAATTTCTTCATGTCTGTTACATAAAGAGGTCCCATCTTCTTTGCTTGTGTAAACGTTTTTGAACTTCCAAAGACCAGATGAAGTGCCACCTTATCCTCAAAGTTCTCCTTCATCTGCAATAGACTCTTCTCTAAGATCTATCAGCAATTTATTTTTATAATAATAACAATACATTCAAATGTGCTGATTTAACATAGTATATTGTAACTGCTACATGGATTTTAAAATTGTCACAAAAAATTGTTACAGATTTTGTCTGACTCAGTAGGACTGGTAGTAGGATCTAAATGATACCAAAGAGTGACTATCAGCTTTTCCATTTATTTATTTATTAATATTTTTATTTATTTCTAGGAGAGAGAGAGAGAGAGAGAGAGAGCGTGAGCAGGGGAGGGTCAGAGAGAGAGGGAGATACAGACTCTGAAATAGGCTCCAGGCTCTGAGATGGCAGTCAGCACAGAGCCCATCGCGGGGCTCGAACCCAAGAACCGCGAGATCATGACCTAAGCGAAAGTCGGACGCTTAACCGACTAAGCCACCCAGGCGCCCCTCCATGTATTTATTATTGGTCCTCATATTTATTATTATCTATTTACTCTAACACACATGCCTTAGGATGTGCATATACATTCTTTTGTACTGGAATCCTCATAAAAATAAGTTCTGATTCAATAAAGATGTGACTTTTTAATCACTTCGCTTACCTCCATAATTGATTTATATCTTTAAAACAATGACAGCATTTTTTCCATTAAAATTAAGATATCATTTGTGACACATTCATGGTGATTCAATGAATATAATTAATTTTAACTTTACCACAAAGTAAATATTTTCAATATGATTTTTTAGTGTTATTTGAGGCATAAATGATCCCACAATCTGGAATAATTTTTAAAATTTGTTTATGTTTATTTTTGAGAGCAAGAGAGACAGAGCATGAGTCAGGGAGGGGCAGAAAGAGAGGATGACACAGATCAGAAGCAGGATCCATGCTATGAGCTGTCTGCACAGAGCCCAATGCAGGGCTCGAACTCACAGACTGAGAGATCATGACCTGAGCCAAAGTTAGCTGCTTAACCAACTGAGCCACCAAGGTGCGCCCCACAATCTGGAATATTGCTAAATGTCTCAACCCTCAGTTTCTGCATTATGAAATAGATTTGCCCTGAATTGAGGAACATTTCCTAGGTTTTATCACCTGACTCTGCTTCTAAGAGCTATATAACTTTAGAAAATTCCTTTGGCCTGACAAACCTATATCTACGTAGGTTTTTATAGGTTTATCTACCTATAAAAATGAAAAGTAGGTGATTTCCATGGACCCGTAGAACACACACACACACACACACACACACACACACACGCACGCACACACACATACACACCACCAATGGTTCTGTATTGATACAAAAATGTCTACTTCCTGGTGACATGTCAAAGAAAGCCAAAATGTGCAACCTGATAGTTAAAAGACAAGGTTTATGAAAATATAAATGGTAAGAAATGGCATGAGAAGAAGGAAAAAGATAAGGCAGATTTATATATCTGCCTTCAGTAGAGTTTATTATAGTTATTGTAAATCACACAAAGTGCTTTTGTGAAAACAAAGCCTTAATTACTTATTTATATATTCAAAAGGTAAACATTGATCAGCATTGTGCTATGTGTATGGGGTTCTATTGACTTCTTTGCTAATAAGGCAAAATGCACTGAAAGAATTAACAATGAATTAAAGTTATTCTATTTAACCTTCAGGTTTATTGTAAATTTGAATCTATAATTAGGTATGCTTCATGATTATTTGGCCAGATGCCAAATCTTTTGGAAGAGAAAGATACACTCAGACCTGAAGGCAGTAACATTGAGTGTACATATTCTCTCAGCCTGTCAAATGTCTCCTACGGCATAATTTAGTCAGTAAAACTCTTGTGGCTTAAAACAATGTTAAAATGCTCACAAGTCGAGGGCTGACTTCTAGAATTGGCCTGATGACTTTGCAGATCCAGGCTACAGAGAGCTTCTGGAGTGTGACTTGAGAAGAAGGAACAAAATGAAGACAGAGCATTTTGACTGCTTTTCAGGCATCTTAACTGCAATTGACAGCATGCTCAGCATAATATGCTCTGCAAAGCTGAGTGTTGGTTAATAAAAAAGGAGGAGTGGTATTTCATGCTTAAGTAAGTTTAGGAAATCCTGAATTAAACAGTTTCCCAGGTTTCTTCATTGCAGAATCTCTATTGTGTTTAATGTTTGACTTGAATCTTCAACACAATGATGTAGGAGGCAGAATCGTCAAATCTATTTGACCAATAGAACTGTTCTGTCTCAAAGCATGGCATAGCATTTGTGGTCAAGTATATAAACCCCACATTGTCCCCAAAAGCCTTTGTTCCACTATCACACATCACATTACATTTAACCGTTCATCAGAGGCTCAACTAAACAGAATGGAAAGCGTTTAGCTGCCAGGAGCCCAGAGACTTCCACAGAAGTTCCACAGAGTTGAAGCTTTATTTTTATTTATTGGTTCCATGTAGATCAATGCCAGAATGTTGTAAAATAAATCATCTGATAAGAATACTTTTCTGGTTGTGTTGAGATAAGCTGAATCAAAGAGAGAGATATCCTTTCATTAATATTCTTAGGGTCACAAAATACCAGCATTTGTATTTGTGCTGAGATGATCGGTCAAAGATACACAGAGCCGATATTAAATCGAACTGATGTGATTGGCCTTGTAGTGTGAACATGTAATAAGGCATATCTTTCTTCCTTTACATCCAAACTTAAGTTGGCCAAATTCTAAGTCAGAATTACAAAAAAAAAAAAAAAAACCACAAGACAAAAACAAAAACCTCAAAGAATGCATCCAATGTAGAGTTCATATTATAATATCTACAGTATAATTATATTTTGCAAATATGGATGAACTCACTGGAAATATCTTACAAGTGGGAATAACTGATATTCTAGATATAAGTAAATGATAAAGTATGAAGCATGAAGAACTCCATAAGAGCTTGCTTAATTGAAGTACCACTATTGTTTATTTTCAAAACAAAACTGACATTTTCCTTTCAAAATAGAACCATTTCTTCTGTTTTGTAGAATCCCGTTTTATATTTTTAAAATAACTGTCAATTACATTAAAAGAAATCTTTAAAGGGATGAAATGTTTTCTGTTGGGAATATTAAATGTAAAGCAAATCTCACCACCCCCCTCCTGCACACAATATAAAGTATATTGATAGAAACATATTTAACATAATGCTTTCCTAAACAAAAGTGAAAATGAAAACATTATTTGTGATATCTGGATTGTATTTCAGGAAAAATAATCTGTACTTTTTAATGTTCTGCTTTCCAATGTTTTAAATGTTGTGGTATTTTGTTTGAGTGCAGTATATGCAATGACTAAATACCATTGACACCAAATTTGTGTATATATCTGGTCACAGAAAAACTATGTGTGGTATTCCTAAATTAAGTAGTACTTGGAAGGAAACAAATACTAAGAACATTTTTTAAACTGTGTTGATGAAAATACTATAAGAATAAGATGCACTGGAGACTATGATTATCAAGAAACTAATAGTTTTTCTACATAAAACATGGGCAAGAAATACCATATATATATAATACACTAATAAATATGACAGATTAAATAATTTCTCTTACAGAAGAGTTATGGATACAATTGTAGACATAACTTAGAAAGGCTGAATTCAGATGAATCTTGTAGAAATCAGTTTTATTACCTTGTAAGTAGACTTTATATAATAACTCAAAAAGTTAAAGTCTGAGACATTTCTTTGTGTTAACTGGACATATTTAGTTTACTAGCTTACTGAATATATTTCCTACATACTTTCTGTCTGACTGATACAGAAATCTGTCCTCACCTTCACCTCCCCCAAAAAAGTGAGCTATGAGGAAAAGTACACAGAGCGATTATTATTTTGGCAAATCTGCCAATACTTAGATCCTGGCTCTCACTTTTCTGAAACAAGAAACTTATTTTCCCTGTTTTCTGTTGATAAGAGTAGGAGAGAGACTCTTGCTACATAAATTCAGAATAATCTAAAGAAGATATGCCAGTTCCTAAATGTATAATAAAAACTCTCATTGATCAGCATTTTTCTATTAAAGGTAAGACAAAATTAACATTCTATCTACCTTTATTAAGTACAGTGGAGTTTATAGATATTTTCCTAAAATCTCTCAAAGTCCTAATTGGTATCTGTTTTTACCTTCGATAAACAGAAGAAACTGCGGCTCAGAGGAGTTAAGTAACCGATTTAAGATCACATAGCTGGTAAATCACAAAGTCAGATTCAAACTGGGGTCTTAGGCAGTTTATTTATTTTTAAAAATTTTTAAATATCTATGTATTTGTTTTGAGAGAGAGAGAGAGAGACAGAGAGAGAGAGAACGAATGTGGGCGGGGGAGGGGCAGAGAGAGAGAGGGAGACCTAGAATTTGAAGCAGGCCTGACTTGGGGCTCAACCTCACAGACCATGAAATCGACCTGAACTGAAGTCAAAGTCAGATGCTTAGCCAATGGAGCCATCCAGGGGCCCCTTAGGCAGTTTATTTTGATACAGTGTTTTCAAACAGAGATGTCTGAATTCCTTTTAAAGAGATTCTATGATCTAGTGAACCTGAGACTATGTGCATGAACCAGGGATTTTTAAAGCTTGTTCATTATTCATTGCATAAGGAAATATCTTTTTAAAAATATATTTGGTAAAAATGATTCTTTACGGATTATCATAAACAATTATAAGACAAATTTCAAAATTCTCATAGAATTTGTGGGCCTTTAAGAGGATAGGTGAGAATCTCAGCTGAGAAACTGGATTAATTTTTAAGATCGTAGGATTTGGAGTCAGATAAATCCTGACTGCAGTCACTCACTCATTAGCTCTCAGGGCTTCAGTTTCTTCTGTAGGTTGGGATGAAAATATCCACTCTTAGGATTGTCATGAAAGTTAAACGAGATAAAGTATTTAAAATTAACTAACACAGTGTCTACTACAGAGTAGCTGCTCAATAAATGGTAGTGACTGATTTGTGTTTTTGTCTCAAAGTTGTCTACTCAGACATGCTGACCTTCTTCCTAAGGATCATCGCTATTTCATTAAGTCTGGAATCAGATTCTGCCCCAAGAATTCATGGCTTCCTGCTAGGCAGATCCAGTTTGCATCTGTCTGCCAGAGAAATCTCTCCTGATCAGGGCTTAGAGGGACAATAAATGATTTGTCTCAATGGCTCTTTGGCAGGCTACCAATTCATACCCTGCATTCTTTAATTAGATATGTTAAGATCTATAAACTGTTTATAAGTAAGTCAAAGGCCTGTAACACTTTTTGTTTGTTTGTTTATTCAAGGTACTGTTTAAGCCTTAGCTCTTTATTCGTGGAAGGCAGATCTATTTCCAAGTTCTTGAAGTAGCACTTCATTTTGGCTCCTGTGTACTGCCTACTATGAAAAATACCATGTGTGAAAAATAAGAAGTTAACTAGTCCATAGCTCCCCTTTAGTATCCCAGTCATACGTGGGACAGGGAAAGGAAACTAGGGAGAGCAGATGGAGAAAATAAGAAGGTGATTTCAAATATGCTTAGTAAGGTACAAGGTACCCTGCTTTTACTTGCCACCAAGAGCCTTCTGTCACTCTATACCAATGCAGGAGGCTTTGAAGGCTTCATTGATGGTTAGATGAGCCCACTGGGATTTTTTCATTTGCACGAGACCCATCATTTTTAGAACTTGCCAGAGTGAAGGACAAGTTAGTTGTGATTTGTCATTCTTGGAAATTTTAATTAAAGTCTGATAATATGGAAATTTTTAGATTTGTTTTCTCTTACTGAACTCAGTTCCAGGGTCTCTGAGTTGGGGCAAAGATTTGTCTGAGTTGAATCATTCTCAGTCTAAATTCTTAGATTCAGTGCAGATATTTCAGAATAAACTATATTCACAAAGTGCTATGTACCCATCTGACTGGGAAACAGTCAATTTAACTAAGCTCATAAGGAACACCAAAGCAATTTCACAGCTGATGTAGGCCCACAGACCTTTTATATCCTTTTTTATAGCAAAGTCATAGAATTTAAAAATTGGAAGCAAACTTTAGGATTATCTACCCCAACCACTCCATTTTATAGAATCTATATTCCCAGGGTAATGAGAGGCTCATTGAGGACAGGGGCCATATCTTAATCATCAGTATTCTCTAATGAGTTGAGATATGTCTAAAACCTTAAACTAGTCATTGACTTGATTTCAGGCATTTTTGGATAACTAACAGTGGCCTCCTAATCACTGTACCATATTGTTTAATTAGATCATCCTATATCCTTCAGTCCCTAACAAATGAAATATTAAATACAAATAGATAAGGTGGCACAGTGTCAACCAGGCAGCAAGACTGAATTTTTCATATTTCAATGGGTAGGGGTATGTATAATTTCAAGATATTACTATTAAGTATGTGGAAGCACCCTTGGCTCAAGGGGTAAGAGCAAACCACACTTTGGTGAATACTACTGTAGGAAGGAAAAAGATGTAAAATTCCAACACAAATCAATACAGATCTTTCTTGATGTACAATGGGTTTCCATCCTGAATAACACAAGTTGAAAATATCATGAGTCAAAAATACACTTAATGCCCTTAACCTATTGAACATCATAGCTTAGCCTGGCCAATGCTAACTGTGTTCAGAACACTTACATTAGCCTATAGTTAGGCAAAGTTATTAACAGAAAGTTTATTCTATAATAAAGTGTTGAATATCTCATGTAATTTATTGAATACTCTACTGATGGAGAAAAACTGAATAGCTGTAAGTTTATCAGTCATTTACCCTCGTGATCACCTGACAGACTGGGAGGCGCAGCCGCTGCCTCTGTTCAGCATCAGACACGAGTACTGTACCGCATATTGTTAGCCAAGGGAAATATCAAAATTAAAAATTCAAAGTACAGTTTCTATTGAATGCATGTTGTTTTCACATCAGTCTGAAGTTGAAAAATCGTTAAGTCAATGAAGCCTTCTATGCCTGCTAGTGGGATAGAGTGACAGACAGCTCTTGGTGGTAAGTAAAAGCCCCTGTCCCTTCCTAAACATATTTGAAAGTACCTTCTCATTTTGTATCCTGAATCAGGGACCCTTTGTATGTGGAAAGGATGCGAGGACATGGCACAGAGGTGCCACCTAGTGACTGTATTTTTTGGGCTGTGAAAAGCACAGATTTGCTAGCATGGAGAATGGGATTTGTTTGTATTTTGGGTCATCTGTAAATATATTCTAACACAAAATATCTATTCGTATTTTGCTGTGCTCTATCAAGTTCAGAAGAAAAACTGAATAATTCTCTGCAAGCCTTTAAAAAACACAAAGGCAAACAGTGTAAGATATTTATCAAAGTGCTTTGCTCCTTATAAGCGCACATACCACTAGTTGTAAGTAAATCCATTAAGGAAAATTTCTAATATATGATGTGATAAGAAGAGTAGAACACATTCCTGCCTTCCTATTATCCTTAAGATTTTTTTTTATTTAGCAGTGTATTGCACATAGTAGATACTTGATAAGGGATGTTGAATGAGTGCATACATTAATGAATGGATAGCTACACGAATCCTTAAACTTAGGGGATTTCAAAAGAGATTATGTTACCTTAGAAAGTGGACAGGTCTGATTTTTCCTCACTATCTAGATGATCAGTAGTAAGACAGCCAACTCATATCTGTGTATAATCTCATTTTGAATTCTTAGAGAAATCCTGAAATCAAAGGACTTTGGTGGTTCAAATTGAGGAGGATGGTAAAGGAAGAGGGAAAGCCAGAAAAGGGCCAAAAAAGGTGCTATAAATGAAATATAAGGATTGGTGAGATGCACTACCATTTCTACTTGGCAACAGAAATCACTTCTAACATGACACCCTCACTGATGGTATGGATCTAGTTAAGTTGCCGTTATCAATTATAAGATGAGTATACAAGATGCCCCTGTCCCTTTCTCTCTCTTTCTCTCTGTCTTCTCCCAACCCCACCCCAATGCTTTTCTGAAATCAAGCCTAATGGTAAGAGAACAGGCTCATATGTTCACACGTGTAGTTGCCTAACAATTGTAATGTCCTGCTACTTTTTGTAATGGGTGCTACTTTTATACAATAAAAAGCAATAAGTAAATGTGGTGGACAGATTATGAATTGGAAAGATTGTGATCTCCTGGCTGCATGATTAGAGGCACAAAGTCCATACACACATGAATCAATGAATGGGTTTTTAAAGATTACAAATATCATCTCTTTTCAAAACCTCGAAGACATAAGATGTGACAGTAAAGAATGGCATTTTGTTTATTTTTGTTTGTTTGTTTAGATGAGCACAAAATTGCAGGGGAAGAAAATTAGTTGGCATACTCTTAGCAGAAAAATGCCCAAACAGGGGCCTCCCAATTTGCGATGGCTAAGGTTTGTGATCTTTAAGAAGTCAATCAGCAGATGAGGCTGTGTTGTTAGGTTGTTGTGACAATGGTATGAGACTAAATAAAACCCCTAACATAATGCAGGGAAATACAAAAACTATTTGGTGATTTTGTGGGTCCTTGGGTAAATTGTTTGACCTTTCTGAACTTCACAGTCCTTACCTATGAAATGTTGATACAAATATTTTATATATCACAAGACTCTTTTAAGAAGTCCATGTCTGTTGAAAATACTTTTTAACTGTAACTCCTTTTGAAATACGAGTTATAACATCTCCATTTGCAACCAAAGCACAAAACAGCCTTGTCTATTTGCATTTGCAGTCACTATTTAATCTCCCTAAGATAAACAATGGGAGAAAGATGCAAAATTGGCTACTACACCTGACCAAATGATCAACAAAGGCCTAAGATTTGGAGCTCTGGATTTATGCAGCAAACAGAAAGGCTCTTCTGTCTAGTAATGCCCTCCTGATGTGCATGGTTAACTGTGAAATTTCCACCATTAGAAAGAAATTGTTTAGGGTTATGTAGGAAGCTCCTTTCAATACAAATATTCTTAGGAAGGTATATATTTGAGGTTTATCATTAAGACTATCACACAAGCATACATTGGTCTAACAACTCATTTATTAATAAAAAACCGGCTGAAATTCATTCATTTCCGGCCATAAGCATTATCAGTACAGTGAGATTCTCTGGACTGGGAGCAGTGACTGAGGATAAGGGGGTTCTACAGGAGGCAAGGAGCACTAAAGTGAAAATTATGTTCTCCAAATGTGATCAAGAAAAGCAAAAATCAGAGGGTTTATCTTCCCAGCAGCTTTACCCTATTCTCCTAAATGCAAAATCTCATGAAAACATCTTTTTCCCTTTTTTAAAGTTTTATTTATTTTGGGAGAGAGAGAGAAAAGAGAGAGAGAGAGAAAGAGAGAGAGAGCCCAAGCAAGCTCAATGCTGTCAGCACAAAGCCCGGTGGGGGGCTCAATCCCACAAATGATGAGATTATGACCTGACCTGAAATCAAGTTAGATGCTTAACCAACTGATCCACCCAGGAGTCCCCACATTGTTTCCTTTTAAGTTTCTTTTCAGTATTTCAAAATTAAAAGCCAACTTAAATATATATTCATTCCTACTGGGAACAACTACAAAAAAACATTTGCTTGCTGGCTTTTACAGAGCCATGTGTCCAAGAACAAAGAAACTGTTTCCTACATGTATTATTGAATGAGTAATCACTTATTACACCATAAGTCATTAACTCCAATTGGTTCAAGATTTACTAGCATTTCTGATTCTTTCCTGTATGGATTCCTTCTCTAATTGACCATTGGGCAGTTGGGATTTATCTCCTACATTAAGATCTTTTAGTCTTGTGTGTGTGTGTGTTTGTGTGTAATATCAGCTCATTTGTTTTCTAAAGTATTGTAATATTGTTTGTAATAATGTGGTCTACAAATTAAGACTTATTTAATGGATTTTTTTACTTCTTATACAATGAAATAGGTGATTATAAACATTTAACGTAAAATTCAATGGTTAAGTAGTTAGTATTCTCAAAAAATTCATGACCCAAATATTGGAAAATCCGAGGATTTTTGGTAGGTTTTGAGGGACAATATTGATGTAGAGAAAAGAAATTCTTTTGTCATCTGATGTGATTGGCAGAATAATGACCTCTCACTGGTGTCCACATCCTTATTCCTAGAATCTATGAATATTAGAATTGCATGGCAAAGGGGAATTAAGGCAGCAGATAGCATTATGGTTCCTAACCAAGCAAACATAAAATAGGGAGGTTGTCCTAGATTATCTGGGTGGGTCCAATGTAAACACAGGGTACTTAAATGTGGAAGAGTGAAGCAAGAGTAGTGATGTAATATGAGAAAGACATGAATGGTCATAGCTGGCTTTGAAGTTGGAAGAAAAATAGAAATGAAGGACTATGGACAACCTCTAGGATCTAGAAAACACAAGAAAACAGACTTTCCTCCAAAAAAAAAAAAAGAAGGAAAGAAAGAAAGAAAGAAAGCGGTCTTGTTGACACCTTGATGTAAGCCAGTGAGATTCATTTTAGACTTCTGACCTCCAGAACTGTAAGATAGTGTTTTAAACCACTGTGTTTGCGATAATTTGTTATAGCAGCAATAAGAAACTAACATGCTAAGGAAATCATTCATTCATCCATCTATTCATGCATTCACTAAATCTTACATATCTCCTAAATGCAAGACACTGCCACATTCATGTAATCAGTGTTCAACTAATGGAGCTGCCTTTTGTTAACTTCTGTTTTCTTTCTTTCCACTGGTAACTTAGGAATCATTAGATTAGTAGTAAACGCTCTCCTTTCTATGAAGATTTTGGGCAGAAATTTTACTTTCCATCAGCTTTTGATTCTCTCCCTTTTTGAGTAGATTTATTAAGGGAACTCCATCCGCATGTAAATCTAAGCTTTATGTTGGATTTGAGAAAACTCATGTTTATTTCTTTTAAAATACAAAAGATAAAGGTATATATTTCAATTCTAATTTTTCAAGCTGCTAAAAAATTCCTGTCAATTTGCTCATTTTTTTGTATCCATTATGTATCCATGGATAATCCAGTCATTTAAAAAACTTTTTAAGTCTATTTATTTTGAGAGAGACAGAGACAGCATGAGGAGCATAGGGATAAAGAGAGAGAATCCCAAGCAAGCTCCACACTATCAGTGCATATCCCAACACGGGGCTTGAACTCACGAAACGAGATCATGACCTGAGCAGAAACGAAGAGTCAGACGCTTAGCTGACTGAGCCACCCAGGTGTCCCTCGTCATTCTTTAAGACACTGTAGATAGATTTTTAAAAATATTCAAAATAAAAAGAATCAAAAAACTTGCCTCTTTCTGTAAAAGATCTTGGCATCTAGACGTGTGACAGACAATTCCTCCAAATATAATGCAAGGCATTAAGGGCTTTGATGATTGTGACATAATTCCATAACTTCTCATATAGTATAATATACTAGTATGTACCTGGTACATACTTATTAGAAGCTCACATTCATAAGTCTATATTATTTTATGTATCTGAAGTAGAGAGTTGTAATCATTAAAACTAATAATTCTGCTATATACTAATCATTTGACTTAACATTAAGGGCTTGTTATTAGTATGTGTGGTGTTTGACTTTGAGGCATTGATCCATATCTTTGGTGGTGCTTTACTTTGAGCACAGAGTAAACCAAAAGACCAATAGCTTAAAATGATATTTTGAGACAAAACTGAAGATATGTCAAGGAAGAAAGGACTGAATGAACAGTGAGAAGAGAGAGCACCCACTTTCTTCATCTGTAAAAAAATAAAAAGAGCATCCTATTCTAAATTGCATCATAGATTTTCTGCTATATTTTATCTGGAAATTAATCGACTAATTATGGATAATTATAATTAATATCTGAATTCATTATATTCAGGCATATTAATTAGAATTTGAAATATATTCTGAGCAGTCTTATACTTCCTACACTCTAACAATCAGAGAATAATGGAAGCCTGATTGTTTTAAATTAGAAAAAAAAACCCCACAAACCTTAAAATAAATTTTGAAATAATACTACACGTTTATTTTGCTGGAACTCATCACCAGCTTGCAGCGAGACTTTTGTACTCAGGTAGCCATTTTCTTATGGCAGCAAACTTGTAGCGAGGGACTGGGATTTCACAGACTTCACTTGGTGCCTCCTCACCTCCATTCTTTTCTACTCTTACAGAATTATATCTGTAAAATACACAGTAATATTATTCCCTTCTTTACAATACAACCAAACACTGAATCCTTTCCCAAACAACAGGATAAAGTCCAAACCAGTTGGCGAGACATTTGGGTTATTTTCCCTATGTTGGTTGGCGTCCCACCATCTGCAGAAAGGGGTGGGAGTCATCCTTGTTGGACCCGCTTCCTTGTCCTTCAATCTAATCAGCAACCAAGCTCTGATAAATTTTCCTTCTAAATACTTTTTGAACAGATTCTGTTCTTTCCTTGCTACTACCACTGCCCTATATCAGGCTCTCAACACCTCTTCTTGGATATTATATGATAACATTTTCTGATGCCAGTTTTGCTCAAACCAATTATTTCTGTACCTTGAGCCTCAGAGTTACATAGGAAGCCTAATAATTAGCCTAAGTCTAGGGTTAAATAGACAAAACTTCCAAGTAGTGTACACAACATCCTTAATGATCTCGCCATATTCTTCCATAGTACTATTGAACTCTCTGCTCAATTTACACTCTAGAGATTATTTGGAATCTCTCTCAAACACACTGTGCTATTTTATGTCTCTGCATTTTTGCCCATGTTCAGCTCTCTGTTGGACTTCCCCCTTTATCTCTATGTTTAAACTATTCAGAAATCACCTTCTCCAGAAAGTCTTTTCTGATACTCCTCAGGTGGGATCAGAGTTCTCAGAGTACATTACACATACCTTTATTATAGCACATATTGCATTATATTAATTTCTTCTGCTTCCATGTTTCTCTCCTGCACTGGAATGTGGGATTCTTAAAAGACAAGCAGTGGGCCAATCACTTTGCTTCTCCCAATAGATAATGCAGTGTCTGACACATTTAGGTGCTTATTAAGTGGTTCTTGGGAATTGACAGAAACTTCACAAGCTAACTTAACTTCTGCCAATTTCCTTTCAATTGTGATGTGGTAGTCCTATGGACCACATATGTTTGTTACTCATTTATACACCCACCCATTCACCTATTCATTCATTTAGCCATCTACCCATCCACTCATCCATCCATCCATCCATCCATCCATCCATCCATCCATCCATGAGTATTCCTTGATCCAGGTATATTCCTTGATCTAGGCATTAAGAATTTTGAATCTTCTATTTAGTAAACAAGTGGATAAATTATCCCATCTTTTCTTGCTATCATGTAATCACTTGATTTTTGATGGAGTATTTTTCACCCCTCTCTATTTATGAATGAGTTTTACTAAAGCACACTACTGTTACTTAAGATATTCTTCTTATGCTCTAACCCTGTGGACTTTATATGGGTTTCTCAACCATACATCCATTCATTCACTTTTTCATTCATTCATTCATTGAGAAAAGACAATCCCTTGAAAAATAGACAAGTATAAAACTTTGATTTGTTTTCGTTTTTTATACTATTTTTATACTTTGATTTGTTTTTGTTTTTTAGTATAAAAACAATTTATATTGTTTTTTAGTATAAAACTTGATAATGCAATTTAAAAAACTGGGTTAATGCTCCTTCTCAATTACCATAAGAAATGCTAGAATAAAAAGCATTTTTAGGAACTATTAATATCTATAAACTGATGCAAGAGGGTGAATTTTGGTTTCTTTGGTAGTAAATTTATGTTTATTTTATTATCTTCCCTTTGCATGAGTTTCAAACAATGCTGGAAGAGATAGGTATAATATAACCTAATATAAACCAAAAGCTGGGATATAGTTAGTTGTCAGGAAACCTCCTAAATCTTGTGTTTAATTTTCAGTTCAACTGCTTTGTTAGGTGTTTCAGTATTTTCACTGAAACCATTTGGCATACATGGAGGATCTGCTAAGGAGCAACACAGTAGAAGATAGTAAAGTTACAGGAATAAAATCAGATTTTTCCTTATTTTCTATACTTTGTACCTCTTTGACTTTTTAAGCATTTCCTTTGTTTATGATGGTACTTGCCTTCCTTGCCAACTATATCTAATCTATGATCCTGTCCATGTATATGAAGATTTCCTCCAGGCAGAATTATCTGCTTTTTCTCCAGACAGAAATTATATAATATATTATCTTGAATAATGGTTAGTTACACATATGCCTGTCTCCTTAATAGATTATGAGCTCCCTTAAAATAATAAACGTATGCTCCCAGCACTCAGTGTCTGATACAGTTGTTCCTCAATAAATGTTTGCCCTAAATGATGAACAATATCCTCCAAATAGAAAATGGGGCTTCCTGGGGTAAGCTGAATGAAAGCATTTTCTTTTGTAAGAAAATCCAGGAAACCAGAGAAACGAAAAATTACTTGTAAAGTAGATGAATCAGGAATTATTCAACTTAAAGTAGGATTTCTTTACATAATGTCATGTCTCCTGGTGAATATAAATGATTCACTTTACAAATATTATATTTTGTTTTTTCAAAAATGACTGCTGTTCTTTAAAGTGAGGCATATATATTGGCTGATCAAATATTGAGCATTTTAATTTGGGTTTTCCCATATAGTTGCTGAGTGACCTTGAGTGAAATATTTGTTTTGTCTCTTTATTTGGCTGTAAAATGGAACTACATTTGTTGCATGGACTTAAATATGTTCTTAAAACATCAGTAAATACAATATGTTTAACAGTAGCCACTTTTAAATAGTGATTTTTCCAAGCTCAACTTAAGTATCTACACTGACTTTTCTGTTTGTTTTCAGAAATGGAAAAATTATTTTTTTTATTTTAGAGAGACACACACAGGTAAAGGGAGACACACACACACACACACACACACAGAGAGAGAGAGAGAGAGAGAGAGAGAGAGAGAAGCAGTCTACATGCTCGGCACCGACCTCAAGAGCATGGAATCATGACCAGAGCCAAAATGCAGAGTCAGATGCTCGACTGACTGAGCCACCCGGGCATTGCTGAAGAAGTCATATTTAATCCATATTTCTAGTTGTTTGAAGATTTAAAAATGGAGCCACTTTTTACTACATATAACAAGGATATGCAGTTAAAATTAAATTATTTACAAAATAATAATTTTCAATTGATGACTGGTAAAGATTATTTCTAGGGACAAAGTAAGGACAAATGTTGGGTATTTTAGCATACCCCAAATTTTAACCTCTGCCTACAGACTACACAAGGTGGGCTCAATTAATGTTTACTAAATTACTTTGAGTCTATAGGGAGCCAAATAAATACTGGCTTGTCTGGACTTTTCACTCTGTTGGATGGTCACTTTGGTGCTGTGTTGATAGCTATAACCAAGGAATATACAACCAGAATCAAAGCATCATTGTGAATTTGCTTCTAGAGTAGGAACTTCAGCCTTCATTTGAGGGGCTCAAGGTCACAGAAGAGAGTACTTGTGTTTATGGTAGTCAGACAGATAGTTTGCACTAGCAAACCAATAGATAGTTTTAGGTAGATTAGTTTGTATTGAATAAGGTAGACAGAATCAGCCTTAACCTCTTTTCCATCTTTCAACAAATAAAAGTGAAATATTAATATCACTTCAAAAGTGATCACAAAATGTAATTATAAAATGAATATAAATATTTAAATTGCTTTAATAGAATGGTGTTATTATTGGCCTAATGGTGGTCATTTTTAAGCCAGATGACCACTGGCCAGAATAGCGTAAGGTCTGTCATGGCAATTACAATAATAGTAATCCAAATTTTCAATATCACTGCATATCTCATTCACCATGAAAAATGCCCCTTACCTTTCAAACTTTGAGACTCTGAGGCTGATCAAAGAAGGATTTGCTTTTGTTCTTATTACTTACTATATTTCATGTCCTTTTTTTGAATAATGATGTTAATAATTCAATTTTCATTCCCTTCAATTGAAACAGAATCTGACTTGTCAAGAATATGTAAAAAAATATAAATTATGACTCCACGACCTTCATTTCTTTAGAACTTATGGGTATAAATGATATAAATCCACTTTCTTCAATATATTTTCAATGGGTCCAATATTTTCGTAACTATATCCACTTTATCTCTGCTTTAACTCTCTGACAGTAATATTACAAAATATGAAATCTGTCTTGAGTTATTTTACATTCCTTTTTTTCCCACTTCTGTAGAAGCAGTAAATGGACTAGTTTGAAAATCTGATATTTCTTACCCCTTGAATACGTTTATGAGAATTTTCATTTACTATTTTTTATTGAATAAAATGTTTTTAAAGCTTTGTTTGAAATGACTGGGGCTTTTAAAGGTTTGGATTTTATTCATAGGGTAAATTATTTTCCCATCTACCTTTAATGATCTTTTGCTTAGAGTTATATATTGCCAAATTCTTCTCTTTTGTATCTTGCACACCAGACTGCACATACTTTTAAAAGCTTTTGTTTATCATTTATACCACTCTTTAAATCCTGCTATAACCACATGCTCTTCAACTCCCTGACTAACCAAACCATTCTCCGGAGGTCTTTAACAAATTCACAACTAATGAAGGATGAGTTTCATTGAAAGCTGTGTTTATTTTTCTACCCTTCAATTCCATTCAGTTCAACATGTATTTATTAATCTTTCTACAATAATCCTTCCTTTAAAAAATGCTTATATTACATTTTTCCTAGGATTACAGTGCTAAGATATTCAATTTAAAAATACTTTTCCTGTGTTCATTGTTTTGAAATATTGAATCTCAGCAAGGAACTGACCAATTTGGGGTTAATGACAATTTGAATGACTGTTGCTTTAGTCATTCTATAGACAGGGCAAAAAGTATAAAGTCTCGGAGTACTTGAGAAACTACATAGTCCAAATGATATATAGCCCAATGCTATATATATGTATATTTTATACACCTGCATGTTATATATGTGTATATTTTCCCTCAAATTTTAACCTATATTTTTATCACAGTTACCCTGTGGTAGACACTTTTATAGGCATTTTACCAATTTTTACTTTCTCAATTTTCATACTAATTCTATATGTTAGGTACTATTATTATTCCACCCTCATCCCATTTACCAAAGGAAGACACTCTGAATAAGTTCACACAGCTAACAGGAAGCAGAGCTAGGATTCAAACCCAGGCAGTTGGCCATGTTCTTAACCCTAATGTTCTGCATGGTTTAAAGACATAGGAATCTTTGCATAGGTAAGAACAATTTATCTTTTTGCTTTATGACTTGTGATTTTTTGGTAAGAGTCCTTTCCATTGAAAGTTTTGCTACAAATAGGCTACTGTAAAAATGCCTTGTTATGCTTATCTTTAATAAAACTTTCTCCAAAAACAAAGCCAACAGTAGTATTATTGAATGCCACAAAACACCACTTCTTAAAATATTTTGCATCGCAGTTTTATTTGAATAGATAAGAAAGGTAATCCATCCTTTTAACTTATGAAAACTTCATCCAATAATTAGGGCATAGCCTAAGAAGGAAAGTAAGTATTTATCTAATCTTCACTTCAATCTACTAGGTGACATAACAACATAGAAATTACTTAATATTCTCTTTAAAATTGATGAAAAAAGAAATTAAAAAATTACTAACAAGATTAATAACTCCAAGATCTCATATGAATTTGAGATTATATATCTCTGTGGAGGCCTTAGGTACTCATAGGACTCAGATTTAGGGAGTCTTTTTATAAGTTTAGGAAAAATCAGGTTCAAATGACTTATTGCTCTAATTATATTGGCATGGCACTAAAACTTGGGAGGGCTACTAATTCTATATATAAAATGGAGAAATTTTATTAATCATATAACTTAATCCTTGTATGCATCAACTGTGAAATAATTTAAAATAGACTACTTCAATATGCTTTGGTTTGAGAGGTTATGAAAACGTATTCTATAATTTGACCAGAAACTGTTATAATATGAGATTCTTTAAATACATAATCATAGACTTGCTCAAACTTGTTTCATTCAGGGGGTGGAGATAATTCATAATCATGAAGTAATTTTAAGCATTTTTGATTGATTACAATTTAAGATAGGAGGTTTTTTTTTTTTCATTTCTAAAACACTCAGTTTCTCAGATCAGCAAATCCTGTTTTAGACTAAAATTTAGAGCCATTTCTGGAATGAGAGGAGAAACAACTATTTAACCAACTTATACCTCTTTATGGGTCGGCAGCATCAACAAATCCTTTAACTCAGCAGTTACAAGAAATCCCTATGAACTTTTCAAAGCTAAATAACTTTAGCAGTTCCACTTTCTTCTTTAAATAGCCAGCAGCCAACATTCAAAATGAACTGCTAAATTCCTATAGAACAAGATAAAGGTTGTTTCTAATATCAATAGCTTTTATCTCGATTTCATGTCACCCAGAAATGCTCACAGTTAAAAACAACGCTTAAAAACACACTTATAGCAATGGGCTATCTTTTCAGACTGAGTATCTGTGGCTGAATTAGGAACAATCTGAAAATAAAACACAACTGAAATAAGTCCTTTGATTTGACAGTTTCAAGAGCCCAAAATCTCCCACTATCATATTACAAGAGAAGTATAGGTTTTCCCTCAGCTATTCCCTTTAGAAGCACTAAATGCTGTCCTGTTTCGTAATGATTTTCTAACAATGAAATACCAAAGTACATAGTTTTTTTTAAAGCTACTCAAAAAATCTTGTAAACTCTCTCCAGCTCTGTTGGCAAAGACATTGCAGAAGCTAATCACCTTGCAGCTACTACACAATGTGACACAGATTGACTGTCCCAGGCCTGAAGAATGAAGTAAAAAGATACTGGCCTCAAATCAGGGTCAGATTGTAAAATCCAGAGGGTGGACAAATCACAGATAGACAAGGACAAGTAACAGACATTAGAGTGGGACCGCGAGCATGCGGCCCATATTCAAGTCGGTTTGTTTCTATGACAATACAGAGGTCTTGTTTAATGGAGAGAGTACCCAAACATACTTTGAGAATGTATGTGGATACTGACCTGGACTTGTGACAGGACTAGAGGTAGTAGGCTCAATAATTTCTACAAAAAGGGAAAAGGAAAGAAAAGAAAAACATTTTGTGTATTAATCATACATAAAAGACAAACACTAATGAGACAATCAACAGTCATGCAACATATACACAGGTGATCTTTTATTTGAAGGCTTCCCTGACCATGGGAACCACTGAACAAAATCCAGTCTCTGAGGTTTATGGAACGCCCCATCACTGTCTTTGACAGTAAGTCATCTTTCACTCTGAGCCAACATTCAGGAGTCCTTTCCACATTCTGGTCTAGGGCATCAAGTTATGCTGTGTGGAGGTTAAGCCACCAGCCTTAGAGTTCTGAAGCAAGTTTTCAAGCCTTCCTTCTAGGAAAAGTACTAAAACCTACATGTGGAATGACTTCTTCGAAGAGTTGATGCCATATGTGGAATTTAAGAAACACAATAACAACAACAACAACAACAACAATAACAGCAACAACAGTAAAAGAAACACAACAAATGAACACAGGGAAGGGGAAGGCAAAATAAGATAAAAACAGAGAGGGAGGCAAACCATAAGATACCCTTAAAGACAGAAAACAAACTGAGGGTTGCTGGATAGGTGTTGGTTGGGGGGATGGGTTAAGTGGGTGATGGGCATTAAGGAGGGTACTTGTTGGGATGAATCACTGGGTTCTACTCCTGCAACCATACTACAGTGTACGTTAACTAACTTGAATTTAAATAGATAAATTAAAAAGAGAGAGAGAGCTGATGCCAGTTTCTATAAAGTCATTCAATCAGTATTGTTTCTTAATATGTATTAAAAGTAAAAATCAGAGGTAAAATTCATATATCTCAAAATGCCTTTCTGAAGATAAGTTTCATATTTTACAAGCATGTCTACAGAATTTGGCCATTTAAAGGACCAGTTTTGTCTGCCTTTATGTTTCTAGTTAAAAAGTAAACACACACACACACACACACACACACATACACACACACCTCACATATACACAAACATGTACACAGTTTGAATTACCTGAAATATATTTGCATATCTATAAAGCACTGCTGGCTATAGTGTAAGCATAATTAGAGGATAACTAGATCATTGGTGTATCAGTATAATTTTCCAGCAAGTATCTAACAAAAAATAAGCTCTATAGCATTTAAAATAATGTATGCACTTTTATTTAAAAATTTCATTTTAACTTATCTTTTAATGAGATAATTTCTTTTCAAGTTATTAAGCAGTGGTGATCATAAAAATAATAGTAATACAAAGATTAAACACCGTCATTGGCAATCCTAAGGTATATGAATAATTTTTAATGAGGAGAATGCAAATATCATGAAAACATGGCATTTTGAGAAACTCTAATTACATAGTGGTCTGACTTATTTCAGTACTAAGTACACACAGGTAACCTATTCCTTTTTAACCTAGTTAACAAACATGTCTTATACTAGTAAAAAAAAAAAAAAGAAAAGTCCAAGTTCTTGTAACCAAACACAGTGAGTGTGGCTGTGAGAGGTAAAAGCAGAAACCCTCATATAAAACCACATCTCTGAGCAAGAGATTGCCACCTTGCTCAGCTATGTTTCCCAAGCCTACAAAAGATGCTGTAGTCCCCCCACCCCCAATTGTTTTGTTTTTAATTTAATCTCCTTATTGGAACTCTTGCTGTCTTTCACTGATTCCTGTACAAATAAAGCTCTGGCAATTCCTAATTCCATTCAATAATGAACTCACTAACAGTCTAGCTCAGCTACTGGTTTGAATAACAAAACCTTACTTTAACAAGAGTTATGCAATGAAACTTCCAAAAATATTTTTGGGGGTCAATTACTTGGAGAACTAAAGTCTGTGTGCCTTAGTCTGCAAAGCTGATTACCTGGGTCCTTTCTGAGAGTTCTGAGCTAATGGATCAGCCAAGATGTTTAGGACAGTTGACAAGAATTATGGCTGAGGTTACAAAAGATCTGGGATGGGGGAATGGAACTTTTTAAGACAGACATTCTCAAATGGTCAAATAATTACTCAGATAACGAGCTATAATTCAAAATTCAAAAGTAAGTTCTGTGATTTGGTATTGTTGAGAAGTGGAAACTTACAACAGCAATTCTGAATTAGATTACTTAAAAATGTGGGATTTTTCCCATTTTCTTTCTCCAAGGAAAGTTATATATATTCACCATTAATATTTCAATTCTTTCTATGTGTTAAGCAATATTCTAGGTACTGGAATTATGGCAGGTAATATAATTGTTAAAAATGCCTAGTCTCAGGAAGCCTATGGATTATATAATGTAGAATTTAAAATATTAAAGCATTTTATCCTTATGTCAGAATGCCATCATTTATAGAAAATTAAAATTAAAAATAAAATATAGAGAAACACTCTCTAATTTAAAAATTTTTCTTTTGTTAGGCTGGCATAAACCCTCAAACGTTTATATGTTATTATGCTTTTAAAATTACAAAAAAAAAAGCTCCTTTAAAACTAGTGAAAATTTATGTTAAACTTAGTTTAATGCTATATAGCAAATCTCATTGATATATACTGGGAGTGTGTACTCAAAGGATTTTATAACTCAAAAATGAAATGAAAGCATAAAATGGCTTGTGAGGTAGAAGCTTAATCAGAAAATTTATTCACAGGAAAGCTAAATTCAGTAGGACAGTGAACAGAGTTTTCTATGTTCAGTAATTTGGACAATTGAACTTCAATTTCTTCAACTGTTTGGCTTCCACTGTTTTGAATTTCCAATGTTCACTTGAGAGTTTGCTGAAAAAGATGGCATGGCATACAACTTCATCTCAATGCCAGGATGGTATAAACAAATAGCTATCCTATTGAACCACACTCTTCATTGTGCTTGCTTATGTAGAGCTAAATTACTTATGTAAAGCCACATTGTCGCATAGCAAGGGCTTTTAAAAGAATACAGGAATTTAGTGCATGAAAAATTATGTTGTGCACAGGATCTACTCCATAATTTAGTTTCATAGTCAGTACATAATTTAGTTTTATAGTCAATACCAGATATTTTTTTCCAAATAGGCCAAGATACACTAGAAGTCATAATGAGATAATTTTATATAAAACAAGAATCAGGACCAGAAATGTTGATTGAGTTGGAGATTCCCATTATACAAAGCAAGGGGTCACACATAAGGCTGGATGGGCAGGAAGGAGAAGAGAAAACCAGAGGAAGTGAGGTCAAAGCACCAAGACTGGGACAAGCTGGTGCTGAAGGTTGAGGATAATAAGATTTCCTTATGTGAGATAGTTTGGTAAGTTAGAAAGGAGCCAGATAAAACTGGGATTAAATCTCAAACCTGCCATTATTTAACTACATGATGGTGAGCATGTTAATGAATCTCTCCAACCCCCCAGTGTCCTCATTTATTGAATTTAGATAATAGCTCTTACTTTGTAGGGTTGTTGGTAGGATTAAAGATACTTTATATAAACAACCAACTGAGACTCAGTAGCAGTAGTAGTTTTTGTTGTTACTTATATAAGTGAATGGAAAAATTAGTATCTGAGTCACTGAACATTAAGTAGTGTTAGGATCTGGGGAGGTTTAAGTTTACTAAGTAGAAGCAAAATTGGAGAATATCATGAGTAGTTGAAACTATATAAGTAGCAAAATTCCACCTAGAATGTGGACACTGATTTTTCTTTTCTAATTCAAAAGGTTAATATATCATGCTGTTGGACAATCATTTCAGAGTCATACTGGCTCTTAGAAAATAACTATAGAATCTAAGGTATTTTTTAAAAAAGTTTATTTATTTAAAATTTTTTACAGTTTTTATTTTATTTTTGAGACAGAGAGAGAGCATGAGCAGGGGAGGAGCAGAGAGACAGGGAGACACAGAATCTGAAGCAGGCTCCAGGCTGAGCTGCCAGCACAGAACCGGACACAGGGCTTGAACCCACGAACTGTGAGATCATGACCTGAGCAGAAGTCGGACACTTAACTGACTGAGTCACTCAGGTGCCTCTAAAGTTTATTTATTTATTTATTTATTTATTTATTTATTTATTTATTTATTTATTTAGAGAATCCCAAGCAGTCTCCATGCTGTCACTGCAAAGACAAACGTGGGGCTCAGTTTCACAAACTGCAAGATCATGACCTGAGCCAAAATCAAGAGTTGTATGCTTAACTGACTGAGCCACCCAGGTGCCCTAGAATCCAAAGTATTTTTACACAGTTCTAATTTAGGTACGGGTAGAAATGTATAGATCTTACAATTTTTATGAGGGACAAACACATTTTAATTTAAAAATAGGGTCAAATTGTAGGCATAAAGTATTAACATACACAGAGGTATTTAAAAATAAACTTTCCTCCTTATATCTTCAAGCTAATTGGAATGACCCTACCAAGTCAATATAGCAAGGTTCTTTTTCTATAAAATAATTATATTTTATTACTTAAAACTATACTTTGAGAAGTAGTTGCAACTGATTAGATCCAATAAATCTGTTCTAGATTTTCTTATACTCTTCGGATACTGATTTAATTTTTTAGGAATGACTTTTTGACCAGTTGCTATTGCAGCAATAATTGTTATTATCATTTAATTGCAATTGCTGACGTTTATTGAATTCTTGCTATGTTCCAGGCACAGCTACATATATTAACTTATATTCTTCTCCCTAAAACTCTGTGAGGGGCATACTCTTATTAATTTCACTTATACAGATGAGATAATGGAGCACAGAGAGGTTAACTTGTTCATAGCCACACAGCTAACAAGGAGTAGAAATGAAAAAGACTTGGTGCTAGGATGTCTTAGCATTCCATTTTCTCACCTTCCAGAAGAAACAGCCTGCTCACTTCTACTATGTCTATAATTACTTAAACAGGACATTCCTACGTGAGGGATCTTACAACTCTTTACCACCACAAGCTTTCCCAATAAGAGCATTTTTCTGAGATAGTTAATACGCGAGAGACTTCTGTTACCAAAAATTGAAGAGAGGCAAATTCAATGTTAATTCCTAGAGGCTTCTATACTACAGGACTTTGCATGAAAGAAAAAAGGTTTATAACATAGGGTTTTCCAATTTTGTTCTCATAGTTCAGGCCAATACCAAATATAGTTATTTCTGTATAAGCCTTGATGCCACTGAGGAACGGTTCTCCAAATAGCTCAGAGGACATTATCATAACTGGATTACACAATCAAGTAAGGATCTTGATCTTGTAAACTCCCACTCTCTTAACATGGTAGTATGACCAGATATTACTTAACTTTTAAGAACACTGGTTATTTTGATATGGATTGGACTTGAGCTATTTTTCCGTTGCATTAGTAATCAACCTGTAAGCAGTGAAATATTCTTCTGGAGGAGCCATGTGGGCTCTCCTGATGAACAACAGTAAAAGTTCTCAGTGAGACTTTCTTATGTGTCTCATTATGTGGAGAATCAGAGTGAGCGCTCCAGGGTTAATGGCAGAATATATCATTGTGGGCAATTGTATTACTGTAGGGAATAGCCTCAGCAAAGAGATGGTTTTAATTGTACATAAAACAGAGGTGAAGGGAAGTTCACCAAGACCGACATTTTCAATAGTTACATGAAAAAATGAGGTGTCGTGTAAAACAAGATTTTACTTTGTTAGTAAATGTGGTTTTGGCTAGGACAGGGGAAATGCTATTAAAACAAGGTATTGAGGAAAAAATGTGTGTTGTAAGAAGGAGCCATTTGTAACAACCCTTTCTATAGAGCTCATTAATTATTCTTTTGTTTCTAATTCTGCACACACGATATATGTTAGAATTGTCTTCTATCAAACCCTTTCATTTCTATGTATCTTGGAAGTTCATATTTGATTTCTAGATGCTTTTATCTTTATGTTATTACACAGCCATGACGTGTGTGAATTATCTTTTAGACTACTGAGAGATATCATGATTGTGAGTTGAGACATGGCAGAAATTAAACCTTTTGGTTGTCATGGTTTCATTTGAAAGATCTGATTCCCAATCATTGTGGAGTGGAGATAATGTCTTTTCCATAGTAAAATGAAGAAGATGGTGCCCCGGAATGACCAAAGTTAGGGCTGATGGAAGCCACGGAAGATAGACTGTGAGCTAGATTGGACATAGAAGAAAACAGAAAAAGAGGAAGGTGACCCTTTCCTCTTACCTTTATGGAAGAGGCCCATAAAGTATGTGTCAGGCTCTTAGGGCACTGGAATAGCAGAGACTTTGTGCAGAGGGAACAATTTAGGCATCACATTTTGCCTCCAGAGAAGAAACACATTCATGGGTTTGCAGCTGACATCAGTAACTACATGGTATTATTGTCTAATACAGACAGCACTATCTTGGCAGTCAAAAGATTTAGGTTCTATCCCATCTGTCAACCTTATGTGTCTGACTCTAACCTAATTTCCAGATTTCATCTTTCTAGTATGTAATGAGGAAGTTATAATGATTTGCTCACATACTTCACTGGATTATTTTTGTAGCCATCACATGGTTGTTGTTTAAAAGATGGTTTAGCATAGGGGCGCCTGGTGGCTCAGTTGGTTAAGCGTCTGACTTTGGCTCAGGTCATGATCTCACGGTTCCTGAGTTCTAGCCCTACATCGTGTGCTGAGCTGTCAGCACAGAGCCTGAAACCTGCTTCAGATTCTATGTCTCTCGATCCTCCCCTGCTCACACTCTGTCTGTCCGTCTCTCTCTTTCAAAAATAAATAATAAAAACATTAAAAAAAATAAAAGATGGTATAGCACAGAGGTCAGTGATAGAGGTTCTGGAGGAAACCTACCTAGAATCAAATCCTGAGTCTGATATGTAGAAGCCACTCACCCTCTGTGTGCATTAAATACAATGGAAATAGTGATAAAATTTACCACTCAACATTGTAGGGAGGGTAAGCGAGATAAAGTACTTCACACAGTAGCTGCTGAGAAATTAGATATATATCGATCTATAAAAATTAACTTATTTTTTGAATTGTTATTTATTTTTGAGAGAGAGAAGGGGTGCTTGGATGGTTCAGTCGGTTAAGTGTCCTGCTTCAGCTCAAGTCATTATCTCACAGTTTGTGGGTTCAAGCCCCGTGTCAGGCTCTGAGCTGTCAGCACAGCACACAAATTCTGTGTCTGCCTCTCCCCTGCTCACACTCTTTCTCTCTCTGTCTCACTCTCAAAAATAAAGATTAAAAAATATATTTTTGAGAGAGAGAGAATGAGAGTGAGCGTAAGTGGGGAAAGGGCAGAGAGAGGGAGACACAGAATCCAAAGCAGGCTCCAGGCTCTGAGCTGTCCTCACAGAGCCCAATGTGGGGCTCGAACCCATGAACTGTATGATCATCACCTGAGCTGAAGTTGGATGCTTAACCAACTGAGCCACCAAGGTGCCTCACAGTTAACTTATTTTTTAACTGAAATTATGATAAATAACCTTTAAAATCATTATAACACTACCAGCATTTTGTTATTTAACTGTTATATAATAACTACCAGTTATTCTAAGTGACTATCACATATTTCAACCTTAAAGGTAAAATAATTTCCTCTTAAGAAAACTATTTTTATTAATAAAAAAGTTGCAAAGTTATTTCCAAATGCTTACAAGGGAAATCCTATATGTTAAGATTGGCTGCACTCAATGATCAAAAATTCACTGTAACTTTACAAATGTACACAATTAGTCTGCACTTATTTTGAAGAAGAAGCTTTGTGCCTAATGAAAGGAATATCTTACGTGGAGCTATTGTTTGCAAATGTTTGAGTGTGTATATGTGATATATGATAGGATAAAGGAGAATTCACAGAGGCCCAAGAATGAGAGGGTTGATGTAAGTATCTTTATATGTGTACGTGTGTGTCTCCAGGATTCATTTGAAGACAAGCCTTATATCAAAACTAAAAAAGATGCATGTCTGTTATCATTATGGTAAATATCCCAAGGCAGTATAAATGTTGCTGTACAGATCTTTCTTGGCTTACGAAGCAGATATGTCTCGATAAACACAAATTAATTGAGAGTAAATTAAAAAATGTATCTCACGTACCTAACCTACCAAACATCTTAGCTTAGCCTAACCAACAAAACACACTCAGGACACCTACACTGGCGTACAATTGGGCAAATCATCTAACACAAAGCCTATTTTATAATAAAGTGTTGAATATCTCATGTAATTTATTGAATGCTGTACTGAGAGTGAAAACAGAATGGCAGTGTGGATACAGAATAGTTGTAAGTTTATCTGTGTTCACCCTCATGATCCCATGGCTGACTGGGAGCTGTGGCTCATGGCCACTGTCCAGCATCGTGAGAGAACCTCCTACTGCATATCATTAGCCTGGAAAAAGGGAAAATATCTAAATTCAAATTTTGAATTAAGATTTCTATTGAATGGATATAGCTTTCATATCATCATAAAGTAAAAAAAATCATTAAGTTGAACCATCATAAGTATTGACCTTGTCAATACTACCTCTTTGAATATAGAATATTCTCAATCCACCCAAAGCCAGTTCTGAGTGAGGAAAATGTTTTCTGTATTAAAAAGTGGGTATTAATAATAAATGGTGCATTCATATGCTTAATAATATTAATAAAATAACTTTCTAGACCTAAATTCACAGTTGCTACAAAATATTTCTCTACTTGATGAGATTTTGAGAGAATAATTTTGGAAGAATTTTGGACCTTTCTATGGATTACTATGGATTGAAATGTTTGTCTGAGACTTCTTCTAAGTAAGCTATTCTAACATTGACTCAAAAGACCACTGAAACATTGGGTTTTAGTGAATATCTCATATGGCACTCTGAAGTCAAAGACTGTGCCTTTCATCATTATATAAATAATCTTTGGAAAGGATCTGATAAGAGCATATTATTTCTGAAACATGCTTCCCAGAGTCACGGAGTAATAAATGTCTCTGCTTTCAGCAGACATACTTGGTGTCCTTTCTAATACAAATCAGAATGAAAATCAAGGTGAAGGGAATGTAGCTAAGTATACAACAAGGATCCAAAAGAGGAGTGTTGGCCACTGACATGTTTATAAACCACCAATGTATTTACAAAGCCCAACTGTATTGATGGCGTGCAATGAATTGCAGGGCCTAGGAACCTGGAAATTAACACTTGGACTGTTTATTGTCTTATTAAATCTACAAAATCCTGGTGACTTCCACCAGTGAATTGGAACCTGTGAGCTCTTTCCAAAGCTTCCCCATATATGACTGTAGAGATGAATGGCTTTTCTTGACTGCCTCTGGATTTTTGTTGGCCCAGGGATCTCCAAGGAGTTGGCAAATGACCAGATACTTTGAAATACTCATTTCACTGCATTAGCATATTACTCATCAGTTCAGCATGTTCAATCTAAATGGGAGTTTGATGAAATCAAATCAACACCATTACTGAGATTTAGCCATGTGAAATGTCTTAATATTGTGGGAGTCATACAGAAATGGATTCAAAACTCTGCTACATACTCACTGCAAGATCTTTCACAAGTTAACAGTTAAAGATAAGATGGGCTTTTCAAGAAGAATAACCAACATGAGATGACTTGCATACTGACTAGCATATAGTGGGAAGATACTGATTTTTGTATCCTTTTTCTCTGATCAAGATCCAACATTCCTGATATTATGAACGAAATCTCTTAATCTCTAGCTATTCATAAGACTTTTTTGGGCAATATATTTGTAAACAACTGAAGAATATAAAAAAAGGCCCCTGAAAACTAATAATAAAAAGACAAGCTTGTGGATAATGACAAATGTCCCTTGAGTACTGGCTCCATTGAAGATATGTTAAATGATGTGGCCAACAATGACAAACTCTTTTATAAAGAAGGATGCTATGGGATATCCATTACAGGCACTGAAGTGAGTTACAGGCACGTGCTGCTTCTGTGGGCTAGGTGATTAAGGACAGGTTTTACATGGAGCAGCAGGAACAGAATAGGCTTTCAGAATGAGTGTTACTCAGTCACACCAATGCTCTATTTGAAGCTATGTGGCAATGGTACAGCTTTCTGGGAACCAATGCTCACAGAAAATCAGGCTTGCCAAGGAGAAGTTAAGGTAAAATATCAAAGGCCAAGGGCAAAGCCTTGAGAGGTGACCACAGAAGCTTTTGTAGAGAAGTGCTGCCTGGACATTGACACATTGACACATCAGATTCTTTGGGGGTTATTAATTTCCTTTCAACACATCTGTTGAGTGTATTCTATTTTCTTGATATTATGCAAGGTATATTGATACAGTGATAAATAAGACAAATTCCCATCTCCATAAAAATATTTTAAGACAGATTAGCAATAAAGAAAAAATAAGTATTTACATAAGTTACACTATAGTAAGAAGTATCAAAAACAAATACTGAGTACTTTAGGAGTGGGTAGCAGGAGAATCAATCATGTAACTGACACATGGTTAGGGGAAAACTCTCTGAGATCTAATAAACTTTAGTTTCCATATTTGAATAATGTGTTTTGTCCATGCTGTTGACAGACAACAACAGAAGGAGATGTCATATAGGTTCATTGTTAGTGTGAGCCTGCTAACAACAAATTTAGCTGCCGCACAGTCTGCCCTGAGAAATATTCTTCAGAATATGAAATGGCACAAAAGTATGATATGATGTGCTCTCTGAATAGCAAGGTAAGAAAGTAAATGATTCTAGTTGTAAGCAGAGGATGTGACAGCCTGAAGACATCTTAAAGGCTATTCTGATCTCACTGGTTCATCTCAGTAATGAAGAAAATGAAGGCCAGACAGATACATTAATGTTTGTACAGCCAGTATATTACAGAGATAGAATCAGAAACCCAGTCTTTCCATTCCTAATCCGGTATCAATGAGGAAGAAAGAAACCTTTGCAATGCTCTACCTTAGTCTAAAAATGGCAAATCAAAGATAGCCAAGTCTTCTTAGTAATGTGCCAGGTACGCACTTTCATAATTTCATTCCTGTCATGGCATATGGTCCTCATAACAACACCTACGGCAAGGAGAGCAACTGACTGAAGATCTAGGACTCCACAAGCAATTTTACCTGGTGTCCAGGTCTGACCCAGTGAATTCTGGAGCACATTCAACTTTGGAAAATTTTCTACTTTAAATTGACTTGAAACCTGCAAAGGTGTATATATGCATATGACAGAGTGTAAGACAAATGTGTGTGTGTTATATGTGCTATACACATAAGTGTGTATATGTGTGTTATATGATACAAACATCTATGATATGAAGAACATTTTTTCCCTTTCTTGGTAGAATGTAAATATCACAAAGGCAGGAACTTTACTTGTTTTGCTAATCCTCAGTGCCTGGAACACTGCTTGGCACATAGTAGGTACTCAATAAATGCTTGCTCAATGAATGAAAGAATACGTGTACAATTGTATATATGTGGTAAACCTGCTCATGTGTCAATGTTATGGTGTGGATTATACTATGTACATGTCACACATATTTGACACCCCCATAACATCTGCTGACACAAGAGGATTTGTTTGAAAAGGAGTGACTCACAGATGCCAACCAAGCACCTTAAGGTTACAATTTAAATATATTCTCAAGATGAGAGGAGTTCTCTTACTGAGCCCAAATGGAAGTTTCAGCTTTGCTTGAGTATAAATTTCTTTTTGAGATTTTTTTTAATTTGGCAGGATTGAAGCAGTTACTATTATGCAAATTGAAATAGTAAAGTCTGACCAAGATCCTTGCCGCCCTGATCATATGATAATTTTTCTATATTTTATTCCCCTGCATTTAATTACAAAACGTTTCATTATCACAAAGAAAGAAAAGACAGACAATACAGGCAGGCATAATGAGTTGGGCATAAATATGTTCTAATTGCACAATCTAGGATACATATGTATCCTAGAAATACATAGGATATAATATAATAAAATATATAAATATATATATTAAATTATATTATATTAAATATAATAAAGAAATACATAGGATTTCAGCCAAGTTTAGTAGAGAACAAACTGGTTTCAAGCTCAATGTACCATGGATTTCTCTGGTCTAGGTTGTCTAGAAAATATTATTAATACCAAGACCTTTAATAGGCATGGAAAAAATTTAAGTTTAAAAATTTAAGCAGAATATTAGTTATGACTGAATTTTACTCCAAGTTATATATGTCAGTGAAGCAAGTTATTCTCTTCACCCAAAATTAAGCTCTCGGGAAATCCAAGGCATAGCACTAGTTGGTTAAGTTAGGTACAATGTTCAGCATCAAAACCATATTTGGTTTCAGGCACATACAAAGTGAAAGCAGTTGTTCAACATACTCACTTGTTTGATTTCTGGGGTTCACTACAGGAGTACACCAGGAAGCTGCACTCACTGGGGCCACTGTCAGAAACCAATGTTATCTATTGATACTTTTTGGTCAAATTTAGTAACTCCTCAAGCTGTCTTAAATGTGTAGGCTTTCCTTTCCCTTCTTGCTCACCCAATGTTCCTATCATTTTCCAAAATAGTATGTTTTAAGTGACTTTGTTGCTTCCTATTCACTTATCTAAATTGCCTCCTCTCGTGTCTCACACTGTTAACATTGGCTACATTAACTGACTTCTCTAAGCTTCAATTTACCTAGCTGTAACACCAACAAAATAATAATTACCACATCAGGTGACTGTGAAAACTAAATAGTTTTTCTGTAAAAATTTTAGCATGGTGCCTGGTACACAACAGACACTAAATATTAGTAATCACTTTTAATTTAACTTAAATAAATTACATACATGTTACATATTAAGTATTACAATTATTATTATCTTGTATCTAACCCCCAAGACGGAAGATTGTTAAGGAGGAGGGTGGGAGGCATTCTGACTAGCTATGACTATCTATGACTGAGACTCCATTCACTTTATGAACACAGAATGGTATGGTGGAAAGAATATAGATTCAAGAATTTATCCTGGCTCTGTGATAACTCTACAGTGCTGGGCAAGTTATCTAAACTTTCTAGGGCTGTTTCCTCAATCAAAAAGGGGAACAGAGACCCAAGAGAGAGGAAATAGCATGTTATTTGCCATGATGCTAGTGGGGATCAGAAGTGAGATCAGAATTCAGGTTTTCTGACTCCCAGGTCAGGCCTCCTGTTTATTGGCTGCTGGCTCCAACTGAAGCGCTTCACTCATTAATTCATGATACAGTGATTATTAATTACTATATATCAAGGGCTATGTTAGACATCAGAGCTACAACACTGAACAAAAAGCGGCAGCATCTCGGCACTGATGAAGCCTTGTCTAACAGGGAGAAATGATTTGGAGTGTGATCCCCATGCTGGATTTAGAGAACGGTGATTGAGCTCAAAAGCCACAGATCAGGATCTGTTTGTCTGCCTTTGACCTGTTCATGGAAGGAACAAAGGATGCCTTATATTTTTCAGGTAGAAGCATACTACACATGCTTCTCATTTTTGGATGTTTTGCTTTGAATTTTGCTAGTTTCCATGGCAACTGTCAAACAGGTTTTATGGAAAAGAAAATTTCTCCTGAACTGTTCTAGCTTAGAGTTGATTAGACCTCTTTAAAAACCAATGCCATTTGCTGACTTCAGTGTCACATTATCACTTTTAAATATCAATTTTATGGAAAGTTTCTTGACTTCTGTATATTTTTTCGTTTTTTTTTTTTTTTCGGTCTCTGTCTTTCTCTTGCCATATTCCTGCTTTAACTTTTTCCTTTTATCTTTTACTTGTATGTAGGGTGTGGCACTTTTCTAGACACGATTCCTTTCATGACAAATTTCCGAGGATTTCTATCTTCTATGAATTTGATAAGCAACACGGAGCAGTCAACCTTTGGAGATATCTCTATAGGAAGAGCCCAGATCTTTGAATAGACGCTGAGGCTGTGTGTAGAGAAGTGGCCACTGAGGCATAACATTAGGGTTGGTAAGGATGGACTTTCTCTCTACAACTACTTTCTCATATATATTTCTATATTTTGAATCCTTATTAGCTATGAGATTTTGGTATTATTTGCTTTTTTCTGCCTATGAGATTAGCAATCTGAATATATGGTACCCATGATACAATCCAACTGGATAATATTAGGGTCTATGTATCAGATGGTTATATATGTGAAGACGAATTTAGGTATGATAAGCATATTAAAAAAAAACTACCAAAAATAAAAGTAATCTTTGTAAGATTAAAAAAAGATAACACAACAACCCTTTGGCCACCAGTGTTTTAACAAATTATTTAGCCAGGTGTTGGCTATATTTAGTATAAAGGTAAATTGATCAAAATTTTCTTTAATCCATATAAATAAGGAATAATCATGGAAAAAACAATTTCCAAAAATTCTCATTCATTAAATAGAGGGTAAAATGAACATTTCATAGTGAAGAATAAAATTACTTAATTTATCTATTAACTCATTCACCTCAAAAGTTGACTAAGTGCCTACTATGTGCCAAGTATTATACAATGTGTTGAGGGTACAAAGATAAATGACAGCTCTTACTTTCAAGTGGGGCAAGGAAGTTAAAATAAAATGGATTATATATATATATATATATATATATATATATATAACATAATACACTGATTGATTGCTACAAAATAACAAAGAAGGCAAATATCTTTTTTAAGGTGGGGATTTTAGTGCACAGATGTTATTTGCCAGTCAGTATTCTAAATGTTTTACACACATTTAACCATCTTAACCCTCCAAGCATTCCAGGGAAGTGGGTACTATTACTATCCTCATTATTAAAAAGGAAGAAAACTGAGAAACTGAGTCATCTGTTCAACGTGACACAGAAAGGAAATGGCAAGGCCAGAATTCAGATCCAGTGTGTCTGGACTCTAGAACCTATGAGCTTATCACTTAAACCTAGAGTTCTTAGAACGTATTAGGTAAGGTGGGGCCCTCAGTATATCAGGGGAGAAAAGACAGCCTACAGGACTGAAGGAACAAGTGTAATATGAAGTAAGAGCTGCATTACCCATTATCAGGTTTTCTGCATAAAGAGAAGCCCTATTGGTTACTTCTGCTGTAAATCATTTCTAGCTGCTAGTCAATCAGGCCACAGATTTAGATTGGCCAAAATGAAGTGAAAAACTAGAGGGAGGTTGGCACGTTGATCTGACACTCTAATCACCACTAATGTTGCTTTTATTTAAAAAAAAATTATGCTTTTTTATTTATGAGAGAGAGAGAGAGAGAGAGAAAGAGAGAGACAGCGTGAGCAGGGGAGGGTCAGAGAGAGAGAGGGAGATACAGAATCCAGAAATAGGCTCCAGGCTCTGAGCTAGCTGTCAGCACAGAGCCCGACGTGGGGCTTGAATCCACAAATCGTGAGATCATGACTTGAGGTGAAGTCGGACGCTTAACCAACTGAGGCACCCAGATGCCCCATTTTTATTTTTAAAATAAATATTCTATTACGGCCAGTGACTGTGTCTGCCAACCTCCTTTCTTCCAAAATGTTTTGATGTTTCTGGTATTTTCATAGAGCTAAAGTAAGAGATGGAAAAATCTTTTATGAATAGCTCTCCTATTCTTTTCATCTAAGTTTCTTTGTTTAAATCTTCATTTCATTGCCAATTCAAAACAGCAACCCCCTCCCTTGTCATCTAGTACTGTCCATCTAACTTGTTCACTTACCAAGAGACAGAGATAATATTACTGGGGAATACCTGTTTGGGAATAATTAATTGGAAATGAGAGCATGTGTATTTTGCAATTTAGTAAAGTCACTGGAGTGGAAAGGGAATAGGTTGTTTCTGGCACTCACAGCCTATTCCTATTTTTCTCCTGTTTGGGGAAAGGTTTACTAAAAACTGGATTCAGAGCTCTGCAGTTTTAGTATCTCTTGGAGAAGAACCAAAACAAGGAAGGTCCATTACGAAAAAAAAATGCAATGAAAGATACTTAGACATGTACAAAAAATTAAAAATAAACATGAGATTAATATTTTTTTATATTTATTTACTTCTGAGGGAGAGAGAAACAGAGCATGAGCGGGAGAAGGGCAGAGAGAGAGGGAGACACAGAATCCGAAGCAGGCTCCAGGCTCCCAGTTGTCAGCATAGAGCCTGACATGGGGCTCGAACTCATGAACTGGGATCGTGACCTGAGCCGAAGTCGGATGCCCCAACTGACTGAGCCACCCAGGAACCCCTTTGTGAAAGATTAATAAATAGGATATTCTTTCATAGTAGTCTGGTCTCAAGAACAGTGAGGACTGCATGCACATCTCGGAAAATTGACCTGGAAGAGGAAAAGAGAGGGGCAGAGGAGAACTTTGTTTTGCCAGTTCTGCTACAGCCATTGCCTCTGTGGTAGGCAGCCAGTGAGGCTGACCTTCTGGTATTCATATCATTGTACCAGAGTCGGTGCATTTTACCAATAGCATGGGGCAGAAATCATGGAATGTCACTTTGCTCTAGATTAAAACAGCTACTGCAACTTCTGTCTTGAACTCTTTACCCACTGCCCATCCACTCTGATCAGTAGTTTAGGGAAAGGCATGGAAAAGCCCACATGGCAAGTGACTGAGGTCTCCTGTCAACAACCACCCTGAATGATCATGGAGGCAAAGCCTCCAGATTTATCAGACCTCAGATGACTTAAGCCTCTTCTGTCACCTTAACTGTAGCCTTGTGGGAGACTTTGAGCAGCCAGAACCACCAGCTAACCCACTCCTGGAATCCTAACCCACAGAAACTGAGATAATAAATGTCTTTTGGCAGAGGGGCACCTGGGTGGTTCAGTCAGTTAAACATCTGACTCTTGATTTCAGCTCAGGTTTTGGTTCATGAGACTGAGCCCTACATCAAGCTCTCCCGCTTTCTCTGTCTCTTGCATTGTCTCTCTCTCTCTCTCAAAAAAAAAAAAAACAACAACAAAAAACAAAAAACAAAAAACAAAAAAACCAAACAAACAAACTTTAAGAAATTAAAAGAAAAATAAACGTTTTTTAAGTTCATAAGTTTAAGGTAATTTATCATGCAGCAAAACATAACCAGAATAGTCCTACTGGTTTTCATAGCTGGCGGCTTTTCTGAGCAGGGACGTTCCTGCCGTCAAGGCACAGCCCTCTCTGACATCACTTCACACCAAGTAAGGCACACTCCATGCTGCCATCAAATGCAAAGGATGGTAATAATGGGTTTCGTGGAGGCTCATCCCCCAAGGACAAAACTATACTCTCCCAACTGCTCAACGTTCAGAAAAGAGGAGACCAGATCCCTTCAGGCATTGGGTTCCAGTCTGGATTTGACTTTAGCTTCTTGTCACTGTTTCAAAGACATCTTACATTCTTGGATATTCTTGACGTTTGAATCATGTGTCAAGATGTTGTTGATTCTAGTGATGGCAACGTTTCATCTCATATGCATAGCAGATTGTTCAAACATGCCGAGGCTGTGGTGTTCCTTTCCATTCTGCTGTTCCCAATTTTATTGTCACTTCAGAAATAAACTACAACATATAAAGGAGCACTGAGAAGGCGGCTTTAAGAGCCCTGGGGTAGAGCTAAAAGCAGCTCCCTTGATTTTATGTTGGAGCCATCTGGTGCTTACATCAGCTACCACTTGTTTTCAAATATATATTATTTGCGACTTTGTAGAGCTGAATAACATGAGCCCCTTTGGTACAGCAAATATTGTCAACGTACAGTGATTTAAATAAAAGAAGAAGCTAGTCATTTCATATGAGTCTGTGTGGAGAGAGGTTGATAGCTTCTCCGTACAGAGAACAGAAGACTTCTTAAACTAAGAAACATGTCTAAAACTTTATCCTCCTGGACACCAGAAAAAGAAACTAAACCTTTTCAGAGAAACCATCTGTGTCTAAAGCAAAGGCCAGCATCTATTGAGTACTTAGTACATCACAAGTATTGTGCTAAACACCTCAAATGCTTTATCTGCTTTGAGTATTTCAAATGCTCTATCTAATCCTAAATAAATTAGACAATGCTGCAGTAATAAGAGACCTTAAAATCTCAAGGAATTAGCATAACAGATATTTATTGCTAGCAAGGAGGATCATATGGTATCTATTCTGCCTGCATAACATTCTTTCATGGATTATTTCAGGTATTTACTCTGAATACCCTAAGTGAATGAGGGCAGGGACCATTTCAGTGTTTGACCTTCACTGGATGCTCAAGATCTAGTATAGTGCCAGGCACATAGCAAATGTTCAGTAAGTTTTGGTTGAAATCTATTGAATGGATGCCTAACTTGTGACACAGGTTATATAGGACTATGTATACCAGGATACAGAGAGCACACTTGGTGCTACTTTGATCTACACTTCCTTCCTCATTTATATAGTAAAATGGTACACTCAAACTATATTATATATTGTCTACTCCTCCGTGAATGTAGCAGTATTGTGGGACAATCATTTCTACTCTCTAAGGCCAAATGGAGGAGTAATTAGTCTTTAGTTTCTTTTTTTCTTTCCCATCCTTTGCTACCCATGTGTGTTGTCTACCAAGTTTGGCACATGTTAACTTCACCTATGATTATTTTTATTCTCATTCTTATTGCCATATGACCTTCTCAGCACTTCACAGATATTTTTCACTAATGTTTATCTATAAATATCATAACATTTAAAAATTAAAACTGGCTAGACTTTGTTGAGCTATGTCCTTAAGAGTTCCTTCCTCTCCTAGGACGTGAAGTTGCTTTAAGAGAACTTTCTAGGCTCTAACTTATCCTTGCTCTTGTCAGGATCCTGAAACTGACTTTTTGCTGTTGACTCAATTTCTCTGTCTACTGCTGTGGACATGACTTTTTTGAATACAGCCCTTTATGCAGGAACATTGTGATCCCAGATGTGGGACATGAACACTCTCATCTAGGGCTGAGACACCTGAGTCACACATTTTTACTCCTTTCCGTTTAATATACTTGGTCAGCCTCTGTTCTAGTTCCTTAGATTAGACTAGTATATGCCATCCACTTTTTGCTCCTTATCCAAATGACTTAGTAGGAGAAATTGGACCATACTTTTCTATGGTTAAGGAAAATCTACTTGTAGTATTGAGTGCAATAATCAGCTAGCAGGAAAGAATTTAGGTAATTTTATCGCCTTTCTAAGATCCTGAAATGTACCACGTAGGCAAGCTATGAAATCTGTCTTACCTCTGTGTTTACTGTTTTAAGTTTATAATACATCCCTCTGAGTATAACTTAGAAGACCTACATCATGGGCATTATGTTGTCACAGAGACCAGCATTATAAAAAGAATTTACTATACCATGGTGTGCTACTCTACATTTTATTCCCTTAAGACGAATTTTTATAGATATTGTTTATAAGTACTTAATTAAATGATATTGCGTACTCCATCAGGATTGCCAATGAGACTTTTCCTACCTCAGCATAAAAGTGCAAGCAGTACTTTTTTGTAATTCGTAACATTATTCTTTCACGGTGATCCTTACTTCTTCAAAAATCTAAACATTAAAAGTTTTTGAGAATAGATCATATTCCATTACAGACAATCATGAAGGAAAAAATAAATCATGATTTAATTTACTGAAGAAATTTCAATCATATTTTGCCTACTTCAAATAAATAATGAAAAAGAGAAACTGAGAAATACATTCATTGCCTGATGGGCCACTTATATGATTGAGTATTTTAAAGATATATTCAGACAGCCATACACAGATGTACACACACAGAGATGTTTATAACACATATACATGTACACAAAGAATATATTCAGGTATACTCAGTATGATATCCAAACGAAAGACTAGAAAGCCAAAGGTCTTGTCCTTTTCTGCATTTATTCATGTTTAAGATTTAGGCAAATTACTAAACTTTATTTAGCCAGCAATAGAATAAAAATTTTAAACCAGGGCAAAGACTATGTCTGTTAGTTTCCCTTCTGCCACATGTGGTAGACGTTGCTAATCGATTTGGGCATTCATTTCTGCTGGCCAGGGTGGCAGTCTCAAAACTCTTTTCAGTACTGGGCTCCAGGCAACACCTTCAATAGATTTGATTTTACACCTGTTATAAAGTCCATTGGTCATCCCAGGCAGATGACCATAAATGTTCTTTCTATAAGATCATGAAAAAATATATGTGTTCTTTCATATTGAAAAAATTTGGAGTCTGAAAATAACTCGTTCATGTTCATGTACACAATAGCAAAGCAAGTGCTAAAAGTATGAAAACTTGTATATCTTTATCACAGACATTCTTTCTTCTACTTCTCCTTCTTTTAGAATACACTTCATATAAGAAGGCAAAAATGCATTCTAGTTTGCAGCATATTCTCAGGAGAATTCAGCAATGGAAACTCCCCCAATTCCTCGACGACACAAAAAATTGGCATCAGAAAAAGTTGTTTCTTTGCTTTTGACATAAATATAGGAACATAAACTAATATTTCTATTCTCAACTTTTTGCTACATAGATTTTATTTATGTTCTATATCCTTCCACAGAAGAATTGAGTCAGATTGTAAAAATTACATATACTTATGATGCAACTTCCTGTTTTCTTTTTTTCTGTTATTAAAAATTCTGAGTATATATTTTCTAGGAATAAGATTAAATTTAGAACTACACTCCTTCCTAAAAGGTTTCTTAAGAGCATATACCATAGTATCTATATTTCATACTTACCCTCTTTTTGAGTGACCAATCTCAACTCTAAGTTTCCCTATATCTTTAAATAATAAGGTTATTTCAAGCATTTCAAAATGAGTAATTAATTGCCTAGCCTGAAATATGCCTGGTATCAAAGTATTAATGCTTGAATTAATTTTCAACTTATAACTGTTTTCATTTACACCTACTTCCTCGGTAGTTATTTAAGGCAATTTCATCTTCCCTGTCTGTGGCTTATATGTTAATGTATTTCATTTTAATGAACACTCTTTAAGCTGTAGAAGTAGGCCAGACGCTATCAGAATGTGTCATGAGTGAAGAAATCTGACTCAAAGATAAAACTTTCAGATGAAAAGGTTTTATAGAAAAGGTACAATGGAGATATTTTTAAGTCACAGATGAGACATAAGTCATCTGGAATATATTGCTATAACAGGTTCTATCCTTTTCTAGGAATTGAGCAGAGATGAACAGATCTCTTAGTGCATAGTTTTTAAAAATTTTACCCAAGACTGTGGTTTTACACACAAGCTAATCTGCCAAAAAAGTTTGATAGCTGATGGTTTTCAAAATTACTTATTATTTGACTGAACTCAAATTTGAGTGTGTAGATATAGCTCAAGTGTCTTTATATTACTAGAATACTCCTAATAATTGCATTTAATTTAGTACAAAATTATTGTCCTTATTTAGCATATTTTCTTTTGGTAACGCCAAATATCTTCATCACAGGACATTTTAAAAGTAAGATTTAATAGTAAATTAGGCTTGCAAAAAAGCACTTCCAATGCAATAACCCAAGTCAGCATCCTAAATGAGGATTCATTGCTTTAATTAATACTTTTGAGAATTAATAAAAATAATTTTGTTGTTTAGCTTTCATCTTTATGCCTTTCAGACACAATAGATGCTAGAGTAGGCAAATAAAAAGCGGTTTATCATTATATAAATAACTTTACTTAACTTTTTAGCCCTAAAAATATTTCTTTTTTAGAATACTGTTTTTTTTCTAGTATTGAAAATCTGGACATTAATCAAGTATAAATGAGACAGGTGTCAATCAAATGTTAATTGGATATCATATTATTTGGCTAATTAGAGAATATTATGTTGCTAATTAGAGAATATTTTTAAAGAATACTAATATAAAATCAAACAATTGTATTATTCTCTTAGTACTTCAGTTAACAGAGGCCACTTAATTATCCATGAGGCAGTGGCCTATTTAGNTAATTTTCAAGATAGAGAATTTCCGTGTTAAGGAAGAATGAGTCACTTAATTGTTCAAAAGGTGAAGAGTCTGCAACCAGAAAATCATCTGCTATTTGGAGTTTCTCACCCTCCTGCATCCTATTATTGTTCTGAAGTTCCAAGAAATACAATATAGTGTGTTAAATCTCTATTCTAGGATGGGACTCCTTCACAGACCCCATTATCCTCCTTTTCCTGGTAAAACTATTTGGAACAATCTAGAAGAAAAAACTTGCAGTCTAATTTATCATTTCTCTTAATAGGAAAATATATTTTGAGCACTGAGCTCCTGGATTTTTTCTTTGGATTTCACCAAGTAGGTTGCCAGAATCAAAGATGTCCTGCATGTAGAGCCTGCTAGACGTTTGGAGTAAGAACAGTTCGGGCATTCAAAGAGCACACTTTGGGGGCGCGTGAGTGGTTCAGTTAGTAAAGTGTCAGGCTTCAGGTCAGGTCAAGTTCTCACAATCTGTGGGTTCAAGTCCCATGTCAGGCTCTGCTGACAGCTCAGAGCCTGAAGCCTGTTTAGGATTCTGTGTCTCCCTCTTTCTCTACACCTTCCCAACTCGCACTCTCTTTCTCAAAAATAAATATTTAAAAAAAATTTAAAGAGCACACTTTGGAGCACCAAAGTCCCAGTAAACCAAGAATCTTAAATTTAAAATCTTCTTAGTGTCTCTGGTGGAAAATATCAAGAAGTTATACCCGGAAGTTCTCAGCAGTTTTGCTTTCTTGAAGGTGTCCTCTTTTGAAGGAATCAATTTTTCCTCCGATAGATGAGGAGTAGCCACTTGGAATTCAATTTGAGACAAAGAGTGACTAGCCTTTTGTGCAATAGATTCAAAATTCCTGGTTGAAAATTGCCGCCCTACATCCCTCCATTCTCAAATTACAAACTGCATTTTCTTTACATCATTCCTCAGCTTAAATAGTAGGCATTCTCAAATATCTCTCAGCAAATATGTATTTCTTGCATACCAACTCTGATGGATTGGTAGTGGATGTTTGGAGGCTGCATTTGGTTAAACAGCAAAGATGGCCAAGGTTGATTAGCAATGTCTGCCAGGGGAGAAGGGAGGGAAGGAAATGCCCATGTGCTATGTTATGCTTCCTGCCTTAGAAAGAGTTAATTTCCTTTCTGTATCTTGGTTCATGATATCACTTGCTGCATAAGAACAGACATTTTTGGAATGTTTACTTGTTGCAAAAGATATATAAAGATGACATATATTTGTTCTCTTCCCAAAAGAAAGAAGAAGCTTAATCTGTTATTCTAAATAGTGACCAGGAGCAAGAATTTGACAAGAGTACCACTGAGTATGCATAGAGCATAGGAATAGTCAGTCTCAATGTTTGAAGCTTAATATGTGGCCAAATTCTATTCCTTTCATAGGTTCGCTTATGAAAATGAAGTCAACAAATATCCATTAAGGGAAAATAAATACAGTAAAAACTTGGTTTGTGAGCATAATTTTTTCCAAAAGCATGCTTGTAATCCAAAGCACTTGTGGATCAAAGCGAATTTCAAGAAACATTGGCTCAATTGTGATCATGTGACATTAGGCATCATGTACTACTTGTATTGCAAGATATTGCTCATTTATCAAGTTAAAATTTATTAGAAATATTTGGTCATCTTGCAGAACACTTGCAGAATGAGTTATTCACAATCCAAGGTTTTATTGTTTCTTTAGTAAGACTATCTGAACTCTATGTCTTGAACACATGGAAATCATTTCTGGTGCTCCTTTCTTGCTCTCTGTAACCCTAAGCATTGAGAATATCTTTAAATGTCCTTTACCTTAATTGCCTTTAATTTACCTTAATAATAGTAATATGTCAGTTTGAGAACAATATTTTCAATGACGTTATGTAATCCAAGAAAATATAAATATAGATCATCTACTTGTTATGACTAGATCATAAAAGATGATAAAACGTTCTGAACTCGACATACTTAAAGGATATTAATTAATGTACATCACTTATTAGACCTCTTCTCATTAAATGAAAACAAAATAGTTTTTAGATGAGTTATGAAAGCCCAGATTCATCAAACTTTAATGTGCAATAGCAGTCTCTATATTCCATCAGAACCTGGGGTTTTCTTGCATGATATTAGTTTTGAAACATAGAATTCATTTTTTGGGTAATATGTCTAAACATTTTTCTGCCTGATATGTTTGAGACAATCTGCTCATTGCCTACTGAAGAGATTGACTACATAGAAATTAAGAAGTGTTTGCTGAAGAAAGAGGACCACACAGCTCTATTAGTTAAGAGGAAAGAATTTCTTGATTCTCTGAAGAATTAATACGATGTTGCTATAATGTCAAATTGAATGTTATGGTTTATTTAGCAAAATTCCAGAAACATTTATTCTGCTAATGTATGAATCCTGGTGCACAACTGATCTTGTATATACACAAAATTCTAAGAAAAATCATTAGTATGAAACAATTTATTATTCTATCCTCTCGGTGACAATGTTTTAAGATGAAGTTTTATCCGTTTCTTAATTACACACACAAGTGAATAAATTCAAACTCACACTCATAAAGTCACACTTGGGAAATGAACACAAAGAAAAAAGAGACTTAAAAACAAACATGTAGGGGAGGGATATATATTCTGTTTTGAAGGTAGACACAAATGTTCAGTTAACCTATTTCTCATGTCCTTTTTTTATGACTATATATGGTGACAAATCTTCCTAATAAGAAATAGTAAAAAACAACAGATGTGTAAAATAGCAAAATAAAAACACCTCAACAGATGTATAATTTTTATTTTGCATGAAATGAATTGGAATGTGGAAAGTACATTTTGCAAAGCATAAAAAGCCCTTCAGTTAGGAAAGCTATGAGTTAGAATGTTTTAGAAACACTCTATGAAGAATTCAAGAAAGACCGTCCCCAGGGCAGACACCTAAATACTGTGAAGCCTGATTGTAGTTAAAAAATTAGTTCTTTAAGGTAGATATAGTTCATCTCCCACATTTCTTTTTGAAAAGCACAAATACCTTTGAGAGGGTAGTTTGAGAACAATCTTTGAGGACTGGAAAGAAAGACTGACAGACAGACAGAAAGAGAGGGATGGAGGGAGGGACGGAGGAAGGAAGGGAGGGAAGGAGGGAGGGAGGGAGGAAGGAAGGGAGGGAAGCAGAAAGGCCAGCTGAGAGNGGGAGGGTGACAGGAAGGAAGGAAGGAAGGAAGGAAGGAAAAAAGAAACAATAACAGGAGAAATCATGGAGAGAATGGAAGGCAGCAGAGTCTTAAACACAGAGTTGTAAGGGCTTGGAATTTCTTATTACTAAGCATGGTAAAACTGGGGAAATTTGGCTCTGTTCTAGACAAAAGTTAGCTGCAGGTAGTATGAGTGGAGGTGGAAGGATGTCAAGTTCAAAAAACTTTGCAAGTTAAATCAAATACTTGGAGGACACCAATCAAAATAAGGAAAAAAATATTGATAAGATATTTCTAGTCTTTCTAACTGTTGAATTCCATTAAACAAATTAAGTTGCTCATTACTATAATAAGTCAAGGTCTTTATTTTGACATACATTTTCAAAATGTTTTAATTTCGAATAAATTTAGATTTACACAGAAGTTGCAATGGCAGAGCAGAGAGCCCACATATATTCCTCACCCAGCTTCACCATGAGACAATAATCAAGAATAAATTACCTATAAATAAGTAATCACTAAATTATTAATACTAAGAAATGAACATTCATACAGTATCATCAATAAAACTGTAAACTTTATTCAAATTTTCCAAGTTTTTTCTTTAATGTTCTTTTCCTATACCAAGATCCACTTAAAGATACCATGTTGAATTTGATTTCCCTGCCTCATTGGTCTTCAGTAATATTCCTTCAGTAATATTCAGTAATATTCCTTCAATGTCTTTCACTATCCTGACACTTTGAAGAGTACTGGTTGAAATTCTGCGCAATGTCCTTAAATTTGGATTTCTCTGATGTTTTCTCATGATAAGACTAAACATATATATATATATATATATGTTAGGGAAAAATACCACAGAGCTTATGTACCTTTATCCTCCTATCACATCAGGGGTACATTATATCAGTATGTATTATTACTGGTGATATGAACCTTAATTGCTTAGTTACAACAGTTTCTGTCATGCTTCTCCACTGTAAAGTTATTATTTTTCCTTTAACATACTATAATCATTAGCAGGGAGTCACCAAATCCAGTCGATATTGTTAAGGGGAGAGGAATTAAACTCCATCTCTAGAGGGTGGAGTATCAAAGAATATGTGGATATATGTTCTGATCACCACTGTAATTAATACGTATTTTGGGGCAGATACTTTGAGAATATGAAAAAAATCCCATTTCTATTTAAACTTATTCCACTTATTTTAATATATATCAAATCTTACCTGAACTAATTATTATTATGGTGTTATGATGGTGGCTTTCTGTTTCCCTCATTTTTACATTTAATAATTGGAATTCAGTAAGGAAGGATTGTCTTCCCCCTTTGTACATGTACTAAACAAAAATTTTATAGCAGTATGGACTGGTGGATATTTATTCATTCTTTGAATTGTAGTCCAATACTATCAATATTTATTTTGTAGCTCAAATTATTCCAGTTTTGGTAATTTCAAGCTCTTTTGAGTAGTTCCTGTGTCCTTTTGGTATGCCCTTCATCTTTTCTTCCCCCACTTCTTAACATCTTGGCACTATAAGATGTTCTAGGCTTATCTTGTGTTTTCCCTGCCCAGTCCTAGAATCAGCCATTTCTCCAAGGATACCTGGTTTCTTCTATTGGAGAATGGTATTAGGAACCAAAATCTGGATGTTAGAAGTGCTCATTGCTACTGGATTTCTTCTAGGCTTCTCAGGAGGCAATATTAGAGAATGCATGTATGTATATTAACCCATATATATACACATTTAATTTTATTTCTATGTCTGTCTGTATACACATTAAAATCACATGAGTTCATATTGATATTCTCAACAATCAAGCACCACATGGTTAATTCTCACAATTTGCCTTTGCTTATTTGTAATTTCTTTCTTAGACAATGAGAAACTTTACTTTTATTCCCTATATCTACTTATTTGCTATGCCCTACTATACATGCAATATTAGTTTCAGAACTGCTAATCCATAATCTTATGATAAATGAATTTACCAGCCAGAGTACAGTTCATTTTTATCTTTCGCCTTACAGTATCAAATCAAAAGACAATTTGACAAAGTTCCTTAAATCAGCTCCTTTCTTCCTCACTCATTTTGGTGTGGTTAGGTGATTCATTTGTTACACAGTTACATTCATTTGTCACAGTCTGCATTCTGTCTTGGGTTTCCCTGACATCTGGTTTGATTTTTTAAAAAACTTGCTTTTTAAAAAAATGTTTTATTTATTTATGAGAGAGAGAGAAATAGAGACAGCGTGAGCAGGAGAGGGTCAGAGAGAGAGAGGGAGACACAGAATCTGAAAAAGGCTCCAGGCTCTGGGCTAGCTGTCAGCACAGAGCCCAACATGGGCTCAAACCCATGAACTGTGAGATCATGACCTGAGCTGAAGTCGGATACTGAGCCACCCAGGCACCCCCCAAATTTGCTTTTTATTGTTTCTATTCTGTATTTTGATAAAGGTATAGAGCTGTCCATTACCACAGTACCACATAATCCCCAAAGTTCCAAGCAAAGTATTTTTACACAAATGAACAAAATAATAATAACAGTAATAGTGCTTTACACTTTTAACCAAATTCCTAAAATATGTATGTGAAGTACCTGGAAGGTTGGGTTGTGATTGCCTCCAGACAGATCCTACCATTTTCATGGAGCCTAATACTCAGAAATATACCATCAAGTACACACTTTTCCACACTAATATCTGTTAAATCATAATATATTTCAGATTACCATTCTGGCAAAAGAAAAAAAAACCCACAAAACTTCAGTGA